>NW_028258403.1:1722758-2029137 GCF_053883595.1 Heterocephalus glaber | reverse complement strand
TTAAATTTTATTTCTTTAGCTACATGTGGCTACTTTGAGTAGCATAATACTAGAGAATGAGAAGTTTCTAGACAGGTGCTGATAATTGGTTATACTTAATGCTTTTACATGAGCAAATGTGACATATTGGAGATGTTGCATGTCCTTGGTCCATTGTTTTCTTAGCCCTTAGGCCCTAAATCAGTAATGAAGATTTTCCTCCAATGAGGTTATCTACAACCTCAGGGAATTGCAAGAATGTCCATGTTGCCCACACCTTATTGCCTCTTGTAAAATAACTTTCAAATTAGGAATCCTCAATTGGCTTAGGCTCAAAGCAGATTATCTTCAAATGATGCGAGGCAAACATTTAAATCATGGGTTTTTAATTTTTGCTTGTAACCCTGTTACGTGTGCAAGTAATGGCTGTGTTTCCAAGGATTTGAGATAGTGTTTTCAAATCCCCACGAACCAAAACTTCAACCTATTTTTTGACTTACCCATGAATTTTGAACATTTGAGTAGGAAACAGAAGCACTGAGTCTGAGAAAACAACTTATCCTAGCTACAGGTAACATTGTATGTCAGCACCTTCTCTGAAATTTGATAAGAACCATATCCCTACAGCATGGGACCTGGTTTTGCTTCAGAAATGCAGCAAAGATAAGAGGCTCTCCCACCCATCTTCCTCAGCTCTTGTAGAGCACCCAGACACATAATGAAACCATTTCTGATGGCTCAGACAACATACTTGGCAAATACCTTGTTGAGATCACTGTTGACTTCACAATTCTCATCCTGTACTTCACGCTTGGATTTTGATCCTGTGAACTCCCTGTGGTATCTATCACTGAACTCTAAAAAGACGTCTATCCAAGGGACTTAACTAACACGAATGGAGTTCAGTACCAGACCCACACAGGTCACAAAAATAAAGCTGCTGTGTATTTGGAGCATAAGTCCTGCTCCCCAGAATGGCAGACCCGAGAATAAGGTTTTCAAATTTAATGGCTCAATGTTCATTTCCAGCTCATTCATTGGTTAATAGCTTTTCCAGTTCCCATTCAAGCTTAGGAATCTATGGACCATGGCCTTGTCTGTCCTGTGTTCTAAAGGCTAATTGCTCCAGAAGAATAGATGTTTCAGGGTCCCTCTTGGCTCTCCAAGAGACCTCACCCAGAGTGAGGGCGTTTAGTTTAGTGGGGCTAGATAGCTAACTAGCTAGAACAAGGTGCCAGCCAGGCTTACTCAGATGTACAATATTTGACTTCCTTTTTTGGAATTTAACTTTTTGATGTGTTTTATCACTAAGCCAAACCTACCCTTTACTAGAACTTTATATCTTTGCACAAAAGCTGCTTCTATAAAGTATACCTAAGGTTTCAGAAGCAGGTTGCCAGAAAGTTAACTACTTATGTATTGGAAATGCTACAGTGGCCTACTCTGCTCTTAAATGTCCTTGGATATCCTGGACTGACTTTAAGCATTTTTCCTTGTAGGGATATCCCAGCTCTTTGAGCACAAGAAGGAGTAGCCTGGTGGAATCTAGTCCCCTGGGGTGAAATCTAGCAGTGTCCGTCCTTAACTATTAACTGCCCATCTCTGGAAACAGCCTGTGTTTTTCATTCCCTCACTTGGGAGTAGGCTTCCCAGTAATGAAATTGCCGGATTATACCTCCATAGCATGTGGATAGGATACATGGCGGCACTTGGTGAAGTTTATACTGCTTTGTCCTCTTACATACTGTCCTGAATATAAAAGAATGTCTTTCTTAGAAAATATTAACACCTTGGTGCAATCTGTCTTTTCCTGAGTCAGCAAGCTCTCAGTGCAAATGACAAAGGCTCATTTTCCCTACCTCTCTCAACAAGTTAGAAACATCCTAGTTGTGTCCATGGTGGCCTTAAAAAGTCCATACTCAAGCTTCTCTAAATTCACTCTTGATTTTTGCCCCCCTTTTCAGTTCTTTTTAGGTTTTAGTTGTAGTTCTATACCATTCATCCCTCTCCCACTTCTCTGCAACTTTATGGCAATTCACAGTTCTCTTCTTGACCAATATTTGCACTAAGCAGCTTCAGAATGCTCTGGACACAGTTTACATGCACACATCTTTTCTACTGTGCTAGACATAGGATTAATACCTGCTACCAACAGTGGACATATTCTTGTATCTAGCTGATACAGATGCATAGTTGTAATTGCTGCGATCTAAAAGATGACACATTTTACACCTACTGTTACAGTGCCTCCCGGATTATCTGTTGAGTCATTTTATTCCTGTCCATGAGCCTTCTTCAGTACCAATCTAAGTTGCCCTCATTTTGCTTCTAGCATACTGCAGTAATCTTATCTACCCACATATACTCAGATCAATTTCTAATCATTTGTTCATAAAACAGCCATATTGATTTTTCCAAAGCACACATATCATGGTAGTTCTTGGCTTAAAACCATTCTGGCTTCATTTGATTTTAGAAGATAATGACACGTCTTAAGTTCCTAAGTCCAAAGGTGGCCTAACCCTTGCCTATGTGTATGTCCCCTACCATATGCTCCCTCACTTTCCCTGTTATCACAATGCACCTCTCTTTGTCTCTTAATTCTCATGCACTCTCCCACTTTTGCCCATTTAATTTCCTAATTCTATTTATCCTTCAGATTTTAACTTAAATGTCACTAATAGGAGAAGCCTTCCATTTTTATTAAAAATCTCCAGCTCTGCTCGCATCACTCTTCATATGATTGGTTATTGTGGTTTTCTTATTAAAGCTCAGAAAGGACCTCATCTTTTTAGTGCTCATTAATGTATCCCCAGTACTTGTGTCTGAAAGTAGTACATGTTGAGTGGATGAATGGGGATGGAAGAGGAACAAGTGGGGAAGGGTTTAACTGTGCAAGGCAGCCTTGGAAATGGAAAGCAATGCTGAAGAATTAACTTCAGCACAACCAGAAAAATGTTACAATGCCTTGTGCCCAACTCGAAGGGGTGCATAGAGGTAGGGTTCACAGCACTGTCTTTCAGTTTAGTAGTTCACAATCTCAATGTCACCCTCCAACAAGGCCCTCTATGATCGGTGTTTAATGCTTTAAGTCTGATAATGGGGCATCATCCAAAGAAGGATGTGTCCATTGGGGTTAACCTGTTTTTTAATCCAATTTTCCTTATAAGGTTCACTCTTAGCAGCTTTCCTACCCCTCACTCCACCCCCCAAAATCTAACCTAGGGCACTCTACCATTGAGCTACATCCCCAGGCCTTTATATTTTTTTCCTTTTTTGTGTGTGCAACTCAGGACCTTGCGCTTTCAAGGCAGGTGCGGTGCCACTGAGCTAAAGCCCTGGCCCCCTTTTTTATTTTGAGACAGTCTTGCTAAATTACCCAAGCTGGCCTCAAACTTGTGATCCTCCTGCCTCAGCCTCAGCTTTCTGAGTAGTTGGTATTATTGCTGTGCACCACTCACACATCTTGAGTATCTATAGCTTGAAGACTTACCAAAAATGTGAATATGCCTGTTGAAACACTTCTCTGATAAAGAAATAGAATATTACAAACCTCCCTCATCCGCTCATTACTCCCACTAGATTGCCACTCTTGTATCATCATGGACAGGTTTTGCACATTTCTGAACAATATATAAATGGAAGAGTATTGATTGTGCTGCTGATGTTTGGGGTAGTCCTGAGAGCAGAGCTTGAGAAAAAAAAAAACTTGGAGCATTAGTTCACTTGACTGAACTTGGAGGGAGAAATGGGAGAAGGGGCAGTTAGGGAGGAAAAACCAACATAAGGATATGTCACTGAGGTTGGATACCTAATGCTTTCCTATATTGTCTGACAGAGAAGAGTATGGAAAGCTGGAATATTTACTAGCTTCTGTTCCCAACTGATTGGAGGATTCCTCCTGAGGAGGTTAACTTCCCTGTAATTCTTAGCTATAACTGGTCTTATTAAGCTGTAGCAGCATTGAAAACCAGTGGATTTTCAGTTTGGCACATCATTATTATGAACATTCTCATACATGGTTGTGAGAACATTCTCATATATGCTTGTCTCTTGGGTTATATAAATCAGACGGAACTGCTTGGTCATAGAGTAGGCATATATTTAGTTCTAGTAGATATTGCCAAAAACTATAATGTGATTGTACTAACACATTCTCGGTAGCTATAAATGAACATTTCAGTTCTACATTCTTTTCAGCCCTTGGTATTGTCGATTCTTTTATCTTTAGGCTTTTTTGTTTTGTATTGTTTTTTGAGACATGGTCTCACCGTGTAGTTTGGAATAGCCTTGAACTCTCAGGCTGGCCTGAAACTTGTGATCCTTCTGCCCCAGCCTCCTCTGAGTACAGGGATTACAGGCATCCATCACCATGGCCAACTTACTTTAGGCTTTTTAATGGGTGTATACTGTTACCTAATTTAGTGTGTGTTTGCTTTTTGGTAAGCTTTCTGAAGTATAATTTCCATGAAGTGCACAAATCGTGTACAACTGTTAAGTTTTCACACAGAAACAGAGAAACACACACACACAGAGCAAGAAATCAAGATTGGGGGCCAGGGATTTAGCTCAGTGGTGCTGGTGCCTGCCTGGCAAGTGCAAGGTCCTGAGTTCAATCCCCAGTACTGAAAAAAAAAATCAAGATTGGAATTCACCAGCACTCAAGAAATCTCATGCATGCTGTCTTGCGGTTTCTACACCACTATTCCAAGGATGTCTGTTCTTCTAACTGCATAGATTTGTTTTGACTGTTCTTGAGCTTCAAATAAGCGGATGTTATTTGGCTTCTTTGATTCAACACCATGTCTATATAATGCATCTATGTAGTGTTGCATGTTGTAGTTTGTTCCTTCATACTGCTATATTGGATTGTATAAGTATACAACAGTTTGTTCATTTTGCTAGTAGGCATTTGAGCTGATTCTAATTTTGGCTATTATGAATAAAAGTGCTATGAACATCCTAGCAGTGTCTTGTTGAACATATGTATATTTTTCTGTTGGCTATAAAACTAAAAATGAAATTACCAAGAAATATTTCTTCACATTTGTCACCTTCCTCAGCCTATTTAAGTGTGTGATAGTATTACATTTTTGAAAGAATCTTTTTTCAGAATAAATTTTTTATGTTGGAATGTTAGGTTTACATAAGAGTTGTAGATAGTATAGAAAGTTGTATGTATACCCTTCAGTTTCACCTAATGTTAATATCTGAATGCTACTATGTGACATTTGTACCAACATTGGTACATCACTATTAAGTAAACTCCAGACTGTGCTCAGATCTCATCCCATTTTACATGCACCTATAAACATATGTACATAGTTGTGTACTTTATCACACAATATAGATTTGTGTGTCTGCCACCACAATCAATACACACGCAATACAACTGTCCATTGCCACAAAGGAACTCCTGTATTATCTGTGTATTGTCAATCTACATCACGTCTTCTCCCTGAAATCCCTAAGCCCTGGAAATCACTACTTCTTTATCACTCTATTTTGCTATTTATGTGATATTAATGGCATTAGACAGTATGTACTCATTTGACAATGACTTTCCCCCCTCCCACAGCATAAGGCCATTGAATCCCATCCAAGTCATTATATGTATCAGTAGTTTGTTCTTTTTTATTGCTGTGGATATGATAGTTTAACCATTCGTCTGTTGGTGGACATTGGGCTAGTTAGCATTTTTTGACTACTGGTATTACAAATAAAGCTGCTATGAATACTTGAATATAAGATTTGTGGATGTCAAGTTTTCATTTATCTGGGATTAATGTCCAGAAGTGTGATTGGTGGGTAGTATGACAAGTATGTATTTAGTTTTATAAGAAACTGCCAGCTATTTTCCACAGTTGCTGTATCCTTTTTACATTCCTGCCAACAATGCATGAGATCAGTCTTTCTTCAGTTTTCCAGGACTTGGGATTGCCACCAATTTTATTTTTTACTGTTGAAATAGTTACCCACTTTCTTTGAAAATAAGACCTAGCTGGAAAATAATCAGTCTTGAAAGCTAGAGATCAAAAATGCCAGGACTGGGGATTTAGCTCAGTGGCACCATACCTGCTTTGCAAACACAAGGTCCTGAGTTCGATCCCCAGTACCAAAAAAAAAAAAAAGCCACCCCCAATCAGCCTATCTTTGCTTTACCTGCCTACAACTGGCATATTTTTTCTTTAATTTATTTTATTTTATCCCATTCCCTCCTTATGTACAAAAGCTTTGTTTCCATTTTTCCTTCTATTTTCACATTTTTTTCTTATCTCCTTTTCTCCCTCTTTCCTCCCTTGTTCCCCTTTCCATTTGAACACTTTCTTCCCATTTCCCAACATCCATTGTACATTTAAATCGTTATTTCCACTTTTGGTTTCTCACCAGCGAAACAATGTGTGTCCTATTTATTTCACTTAGGAGTGTGGTGTCAAGGTGCATCCATTGAGCTACAAATGCCTGAAGCTGATCCTATTTTTTTTTTTTACACATGTAGTTTTATTGTAATAAAGCAACTTGTACACTTTGAACATTTAAAACTGTGCATCACCTTTTCCTTTCCAGTGAAAACAAAAAAGAATTTAAAAATTGCAATAGAGAATGTCAATTCTAAATAAGACCCTACAGGTTCTGTTGATTCTCCCATCTAGTGGCAGGGCTCAGGTCACTATTAGAATTTTTTTTAAGTGTCATCTTAAACTGCAAAGGGTGTCTGTTAACATCACAAACATGCCAAAGGAGAAGCCATGTTGTCAAATGCCCGCTTAACCTACCCAAACATCTCAAACCCGCCTTTTGCTGACCTTCTATACCCCAGTTTTTAAAGTTTTTTTCTTTTTTTAAACAAGGGAAAGTAGACAGGTATGTGTTGGTAAATGCTAACTGTCCATGTTCATATAGAGACACAGTGTAATCTCAGCCCAGTATACAGAGAAAAGTGGAAAAGTGCTAGACTTCTATGCACTACTGCACAGGGGCCGAGCGCCCTCCAGCTTCCAGCAGCACGAAGGGAGCAGAAGGGTTTTCTTTTTTTCCCCCAGAGCATGGTGGTGTGGATTCCACACAATTTGTGTGGGACAGAAGGGGATCAAAGTGAATTTAGAACAGAAGGTTGTAGACATCCTTTTCCCATTGTATTCTGCTCAAGGTATCTCCTCACAAAATAAGTCGAGAACCATGGTGTTTGACAAAAGACTTCAAGAACAGGGCGACTGAGCACAAGAGGGAGGAAAAAAGACTGCAACTTGCTCCCAGGGACTGGAGAACGTTTTTTTAAAAAAGAAGGTTGGAATCCATCTTCTCCTTCCTCCTCCTTTCCTTCCTCCCCTTCATCAGCATCACCTTCCTCTTCTTCACCTTCATCCTCATCCCCTTCTTCATCAATGTCTCCCAATCCTTCTTCATCGTCATCATCATCTTCTCCTTCCCCTTCCTCGTTATCCACATCAGGATCCAAGTAGTACTGCAATGGATTTGGCCAAATATCTTCTTCGATGACCTCTCCTAACTCATTTGTGCCTGCATCAGGATGGTCGGTAAAGCAGGTAGAGAAGCTCTTGGGTTCTTCACGCTGCCTCTTCCTACTGGCTTTATTCTGTGCTTGACTTGAACGTTTCGTTAAATCCTTTCCAGATTTCCATTTGATTTCAGTGAACTTTGACGATAGATCACCACTCTTGTTCAGATGAAATTCTTTGGAGAGAACTTGATTTTCAAAGTAAAGATTTTCATCAAAATAAAAATCTATTCTGTAACCTGATTTCACTTGTGGGTGGTTAACAAATGTTGTTACCCCCAAATTTGGGATTTTGGTGATCAATTCTGACCTTGTCTGAAAAAATAGTTGATGGAGTTTTTTATATTTCTGTTCTACTTTCGGTGGGGGGTTTGTTTTTTTTTTTTTTGGTACTGGGGATTGAACTCGGGTCCTTGCGCTTGCGCAGCAGGCGGCAAAACCGCTGAGCTAAATCCCCGGCCCTTGTTCTACTTTCAATATCTCCTCACTGGCTTGTTCATTAAGTCTGTCTATTTCATTTTGTACTTCATCAATATGTTCTATTTCTTCTTGTTGTTCTTTTTCTCCCTTGGGCAGGCCCAGCGAGGCGGACATCACCTCAGACTTGGAGGCTGGAGACTGTAGGACCTTCTTGGTCAGAGGGGTGAGCGGAAACTCTGAAGCCCATCCTTCTTTATGGCAGAGTAGTACTCCATTGTATAAAAACACCCCACATCTTCTTTATCTACTCATCATTTGGTGGTCATTTGGGTTGTTTCCAACATTTAGCTATTCCACACTGTGCTGCTATAAACATGGGTGTGCATATATCGCTATGGGATGATGCTTTTAATTCTTTCCAGAAGATACCAAGAATAGGTATAGCTGGGTTGAATGGAACCTCTAGTTTTAATTTTTGGAAAAATCTCCACACTGATTTCCACAGTGGTTGCACCAGTCTACGCTCCCACTAAGAGTGGAGAAGGGTTCCTTTTACCCTACACGCCTTCCAGCATTTGTTATTGGTTGATTTCTTGATAGCAGCCATTTTTTCTGGAGTGAGATGAAATTTCAGCCTTATTTTAATTTGCATTTCTTGAATGACCAGTGATTTTTTTTTCCATTTGGGAAATGTTTTATTTTTCTCAGTGCGCTCAACTTCAGGAAAGAATTCCCACATGAGAGGGAAGCCATATGTGCGTGCAATAAATATGGGAAACTCCCATTTTTCTAGTTACCTTGCAAAACATAAAAGAACTCCCACTGAAATGAAAGCCTATGTAAATAATGTGTGAAAGATTTTTATGTTTCGCATAGCATGAGAAAACATGCACAAATTCAAAATGAGATTTAGTGTAAATACCAAATATGAGAAAGCTAAGAATCAGAGTGACAGATGTGTTAGGAATGAGATACAATGTTTCAAACCACTGGAGCAGAGACCGTCTTCCTCCAGTATATCTATAGACTGAACCACCGATGAGGTTGGAAAATGCATAATAATGTTAATTCAGAATAACCAGGCACCTTGCATCTAAGTTTTTAATACATGGCCTTTAAGGGACATTTTACCTGCAAACCATCACCTTATTTGTATGTGTAAAGTGAAGTTCATATAATCAGATTTTATTGAGTCTTAAAGCACTTCGTTTGTGACAATGTAGATTAACCAAGAAGAATGACCAGTGATGTTGAACATTGTTTCATATATTTATTTGCTGTTTCTAATTCTTCATCTGAGAAGTGTCTTTTCATTTCAGTTGCCCATTTTTGGATTGAGTCTTTAAATGTGGGGGGTCTGATCTTTTTTGAGTTCTTCATATATTCTAGATAATAGTCCTTTATCTGATGAATAGCCGGTAAAAAAAATTTTCCCATGGAGTTGGTTATCTCTTCACTCTGTTGGTGGTTTTTCTTGCTGTACAAAAGCTTTTTAATCAAATGAGGTCCCAGTTGTTGATTCTTTGTAGTATTTCCTATGTGGTCTGTGTTTGTTCATGAAGTCTTTGCCTGCTCTTATATCCTCAAGCATTCTACCTATTTTCTCTTCGAGCAGATTTAGTGTTTCTGTTTTAATATTTAGATCTTTGGTCCATTTCGATTTTAGGTTAGTGTGTGGTGAAAGATATGGTCTAGTTTCAATCTTCAGCATGTGGAAAGCCAGTTTTTCCAGCACCATTTAGTAAAGAGGCTATGTGTCTTCCACTGAAGGTGTTTTGATCCTTTGTCAAAGATAAGGTGGCTTAATATATTTGGAGTTGTTTGTGCAACTTCTGGTCTGTTCCATTGGTCCTCAGGTCTGTTGTTTTTCCAGTACCATGCTGTTCTTGTCAAAGTATTTTTGTAATGTAATTTAAAGTCGGGGATTGTGATACCTCTGTCTTGCTTTTGTTGCCTAGAATTGTCTTTACTATTCTAGGTCTTTTCTGGTTTCAAATGAATTTTAGGATTGTTTTTTCTAATTCTATGAGATATGGTGTTGGGATTTTATCATAATTGCATTGAATCTGTATAACAATTTTGGAAGTATTGCCTTTTTCACTATATTGGTTCTTCCTGCACAAGAACAAGGCATATCTTTCCATTTTCTTATTTTGTTGTTGTGGGGGTTTTGTTGTGGTGGTGGTTTTTGTTTGTTTGGTTTTTGGTTTTTTTGAGACAGGGTCTCACTTTGCATTTCAGGCTATATCTTTGAGCTCACTATGTAGCCCAGGCTGACCTCGAACTCACAGTGATCCTTCTGCCTCAGCCTCCCTAGTGTTGGGATTACAGGCATGCACCACCATACCTGGCTCTTTCCATTTTCTAATATCCTCTTCAATCTCCTTTTTCACAGTACCGTAGTTTTTAATATAGAGGTCTTTTACTTCCTTAATTAGATTGATTCCTAGGTATTTCCTTTTTTTGGATGCTATTGTGAGAGGGATTGTTTCTCTAATTTCTCTCTCTGTGAGTCTGTTATTTGTGTACAGGAAGACTATTGACTTTTGAGTATTGACTTTGTATCCAGCTGTGCCACTGAATTTGGTTATCAAATCTAAATGTCTTTTGGTGGAGTTTTTCTGGGTCTTCTGTGTACAGTATCATGTCGTCCACAAATTATGATAATTTAACTTCTTCCTTTCCTATTCTTATTCCTTTTATTTCTTTCTCTTGTGTGGTTTCTCTGGCTAGTGTTTCCAGAATGATACTGAACAAGAGTGGTGACAATGGACATCTTTGTCTGATTTTAGAGTGAAAGCTCTCAGTTGTTTTTTTTTTTTTTTCATTTAGTATGATGTTGGCTGTTGGTTTGTCATAGATGGCTTTTATTGGATTGAAATAAAGACCATCTGTACCAATTTTCTGTAGGTTTTTATTGTGAATTGGTGTTGGACCTTGTCAAATGCTTTTTGTGCATTTACTGAAAGGATCATATAGTTTTTGTCCTTGACTCTTTTAATATTGTATATTAAATTTATTGATTTGCATATGTTGAACCATCCCTGTATCCCTGGGATGAATCCAACTTGGCCATGGTATATAACCTTTTTGATGACTTGCTGCACTCTCTCTGCCAGTATCTTATTGAGAATTTTTGCATCTATGTTCATTAGAGAGATTGGGCCTATAGTTCTCCTTTTTGGTTGGATCCTTCTCTCCTTTTGGAATCAGGGGAATGCTTGCTTCCAGGAATGAATTTTGGAACATTGCTTCCCTTTCAATTTCATTAAAGAGTTTGAGAAATAGCAGCCTTAGGTCTTCTCTAAATTTCATGTACAATTCAGCAGTGAATCCATTAGGGCCTGTGCTTTTCTTTGTTGGTAGGTTTTTACTTACATATTTGATTTCATTGTCTGGTATTGGTTTATTTAGAATTTTTATACCTTCTTTGGGCCATGGATTTAGCTCAGTGGCACTGCACCTGCCTTGCAAGTGCAAGGTCCTTAGTTCAATCCCCGGTACTGAAAAAAAAAAGTATTTTTTTAATGTCCTTCTTGATTCAGTTTTGGTAATTGGTATGTATCTAGGAAACTGTCCATTTCTTGTGTGTTTTCCATTTTATTAGAATACAGGTTCTCGAAGTAGGTATTGAATATTCTGGATTTCTGCAATATCCATTGTGATTTTACACTTTTCATTCCTAATTGCATAGATTTGAGTCTTTTTTTTCCTTTTTTTGATAAGGTTGGGTAAGGGTTTCCCAGTTTTATTTAATTTTTCAAAAAGCCAACTCTTCAATTCATTGATTCTTTGTATTGATTTTTAATCTTCATTGTATTAATTTCTGCTCTGATTTTTATAATTTCCTCCATTGTACGAGGTTTGGGCTTGATTTACTCTTCTTTTACTAGAAACTTGAGTTTCAATATTAGGTTATTTATTTGAGTCTGCTCTGTTTTCCTTAAAGGGAATTCATTGCTATAAATTTCCCTTATAGGACTGCTTTCATTGCATTGCATAAGTTCTAGTATGTTGTATTGTCATTATCATTTAATTATAGAAATTGTCTGATTTCTTTAATTTCACCTGTGACCCACTGGTTGTTCAGGAGGGTGTTATTTCATTTCCATGTGTTTATGAAGTTCTTGTGGCTTCTTTTCCCATTGATTTCCAATGTCATTGCACTATGGTCTGATAATATGCAGGGGATAATTTCAATTCCTTTGCATTTAGTTAAGCATATTCTATGAGCTAGTACATTGTCTATTTTGGAGAAAGTCTCATGTGCAGCTCAGAAGAATATGTATATCTTTTTCTTTTCTTGGTATTGGAGATCAAACTCAGGTCCTTGTGCTTGGAAGGCAGAAGCTGTGCCACTGAGCTACATCTCTGCCCCAAGATTGTGTATTCTGATGGTGTGGGGTGGAACACTCTGTAGATATCTACTGAGTGCATTTGTTTGAAAGGTTTTTTTTTTTTTCAATACCTGGGCTCAAACTCAGGACCTTGTGCTTTCAAGGCAGGCATGGTGCTACTGAGCTAAATCCCCAGACCCATTTGTTCAACAGTTTGGTTCAATTCTAATATTTTGCTGTTCATTTTTGTCTAGTTGATCTATTTGTAACAGAGTATTGAGGTCCCCCATTACAACTGTATTAGTGCTTATATGATTTTTCATGTCTGTTAATATTTGTTTTGTATATTTGGGTGCACTGCTATTTGGTGCATATATATTTATGATTGTTATATCTTCCTCTTGGATTGTTCCCTTTTCCAGGATGCAGTGGCCTTATTTGTCTCTCTTAATCAATCTTGTCTTGAAATCCACTCTGTCTGTAAATAGAATAGCTGCCCTTGCTTTTTTCAAGGTTATTGTTACATGGAATATTGTTTTCTATCCCTTGAATTTCAGTCTGTGAATTTGTTATTGAATTACATGTGTTTCTTGTTTGCAGCATATTGTTGCATCTTGATTCTTGATCCATTCGGCCAGTCTGTTTCTATGATTGGTGAATTGTGACCATTAAGACTGATGATTATAACTGATGTGTATTGTCTTACCTCTGTCATGTTATTTTCCTGATGATGAATTCCTTCTCTCCTCTTCTGTTTAATTTCTTGCCTTGCCTGTTGGATTCATTCTGTTGGGGTTCATGGAGCTTTAATGCTTGTTGTCTCTTTCTAGAATATCTTTCAGAACACTTTGGAGTGCTGGTTTGGGGGTCATGAATTTCTTCACATGTTCTTTGTCATGGAAATATCTTATTTCTCCATCAGTTTTGAAGAATAGTTTTCCAGGGTACATCAGTATGGGTTGGAGGTTGTTTATCTTTAGGGCTTGAAATACTTCAAGCTCTTCTTGACTTAAGAGTTTGTGTTGAGAAGTCTGCTGTGATTCTGATATGCTTTTCTTCATAGGTGATTTATTTCTTTTCTCTAATAGCTTTTATTATTTTTTTTTTTCTGTACTAGGGATTGAATGCAGGATACTCAGCCTGCCATACAGGAGTGGCACCACTGAGCTACATCCCCAGCCCCATCCAACAGCTTTTAATATTCTGTCCTTGTGCTGGATTTCTGGAATCTTGCCTATTATATGCCTTGGGAAAGATTTTTTTTTTTTTGAACATGGCTAATTGGAGTCCTTTATGCCTCACTTATCTATATGTCAAATTCTTCTTCCCTGTTTGGGAAGTTTTCTGCCATTACTTCTGAGAACAGGTTTTTGTTTTTGTTTTTGTTTTTGTCATTTGCACTATCTCCTACTTTTTCATTTACTCTAGTCAATCTTATGTTATTCTTTGTGTCATCTAGCAGCTGCTAGATTGATTTCTCATGGTCCCTTGCTATTTTTAAGAAATCTCTTTTTGTGATTCCTTTTTTTTTTTTTGGTTTTTTTTTTTTGGTACCAGGGATCGAACTTGGGTCCTTGTGCTTGCGCAGCAGGCAGTGAAACCACTGAGCTAAATCCCCAGCCCGCTTTTCATGATTCCTAACCACAATCCTGTCTTCTATATCTGATATTCTGTCCTCACATTGGCTCATTCTGCTGCATATACTTTCAATAGAGTTTTTAATCTCCTGAATATCTGTTTGAATCTGTTTCAGGGATTCCATTTTTTTCCTGTCCTGGGGATTCATGGTTTCCATCATGTTCCGGAGCTCCTCTATTTTAAAAATACCTGTGTGCTCTGGAGTCATTAATCATGTCTTTCATTTTGTAACCATCTCTGTAGTTGTCTGGGAAATTATTTCTGCTTTGATTTTTTTCTATAGCCTCATTCATCTGCTTTATTATTTCTGCTGTTACCACTTCAGAGAGTCCAGGTGTTTTGTTTTTGGATTGTTCCACTTCATGCCCCTGGGGTTTGCCTTTGGTGAGCTAAAAAAGTCTGGGGAATTGCATCTTGCTTAAGTCTCTTCCCATTTTCTATTTTTTAAAGTTTGATTCCTAGGTTGATGCTTGTAAATTGCATATGGTGAGTAGCTTTTTTGGCAGTATTCAGAACCTTTAGGAAATGACTGCTTCTTAGAAGCATCTTCTAGGTGTAGCTGGCTTTTGGATTTTGAATCTGTTACAAGGTCCTACCCCTTCTATTTATTGGAGATGAGAAGTTGCTCCTTATTTATCCTAGCCCCCGGTTGTTTGGCATTGGCCTATAGTATTGTTTATGACCCTTAGGCAATCTCAGTCTTGGCACACCAAGAACAACTGATTAGCACAATTATGTCATCTTGGCTAAAGGAGTACAATGAACAATAAAATGGCATCAAACACAACCTAGAGAATGACAAACTGTGGTAACTATTGACTTACTACCTTTAACTATATGAACTATATTTGTGGTTATATAACAAAATCTAAAACAAATGAGAAATATATATATATATATATATATATATATATATAATCAATATGTCCTCAATATGGCGATTTTACCCTTAGGGGACAAAATTTAAAAGAGGTTAGGGGTAAAAATAGAGAAATAGAAGATGAGGAAATGATTAAAAGCAAGGCTGTAGGACAAAGGAAGATTACACATACTTTGGGAAACTTGTGAAGAAGACAGGAGGGAAAGAGAGAAGGAATAAATATAAAGAAGATCAGAACAATAATAACAAAAAAGTACAAACAATGTTCACATTCATATAAAAACAAGAATTATCAAGAACAAAACAAAACAAAAACAAGAAAAAATAAGAGAATATGAAAAAAATGTCCACTTCAGGGTGTGTCTCTGTAGACTTAGTTAGGCTAGTGGATCATCCAAGAAGCCTGCACTCTGAGTTCCCCTGAAGTTCAGGCTGGTTTCTGGTTGAGGCTGGAGCCTGATTTCTTGTGCCCACAACACTCCATGTGCCTCCTGCCAGCTTGAACTCAGTTCCCTGCTGATTTGAACTTGGGTCCTTGACCTCATGGTGACTTGAATTCTGTTCTGCCTCACCCTGAATCTGGGAGTTATGTGGACCCAGCAGTAGCTTTGAGTTCCCAGCTTATTGGCCCCTTTGCAAGATGGTTACCAGCCAGTCCCTCTCTCCTGAGGGACATCTGAACCCAACTAACTCACTAGCCACTGCAGTCTACTGTGTCTACTGCTTCATTCCATCAGTGTGTTTCTCCAGGGAGGCCTCTTGGGTCACCAGTAGTCATCATGTGTGTCCAGGTTTGGGCCCCTCTTCCCATACAGTGAGTCAGGGCTCAGGGAAAAAGTGGAGCTTGCCACCTCCTTCTTATTTGTTGAAGTTTCTCTTTGCTCTCTTCATTGTCTTCAATTATCATTTCAGATCCTTGCTGGGAATCCACTTCCCCCCTTCTTCTCTTCCTCATGTTGCTATGATCCAGCACCTGGACATAAAATCTTGGAAAGGCTGTTTCTGTGCTCTTCACTATGCTGCCATTTTCCTGGAAGTCTCTGCCTATTCTTTCAATACAATTTTTAATCTCCAGGTTTTTTGTTCTGTTTTTTTGTTTTGTT
Organism: Heterocephalus glaber; assembly: GCF_053883595.1. Taxonomy (NCBI): domain Eukaryota; kingdom Metazoa; phylum Chordata; class Mammalia; order Rodentia; family Bathyergidae; genus Heterocephalus; species Heterocephalus glaber. The sequence continues at coordinate 2,013,261 of NW_028258403.1, read as the reverse complement.
TTTGGTACCAGGGATCGAACATGGGACCTTGCGCTTGCAAAGCAGGCACCGGAACCACTGAGCTAAATCTCTGGCCCAATCCTGGATTTTTGATTGAAACCATTTCATATGCTCTTATTCTCTGCTAAAGTGGTCATTCATGTTTGGTACCATTTTGTTTAGCTCAGCTAGCTTTTTATTAGTGTCTTCTGCATGTTCTTAATTTTGGTTATTACTTCCATTATCTGTTTAATTAAATCTTCTATGATTCTGCTGCATTCCTCTTTGGTCTGTTTTTTAACCTCCTCTGTTATCCTTTCAAGTTATTTGGTTGTGTGGCTTATGCTATTCTCCACCTCCAGTCCCCTAATATTGGCTTTCAGGAAGTTGGATGTTCTGGGCAGCATTTTGTTGCCTTGCCTTCTCCTGTTTCTATTGTTGTTTGTTTTGTTTTGTGCTGATATTTGTGGACACTTATAGTGTAAAGACTTTGTTGATAGTATAGATACCTCATTTTTTTTAGTTTTTTTTAAATCATTGTTCCACTCTGTAATTCAGGCTGGCATTGAACTCACTATGTAGCCCAGGCTGGCTTCAAACTCAGGGCAATCCTCTTGCTTCAGCCTCCCTAGTGCTGGGTTTACAGGAGTGCACCACCATGCCCAGCAATATTTCTTTAGTCACTATTCAATGATGGACTTTGGGAGTGACTAACTATAATCCTTTGCCTCACCCCTAAGATCTGACCACCTTAGTTAATTTGGGAGGGGAGGATGCAGTGTAATTGGCCCAATATCTATTTGTTTAGAAATGTACTCTAGTATTTTTAATGTCACAATCTGTATGTTCATTCACAGAGAAAATCCATTCATAGCAACAATTATGTGATCTTGGTAATATCAAGCAAATCAGTTATAGTAGTATTGCCCAAGACAAATTGGATATTAACATACCATAAGAACCAATTATGTGCCACCCTTATCCTAGAGAAGAAATCTACAATCAGGATTCAAACATTCAGATAACCTAGGTATTGACATACAGCTAATAGGTAGTAAATGCCACATCTATATCATTGCTAGTGGTAGAAAAAAATTTAACAGTCATTTTATAGAGTTAACTATCTAAAGATTAATAAAGCTTGATGGTCATACTATTGAAAACATAAAGGGTTGGGAATGGGGAAATACAAGAAGAAAAATTTGAAATCTTAAACTGTATGATAAGAAAAGGAAAGAAAAGTTGGTGAAGGACCGACCCTATGGGGACTAAAAGGATATTTCTAGGATTAATTAATGGTAACAGAAAAAACTGATGAGAAATAAATAAAAGAGAATAAGAGGGAGGGGCCTCCAAGGAGCTGAGCTGCATGGGCACTGGCAGGACCTCCTCACCCTACTTCTGACTGCTGCTTGGGTCGGTACCTGGATCCACAGCACAGAGGCGCATGGGGTTGGAAAGGCCATTGTTCAGAAGTCCAAAAGATAGAGCAGAAGTGAACAACAGAGAGAGGTCTTCAGGTCCTTGAAAATTGAAGCCCACTGGAAAAGTGAAGAAAATCTCTGCAAAAAAGGCATACCAGACTACTGTTGTTGGTAAGTTGGAGGGATCATCACCTCCCATTGGAACCTGGACTATCTTCAGGAGAAAGACAGTTGGAACCTGCAGTAGAACCAAGCACAGTTCAATCCAGTGGGAGGTCAGGGACCTCAACTTGGGCCTTGAGGACAGAAATCAGCCTGAATTCCAGTGGACTATGGCTGGCTTGCTGAGACTAATTGACTTAGATCTGCACAGTGCTGCTCACATTGTCTATTGTGACAGCAAAGACATACCCTGAAGGAAGCCCTTTATTTTTATTTTTTCGAAGTTATTTTTTCTCTAATTTAAATTTTTTTCTTTATTTTTTCAAATTTATTTTTTCTCCTTTTTCTTTTCTCTCTCTCTCTCTTGCTGTCTCGCTCTCGCTCTCTGAGTCTCTCTCTTTCCCATCTTATTCTTCATCTCTCTCCCATTTTGTTCCTGTTCCTGCCCTAATTCAGATTTCTTTTTTCTTTCTTTTTCTTTTCTTCTCTCCTTTTCCTTCACTAGATTGTCATTAGTTTCATAGGGAAGTGAATATAGTTTCTAGCTTCCCTACTGTTGTTAGTTTGTTCTGTTCTTGTCTTTGTTCTTTCATTCTGTCTTTTCCTCTTGTCTTCAACAGTTTCCCAAAGTTTGCATGATCTTCTTGTGTTCTCTGGCCTCACTTCTAACCTTTTCCTATCCTTGTACCTATCCCTCCCTCCCCAACTCCTTCTAACTCCTCATCCCAAAGGGTACAGTTACTATATTGAAGTTTATTCACTATAAACATATTTTGGGCTGGTCCTTGATTTTGATTTTTCATACAATTAAAGGTGATAGATTAATAGCTACTGCAAACTGTCATTTTCAAAGCTGTGCTTGATGCTATTGTTGATGCTGATTGTATCACTTGGGTTAAGCTGTTGTGATTGATCTAATCAGTTGTCCTTCCTGGTATACTGAAAACAAGATTGCCTAAGAGTCATTAGAGACTCAAAACCTAAACACCAGCTATATCTGGAAGACATCTTTGAAAGCAATTATTCCATAAAGGTTCTAAATACAAGCAACAAAGATACTTTAATAAGCAATATTGAAGTATCAACCCAGGAATTAAACCAAAAATAGCACTACCAACAAAAATAAAAATGAGAAGACACCTAAGCAAGGCACAAACCCAGACTCTCACATCACCAAAGGCAAATTCTGGGGGAAATGAGGTGCAAAAATCTGATAATCAACCACCTAGACACCCTGAACTGATAGCACAGGAAGCAACAAAACAGATGAATAAGACTCTAGAAAAATTTAAAACAGAAATAATTTCCCAGATAACTATAGAGATGGTGAGCAAAAGGAAAGACATGAAAGACTCTAAAACAGAAGCAAATAAAAAAACAGATGTGCTCAGGACCATGATGGAAGCCATGAATGCCCAGCATAGGAAAGAGAGGGAAACCATGAATGCCCAACACTGGAAACAAATGGAATCCACGAAACAGATTCAAACAGATATCCAGGAGATTAAAAACTCTATTGAAAGTATTCTCAGTAGAATGAACCAGTGTGAAAAAAGAATATCAGATATAAAAGATAGAATTGCAGTTATTGACTACGAAAAGAGAGATATCTTAAAAATAGTAAGGGACCCTGAGAAATCGATCTAGCAGCTCCTAGGTGATGCAAAGAAGTATAACATAAGACTGATAGGAGTCCAAGAAAAAGCAGGAGAAAGTACAAATGACATAAAAATAACTGTTCACAGAATTAATGATAGAAAACTACCCAAACAGAGCAAGAAAATTTAACATATAGATAAGTGAGGCATATAGGACTCCAACTAGCCACAATCAAAAAAAATCTATGCCTAGACATATAATAATCAAGATCCCAGAAACCCAACAGAAGAACAAAGTGCTACAAGCAGTTAGAGAAAAGAAACAAATCACATAGAAAGGAAAGCCCATCAGTATCACAGCAGACATTTCAACACAACCCCTCAAGTCAAGGAGAGCCTGGAGTGAAGTATTTCAAGCCCTAAAAGAAAACAGTCTCCAACCTAGATTGATGTATCCTGCAAAACTATCTTTAAAAATTGATGGGGGAGGGCCGGGGATTTAGCTCAGTGGTGCCGCTGCCTGTTCTGCAAGCGCAAGGACCTGAGTTCAATCCCTGTTACCAAAACAACAACAACAACTAAAAATTGATGGGGGAATAAGATACTTCCATGACAAAGAACACCTGAAAAACTTCATGAATACCTAGCCAGCACTCCAAATAATTCTAAACAATATCCTACAAAAAGACAATGAAGGTCACAACTCCATGAGGCCCAACAGAGCAAACTCATCAGGCAAGGCAAGAAATTAAAGGGAGAGGGGGGAACATTAAAAAATAAAAGGGCCAACAACAGGAAAATCACATGACAAGGATAATTCAATACATATCAGTTATATCCATCAATGTTAATGGCCTGAATTCACCAATCAAAAGAAATAGACTGGCAGAATGGATTAAGAAGCAAAATCCAATAATGTGCTGTATACAAGAAACTCACTTAATTCAAAAAGAAATTCATAGACTGAAACTAAATGGATGGAAAACAGTTCTCCATGTGACAGGAACCTGGAAAAAAGTTGGAGTAGCTATCTTATTTGCAGACAAAGTAGATTTCAAACCAAAACTAATTAAGAGAGACAAAGAAGATCACTACATCCTTGTAAAGAGAACAATGGAAGAGGAAGAGATGACAATCATAAATATATATGCACCAAATACAAATGCCCCCAACTATACAAAACAAATATTAATGGACATAAAAGAACCAAATAAGCACTAATACTATTGTAGTGGGGGACCTCAATACCCCACTGTCACAAATAGATCATCTAGACAAAAAATTAACAACGAAATACTAAAACTGAACCAAGCTTTTGAACAAATGGACTTGATAGATGTCTATAGAGTGTCCCCCCTCACAAAACAAGAATATGCATTATTTTCAGCTGCACATGTGTCATTTTCCAAAGTAGATCACATGCTAGCTCATAGAACATATTTAAGTAAATGCAAAGGAATTGAAGTTATCCCCTGTATATTATTGGACCATAGTGGAATTAAACTGGAGATCAATAGCATAAGAAACCATAAGAAACCCACAAACATATGGAAATTGAATAGCACTCTCCTGAACAACTAATGGGTCACAGAGGAAATTAAAGAAGAAATTAGACAGTTTCTACAATTAAATGATAATGCCAATACAACATACAGGAATCTATGGGACACAATGAAAGCAGTTCAATGAGGGAAAATTCATAACAGTGAATACCCATACTAGGAAAACAGTGAGCTCAAATACACAACCTAATGCTGAACCTCAAGCTACTAGAAAAAGAAGAGCAAGACAAACTCAAAGCTTGTACAAGGAAGGAAACTATAAATATCTGAGCAGAAATCAATGCAATGGAGACTAAGAGAGCAATAAAAAAAATCAACGAATCAGGCCAGGGATTTAGCTCAGTGGTTCTGTTGCCTGCCTGGCAAGTGCAAGGTCCCAACTTCACACACAAAAAATCAATGAATCAGAGTTGGTTTTTCAAAAGAATAAATAAAATCAATAAAGCCTTAGCCAACCTTATCAAAAAAAGGAAAGAAAAGGCTCATATGCATGCAATTAGGAACAAAAAAGGTGAAGTCACAACAGATCCAGCAGAAATCCAGAGGATCATCAATACCTACTTCAAGAACCTGTACTCTAATAAAATGGAAAACACAGAAGAAATGGACATATTTATAGATACATATGAATTACCAAAGTTGAATGAAGAAGATATAAAAACTCTAAACACCCCAATTACAATCAGTGAAATTGAAAATGTAATTAAAATTTTACCAACAAAGAAGCCCAGGTCCTGATGGCTTCACTGCTGAATTCTACAAGACATTTAGAGAAGAACTATTGTCACTACTCTTTAAGCTCTAAAATGAAATTGAAAAGGAAGCAATACTCCCAAATTCAATCCTGGAAGCAAGTGGTACTTTGATTCCAAAAGCAGAGAAAGACCCAACCAAAAAAGAGAACTACAGGCCAATCTGCCTAATGAACATAGATGCAAAAATTCTCAACAAGATACCGGCAAACAGAATACAGAGGGTCATCAAGAAGATCATACACCCTCACCAAGTCGGATTTATCCCAGGTATGCAAGGATGGTTCAACATACATAAATCAATAAATATAATACACTAGGGCCAGGATTTAGCTCAGTGGTTTCGCCGCCTGCTACACAAGTGCAAGGACCCAAGTTTTATCGCAGTACCAAAAAAATCTATCTATCTATCTATCTATCTATCTATCTATCTATCTATCTATCTATCCATCTATCTACCTAATACACTATATTAACAGAGCTAAGGACAAAAACCATATGATCATCTCAGTAGATGCAGAAAAAGCATTAAACAAGATCCAGCACCCATTCATGATAAAAACCCTACAGAAAATTGGAATAGATGGTCTTTATCTCAACCTGATAAAGACTATCTATGAAAAAACAACAGCCAACATCATACTAAATGGTCAAAAACTCAAAACCTTCACGCTAAAATCAGGAACAAGACAAGGATGTCCACTATCACCACTCCTGTTATATATAGTTCTGGAAACATTAGACAGAGCCATTAGACAAGAGAAAGATATAAAAGGAAGAAACAGGAAAAGAAGAAGTTAAACTGTCATTATTTGCTGATGATATGATATGATACATAGAAGACCCAAAAAACTGCACCAAAAGACTTCTAGACTTAATTGCTAGATTCAGTAGAGTAGCTGGATACAAGGTCAAGACTCAAAAATCAATAGCCTTCTTGTATACAAATAACAGACTCACTGAGAGAGAAATTAGGGAAAGAATTCCTTTCACAACAGCATCCAAAAAAAGAAATATCTAGGAATCAATCTAATGAAGGAAGCAAAAGACCTCTACATTGAAAACTACAGCACTCTGAAAAAAGGTGATTGAAGAGGAAATAAGAAAATGGAAAGACATCCTTTGTTTCTGGGTAGGAAGAACCTATATAGTGAAAATGGCCATACTTCCAAAGCTGCTACATAGATTCAATGTAATCCAGACTGCAATCCCAACAGTATATTTCATAGAACTAGAGAAAACAATCCAAAAATACATTTGGAACCAGAAGAGACTTAGAATAGCAAAAGCAATTCTAGGTAACAGAGACATGAAAAGGGGTATCACAATCCCTAACTTGAAACTATACTACAAAGCCATTGTTGTAGGAAACAGGGAAAGGGGACATTACCAGAACCTCTGCAGTAAGTCCTAGTCTCCTGTGAGCCATGACAGCGCAAGGCAAATTAACTTATTATACAGAAAAGATAGAAAAAATGAGACTCTGAGAAGAAGCTGAGCTTTGGGCCTGATCAGTGCTGCTGTGGGTGGCAAAAACAAAAGCCCTTGAACCTGCCACATCTTTATTCAGTACGTTGGGAGAAACAAAATGCAACAAATGACTCTGGACAGAGAGTTTAGTACATCGTGAGAAACAATTGTAACAGATGACTCAGGGAGAAGCAGAAATCCTAGAACAATGAGGAACTATGCAGATGAAGATTTTGTGCCTTCCAGGATGTCTTCAGCTGGTGTAATCTTGTCCTGGAGCATTACAGCATCACTGGACCATTGAGGTCTTAGCTATGACTGGAGGCCAAAATGGAAATATGTATCAAAATGCCATAGCTGGCCTGTAGGCAGGAGAACTGGGCCTAATCAAATGATTTTTCCCCACAATTATGTGGAATTGCTCCTGACACTGTGATAAAAACAGCATGGTACTGGCAAAGAAACAGACTCGAGGATCAGTGGAACAGATTAGAAGATGCAGAAACAACCCCAGACATACCCAGCTACCTCATTGTTGACAAAGGAGCCAACCATCCTCACTGGAGGAAAGATAGCCTCTTTAATAAACGGTGTTTGAAAAACTGGATTTCAACCAGCCAAAGATTAAAACTAGACCCCTATATTTCACCATGCACTAAACTAAAATCAAAGTGAACTAAAGATCTAAATATTAAAAACAGAAACACTAAACTTGCTGGAAGATAGGTAGAACCTCTTGAAGAAACTGGCATAGGAAAAGACTTTATGAACAAAACTTCAGTAGCACAGGAACTAGCACAAAGAATCAACAACTGGGGTCTCATTAAAAAGCTTCTGGGTTGGCCAGGGATTTAGCTCAGTGGTTCCACCACCTGCCTTGCAAGTGCAAGGTCCTGAGTTCAATCCCCGGTACCAAAAATAAATTAAAAAATAAATAAATAAATAGATAAATAAATAAAATGAAGCTTCTGCACTGCAAGAGAAACCACCAACAGAGCTAAGAGACAACCTACAATGTGGGAAAAATTTTTTTACTAGCTTCTCAGAGAAAGGACTACTATCGAGAATGTACAAATGACATAAAAATATCAGACCCCCCAAATATAAAGACCCAATTAAAAAATGGGCATCTGAAATGAAATGTCATTTCTCAGACAAAGAAGTAAAAGCAGCAAATAAACGTACAAAAAAATGTTCAACATCACTGGTCATTCGAGAGATGCAGATAAAAACAACACTGAGATTCCACCTCACCTCAGAAAGAATGGCTGTGATCAAGAAATCAACTAATAACAAATGCTGGTGGTGTTATGGGGAGAAAGGAACCCTTCTCCATTTTTGGTGAGAGTACAGGCTAGTGCAACCACTGTGGAAATCAATATGGTGATACCTAAAAAAACTAGGATTAGAGGTCCCATTTGACCCAGCTATTCCTCTGCTGGGTATCTTCCCAAAAGAATTAAAAGAATCATAACAGTGATATATGCATACCCATGTTTATAGCGGCACAGTTTGTAATAGCTAAAGCTTGGAAACAGCCCAATTGCCCATCAACTGGAGACTGGATAAAGAAGATTTTTTTTTTTTTGAAATAGAGTACTACTCAGCCGTAAAGAATGAGAAACTAGAGACATTTATAGCTAAATGGATGCACATCGAGGTCATACTCTTGAGTGAAATAAATACAACAAACATGTGTAAATACCAAATAGTTTCTTTTTTTTTTTTTGGAATGCCAAATAGTTTCTCCGGTGTGAGAAACAAAAAGTGTAAATAAGAATCAAAATGTATAATTGATAATTGAAATAGGAAGGAAAGGTCTAAAGGGGTAGGGGAAATGGGAGGGGTAGGGGAAAGGAAAGAAGGGAAATGAAAAAATATGAGAAAAGGAAAAAATGGAAACAAAGTCTTTGTAAATAGAGAAGGGTGGAGGGGTTGAAGAGAGGGCAGGGGAATGGGGAAAAAATAAGAACCAAGATACATCATGTAAAGGTACAAATTCCCAATGATGAATGTAACTGTATTGTATACCTAACATGTACTAATAAACTTAATGGGAAAAAGAAGAATAAGATAGAGAAAGGAAAAAGGAAAGTACATGGGGAGAAAAAGTAAGAGCAAAAGATTAGTAGGAGAATAATTAAAGAGGGAAAGAGAAAGAATGAAAAAAGAGAAAAAAAGAAGAAGAGATAAAAAGCAAGAAAGCCTGGTGTGGTGGAATATGCCTATAATCCTAACACTTTGGAGACTGATACAGGATTGTTAGGAATTTGAGCCCAGCCTGGGCTACAGAGTAAGTAGCTGAACTGCCTTCTGAGACCCTGTCAAAAAAAAAAAAACACCAAGGAAAAAGGATAAAGGAAAATTTCTCAATTTTTGATAAACTGGTGAAGAAGCAACAGGACAAGAAATGATAAAAAGAAAAGAAAAGAAACCTCACATACTTACCAAAAAAAAAACAAAGGAAAATTCTCTGTGATTTTGAATGTGTAGTTTTCTTCAGTTGTCTATGATTTGGGGCAGTGTCCGAGTCAAGTCATGTTCTTTTTCACACTGGTAGATAAAGAAGGCAGTCAGACCTCATATTTGTGCTAGATGCTGTCAACAGCAGACTGTAGGAGTAGGGTGAGGGCACCATTGATATGACTTAGAAATCCTGAGCACCCCAGGCTTGGCTTCTGGCTTCAGGGGAAGATCCTATGTCCTTTAGCTCAAACCCCTCAGGGGTTCTCTTTTTAACCTGCTTCCTAACAGTGGCTGTTACCTGCAAGTGTCTCTCACCTGGTCACTCTGGGAACATAATGCTGAGAGACCTAAAGTGAAGCCATTCCATAGCTGCTCTGAGTTCCAGGTTCAAAATTCAACCCTTCCCTGAAATAGCATTTGACCACCATTTTTTGCATAGATATGGCAGGTGGTTGGGAGTGGACTAATTCACTAGTTGTTGCCTGTTGAAGAACTCATGTGGAAGCAGAATCCTGTATTCTTTCTGTGTACTACAGCACCTACTTGTCTGTTTCACCACTGCATTTCTCTCTGAGGCCCTCTGGAAACCCTACCTTTCACTTTATCTCTGTAGGTTCAGTCTCCCTTTCTCATGATCCACAAGCAGGGTGCTGGGGAGAAAAAGACTGTCTCTTTCATTCTCCACACTGTATCCTGTCTCTTCATTTCTCTGTAGCTTTTAATTTTTTTGTCCAATCCTTCCTAGTCCCTGGGGATTATTTCTCTCTCTCTTTTTCTTCCCCAAATTGTTACTTTTCAGTGTCTGCATTGCAACTCTCAGAGAGACTGAGTTGTATTTGCTTACCACTCCACCATTTTCTAAACTCTTCTCTATTTATTTAATTTTGAGACATGATCTCACTAAGATAAATTGTGTAGGCAGGGCTTGAACTTTCCATACTTCTACCTCAGCCTTCCAGAGTACCAGAATTATATGCATGTACCATCATAACCAGCACCAAATTCTTTTTTAAAAAGCAAATCAGATAGCTGAGGATTTAGTTTAGTGGTAGAGCACTTACCTAGTTACATTTCCTAAATTAAGTATCTGATAAATGATACTGCAGCTATGAATGTTTTGCACCTGTCAATATAGCCTGTATCAGAGCTCACTAGAGGAATAGATTTAATTAAAAATACACACACAGACACACACACGGGCTTACAATGGCTGCCTGCAGAATCAAGGGTAGAAGAATGCCAAATGGCCATCTGTGTGTTTGAGAATTGGAAGATCCAGATGAAAGTCAAAGACCTGGAGCTCACTGCAGAGGTGTGAGTCCATATCAGAAAACTGAAGGATCTGTGTTAGAAGGCTGAAGAGTCTTCACTGGAAGCCTGACGAAATTGGAGACAAATGTCTAAGGGTGATGGTGAATACCAGAGCTCCTCTGAAGAAGCAAAAAGGGAGACTTCCTTCTTTTTTCTCTTTTTATTCCATCCAGACTACAAACCTATGTGTTAGTGCCACCCAAATCCAGGGTGGATCTTCCCTTTTCAGTTTTTGATTTACAAGGAAATCATCTGGACATGCCTAGAACTGTGCTCCACTATCTTCTAAGTATTTTAATCCATTCAAGTTGACACCTTAATTAACTATCATATAGCCTTAAAGTGGAAAGAGAAAAAAAAAAAACAGTACTTGAAGGAGAAATTGACAATTAAAGTGAAAGTGGAAGGATTTCATATTTTTCTATCAGAAATAGATCTGTCAAAAATTTAGTAGTGTTTTTATAATAGAATTCTTTTTTGTCTTGTTTTGTTTTGGTACCAGGGATCAAACTCAGGACCTTGCGCTTGCAAGGGAGGCATGGTGCCACTGAGCTAAATTCCCAGGCCCTATAACACAGTTTTTATAATTAATATTTTATAATACAATCAAGAAGATATACCTATATCTATATTTAGTAATTATATTTATATATCTGAATGGAGTAGAAAGACTAACACACCATGTATTGTGAGTATTCAGGAAGTCCCTTCTTCAGTGAAGGGGGATAATTATAACTGGACAGAGGACTACTGTAGCCTTGCCTCATAGATTACAAAAACAAGACTAGAAAGGGTCAGATTTTTTTCCAAGTAAATGTAATTGCACTCCAGAACAAAAATATTTATAAAAATATAAAAGTATCCGGTGTCCAAAAGGATAAAATTTGTAATATCTGGTAACCAAACAAAGATCATTGAATATGTAAAGAGACAGTAAAACATTAAAGAGAAAAATAACCAACCAATGGAAACCACCTGAGAACTGACCTAGATTAGCAGAGAAACACACTAAAATGGTTATTATAACTGTATAGCATGTATGTAAAAGATGAATAAAGAGAAGAAAGATATAAATAGAGACTGAAGTCAAACTTCTAGAGATGAAAACTACAATGTCCAAATGAACATATACATTAGATGTGATTAACAAGTTACACAGCAGAGAAGAAAAGATTAGTTAAAATGGAGATGTTGCAATAAAAACTCTCCAAAATAACCCAGAAAGAATAAAACATAAAAAAAGCATCAATGAGCTGTAAGACTAAAGTGCCTTATAGAAGAATAACTAGATTTCCTAAAGCAAGAAAGAAGAGAGGCATCAGAAAAAACATTCGAAGACACAATAGCTGGAACTTTTAAAATTTGATGAACACAATAAATTCAAAGAGCCAATAAACTCAATGAATCACAAGCTCAAGAAACGTGAAGAAGGGCCAGGGATTTAGCTCAGTGGTTCTGCCGCCTGCATTGCAAGCACAAGGTCCCGAGTTTGATCCCTGGTACCAAAAAAAAAAAAAATAAAATAAAAAAAAGAGAAAGAAACATGAAGAAAATGACACCAATATATGCCACAAATTGTCCAAAACCATTCACAAAGAAAAACTCTTAAAAACATCCAAGGGAAAATGAGGTGTTAATAACAACAAACAAACAAGAGAGAAACAAAGATGGTGGCAGAATTTTCATTGGAAACTGTGGAAGGAAGAAGCCAACGGGCCAACACCTTTAACACAGTGAAGACGAAACCCTGCCAACCGGGAACTCTAAACGGAACTTGGGGGAAAAAAAAGTCAAGGGATCATGGATTCAAAACAAACTCAACTTGGTAAAATATCTTTCAGTAATGAACCTCAAATAACGATCTTTTCAGGCATTCAATAGCTGGAAGAATTCATCACCAGCAGAATGCCACTGTAAGAAATGTTAAAGTCGCCGGGGATTTAGCTCCGTGGTGCCACTGCCTGCCTTGCAAGCACAAGGTCCTGAGTTTGATCCCTGGTACCAAAAAAGAAAGAAAGAAAGAAAGAAAGAAAGAAAGAAAGAAAGAAAGAAAGAAAGAAAGAAAGACATGTTAAAGTCATTCAGGCAGAAGGAAAATGGTTTTAGAGAGAAACTGAAACTAAAATACCAAAATGCTATCAACATGGGTAAATATAAAAGATTGTTTGCTTATTGTTTAAATCTCTTTAAACTTGTCTGCTTAAACAATATTTAAAAAATAATAACAATGTATCATAGGGTTTATAATGTAAGTAAAAATAAAATGTATGTCAACAATAGCATACAGGCTGGAAGCAGAGAAATTAAGTTGTTTTTTTTTGAGACAGGAGTCTGACTAAGTTACCCAGGCTGGCCTCAAATTTGTAATTCTCCTGCCTCAGCCTTCCAAATAGCTGGGATTACAGTTGCATGCCAACACATCTGGTGTAAATTTCTTAAACTATTCGGGATGCAATATAACATCACTTGAAGTTAGACTATATAAGGTATAGATGTATACTATAAACCCTAAAGCAACCAGTAAAATAACAAAACAGAATTGTAGATGTCAAGTCAACAAAAAACATAACATGGAATCACAAAAGATACTCAAATCAAAAGAGAGAAAGAGGAACAAAGAACAAATGCAACAAATAGAAAACAACATGATGATAAAGTCAAATGTATGGGTATCAATATCACACTAAATGGAAATGTTTTAACACATCATTTAAAAGTCAGAGATTTTTTTTTTAATGAAATAAAAAAATCAAGAGCCAATTACATGCTTCCCATAGGAAATGCACTGTAAGTATAAATACACAAATAGATTAAAAGTAATGAGATTAAAAGAGATACCATGGTAGGGCTGGGGATTAGCTCAGTGGTTCTGCTGCTTGCCTCACAAGCGCAAGGTTCTGAGTTTGATCCCTGGTACCAAAAAAAAAAAAAGGAGAGATACCATGGTAATATTAATCAAACCAACTTGACCTAATTGATGTTTATGGAGCATTCCACAATGAGCAGAATATATATTCTTCCCAAGGGGACATGGAACATTTAAGGTAGACCATGTTATAAACAATATAATAAGTCAATAAATTTGAAAGCATTGAAATCACGGGAAGTATGTTCTCTAACCACATGATATTGAATTAGAAATCAATAACGGAAGCCACACCTTCTGGTGACACACACCTGTAATCCCAGCATTCTGGGAGGCTGAGACGTGAGGATTGCAAGTTTGAGACTGGCCTGAGCAATTTAGCAAGATACTGTCCCCAAATTTAAAAATTTAAAAAGGGCTGGGAATGTACTTGCTATGCAGTTCAGGCTGGCCTTGAACTCACTATGTAGCCCAGCCAGGCTGGCCTCAAACTCACAGCAATCCTCTTGTCTCAGCCTCCTGAGTGCTGGGAGTATAGGTGTGTACCACCATGCCCGGCCAGGTTTTACTATAATCTTGAAGGGCAGCTGTAATCTAGGACACAGTGGATACTATCATAAAAGAAAGAAAAACTTTGTTTTCCAGGATAAAGTAAATACAATTAATAATCACATGAGAGTTTAGAGTCAAGGTGAAACAGCCCTTGAGACTAATGATCAGCATGTTGTCAAGGATTTGATATGGATCCATTCTCCTCTTCCCAGTTTCCCAGTCACCTGATTTCTCAGGGCCAGGCACTCTGGGAAATGCTAACTTTGCAAACATTTTAATGGGTCTAATGGGACCAATTTTTCTCAATTCTTCACCTGCCCTGTAAAATCTCACCAGTGAACACATTCTCCTTCCTAGCTGGGAGCCACTAGGCTTCCCTGGGGAAAAGATGGCTCTGAGGTGTCCCCTGTGAGCACAAAGTCAGTCGTGAGGAGTGAGGTGTGTGGGGGCCATCTCACCCCTCTCCCGTGTGAGAAGTGAGTCATTGACGGCTCTGATCCCCAGACTCCATCAATCAACCCAATTAGTCTGGATCGGTCTTTTTTATTCTTCTACTGAGGGCTTGCATTCTGAGGGTCACAGCAACAGCGCTACAATCAAGTCCTGGGTTCTGCTGGAATTAAACAGTTTGCTTAAGAATATCTCAAACAATTTTGAAGAGGAAATTCCTTGGTTTTTTATTTCATCAGGTAGTATGCAGGTATCTGAAAATTGTTAACTACTGAAGGGAAGAGACAACTATCCTATGCACAGGCCAATTTCCTAAGACAAAGAATTCTACCAAGTTAAGAAAGGGCATTTATATGTGGCTCAGGAAGATGATCTGTTTGCTCTGGCAAATATCCCATGGTTTAGTGTTTCTCAGAGGATGGTTCAGAGACCACCTTCTTCAAAATCACCCTAGGTTGGGGTTCAGTTATGGACCAACTATCCTACAGTGGAAAACTAGAATCTGTGCACACAGCAAGCTTCTCCAGTGAGCCTTGGGCAAGCACTTCACTAAGAACCATGAGTTGTGGTCAAAATATACAATGAATGTTTAAATTTTAAAAAATTTATAGCTGGGCATGCTGGCCTATACCTGTATTCCCAGCACTCTAAGAGGCTGAGTCAGGAGGTCTGGAAGTTTGAGGCAAGTCAGGGCAACTTAGCAACATGATGAGACCCTACCCCCCTCAAATAAATAGAAATACATAAAAAGGGCTGAGGATGAAGCTCAATGTAAAGACCTAGGTTCAATCCCTAGGACCTCATTCTTAGAATAAAAGACACATTCCCATCAATTCCCTTCAAAATACCCCCCCCCACACACACACATTTTGAACGCACTTATCTCATTGTTCTTACAACTTTCTGGAGCAGTTCTGGAAGTCCTCTTTTATGAGTCTTTATAAAATAAGATAAAAAATACAGTGAATGCTGCTGCCAAGTGCCATCCTATGAAAAGGCAGGCTCATAAAAACATTATAGTAGGCCCTCATCCACCTTATTCACTGATCTGGTACAATGTGACTCATGGCTCTCCCTTGAAGTTATAATGACCTTGAAAAGTAATGGTTTTTAATTGATTTAGGACATGAAAGCAGCTGTGACAGCACACGTAAAGACCTGAAAAAAGACTTCTAGAAGTGATTCAGAAAGTGGCAAGAGTGATGGAACAAGTGTGTTCAAAACAAGGGGAATATTTTGAGGGTGATTATTGGCAATGTGTCTCTTTCTGTAATACATTTAAAAATTTTAAGCATTCATTGTATTTTTAATCTTAAATTGTATTATTATCTTTAAAGAATCTTAATGACACTGAGTGCTTCCCTGACTGCTCTGTTCTCTCACTGTGCTATCACAGGGAGAAGTCAAGCTGTCAGGCATAAACCACGTCTCTTGTCTGTTCTTCTATCACCCACCTACCCCAGGCATTTGACCTCACACCTACATGCTTCATTCTAATCTACTTCCCTATGATATGGGTTCCTTGATGAGTTTTTTTTTCTACTTTTTATTCATAGGTACAAACTGCAGCCAACAGAAATAGTGGTTATTACAGCATCCCGTGAAAACCTGTCAAAGATACCAATTTTTCTACAATCCCTTCCATAACCGTCTACATTCTAAAGAATTTTGAATTTAGTGTGGATTGGAGAAGAGAGATGAGAAAGAAAAGGGGAGGAGAAGAGAAAGAGAGTTGATTTAAAGGAAGTGATAAATGTGGAGACTCTGACCAGCTATCTCTTGTATTGCCCACTACCCTCCTCTATCTATTCCAGCCCTTCATCCCAGCAGAGGGCTCCTGTCTCTTCTATCACAAGCCAAAGACACATCTCTACTTTTCTGGTTTTGTCCATTCTTTAATCAGAGAAATACTTGCAATACTACACTGAAAATACACTGCAAATACTACACTGAAACCATCTATTGAGGTAAGAAGATATGAAGTCACATCTTCAGAAGTTCTACTCTATTCCTAAGGTTCACCTGTCCACTTTCGAGAAGTTTCTGTAAGTTATTTCCACTCTGAGAGTTTTACATCATTTCTCTAAAGTTCTGAAATATGCCTTGAAGCTCAGTTGGCTTTTGACACTAATGTCACCAATGACATTTGCCAGACAAATTTAGTAATGTCCATCCTGTGCAATATTGGGACTTACTATAAAGCAGAAGCTATTGGATTAAGAACAACTGAATGCTATATTACTGTGACATGAAATAAATCAAGAATGATGCTTCATGTGCTCTAAAAGCTCTGTGTTCAGATCTGCACTCATATTTAGCTCCTCAATTTTATTAGAAGATGATAGATCTCTAGGCATTACTAAAACCTTTTACTGGTCACCAGCCAGTGTTCTATCAACAGAAAGAATGTCTCTATTGCCTACCTGGCATCTAAATTTAGTTATCTATATGTCCAGAATATTTTCCTGCCTGCAGAGTTTGATAATTCTGGAAATTCTGCCAATAAGATTAACCAGAATCTTTGCCTGCACTCCTCAATCCTTCCAACATCTTTCACAAGTATGTTGTTTACTTACCTGCAAGGCAGGAAGTATGTTTTTTACTTACTTTGAAGGGCAGGAAGATGTGGCTCACTTCTGTCCTCCACTGTCCTCCTAGCCAGTCACACCTACTGGCTTCAAGTTCACAACTGAGAGTCTTCATCAAACAGCACAAGGTGCCCAGCCCACTCCAGGAGCCCGAGGTAATTCAGGGACATGGATGGCAGAGGAGCCAATGAAGCTCCAGTCTAGAAGAGGGGCTGGTCCTTTCCTGCTGCCCCCAACAGCCCCAAGTCCAGGGGACTTCTCTTCCCTGGGAATGGCTGGTGTCCCCCTGAAACATGGGTAGTGATTTCCACTGGATTGATGCTTCCCAGCTCCCAGTCCCAGTTTGCCCTTGACTTCATCGCCATCTACACATCTCATCTTTAGGACTTACAGCAATGCTTGGACAGTCCTGAGTTCACAGGGGCAGTTTGATAGCTGAGCCAGTGAGCCATGTTGAGCTCCTCTGAAGGCCAGCTCAGTCATTCTTGCTGAGCATGTCTCTGTCTATCCTGTCTGGTGGTAGGATGCTTGCTAAATTGTGTTGCTGTTATTGTTTTGTCTCATTTATCATGTTTGTGTATTAGATCTGTTTTTCCAGTGAGAATAATCATAGCTATCTATCCTGGAGCTTTCTCAATGTGCCAGACTTTATTCAAATGCTTGACATGCATTAACTCACTGAATTTTTACAACAATTTTTAAGATACCTACTTTATCATTTTTTACACATGAGGAAACTGAAACTCAGAGAGGTTAAGTAACATTCCCAAGGTTACATAGTTAGTTTGTGGTGAAGTCCCAGCTTTGAAACTTGGCAGTTTGACATGAGATCCTAGATGTTTACATGAAATATGCTATCTCTAGAATATAAACTTTTTGAGGTCAGGCACTCTTAAATTTCGGTTAGGGTGAACACAAAGTTATATGTACAAAAAATTGTGAATCTATATAGTTGGTGGGTGAATATTTTATTATTTAATAATGTTTTATGACCTCTTTCATATTTTCCATTGCTACTCAAGTAATGCTTACCAACTAACCGACCAACTAACCAGCCAAGTAGAGAAGACCATACACCAAGCCAAATTTCCTCAGTAAGACTAACCTCCAAGAGGTTGTCCTTATAGCGGGGCTGAATCCAGTAAGCCCTTGGGGTTCAAACTCACTTTCAGTGGTATCCACACCCCAGAGCACTGGGTAAATATGGAAGTGACAAACCTGAGCCGAGGGATGGAGTTTGAACTCTTGGGCCTGACCAGAGACCCCTGGCTCCAGAGGCTGCTCTTTGTACTGTTCCTGGGCATGTACACCATCACCGTGCTGGGGAATCTGGTCATGTTCCTCCTGATCCATGTGAGTGCCACCCTGCACACGCCCATGTATTACCTCCTGAAGAGGCTGTCTTTCTTGGATTTCTGCTACTCCTCCACAGTTGTCCCTCAGACTCTGGTGAACTTCTTGGTCAAGAGAAAGGTAATTTCCTATCTTGGCTGCATGGCTCAGATGTTCTTCTACGCATGCTTCGCCACCAGTGAGTGCTATCTCATTGCTGCCATGGCCTATGACCGCTATGTTGCTATTTGTAATCCGTTGCTGTACTCCACCAGCATGTCTCCTGGGGTCTGCATCTCTCTGATTGTAGGCTCCTACAGTGCAGGATTTCTCAATTCCCTTATACACACAAGCTGTATCTTCAGTCTGAAATTCTGTGCTCCTTACGTGGTCACTCACTTTTTCTGTGATGGACCACCCATCTTGTCCCTGTCCTGTGTGGACACTTCACTGTGCGAGATCTTGCTCTTCATTTTTGCAGGTTTCAACCTTTTGAGCTGTACCCTCACCATCTTGGTCTCCTATTTCTTAATCCTCATCACCATCCTGAGAATGAAATCAGCCCAGGGCAGGTTCAAGGCATTTTCTACCTGTGCTTCCCACCTCACTGCTGTCTGCCTCTTCTTTGGCACAACCCTTTTTATGTACCTGCGCCCCAGGTCCAGCTACTCCCTGACTCAGGACCGCACAGTTGCTGTGATCTACACAGTGGTGATCCCAATGCTGAACCCCTTAATCTACTCACTGAGAAATAAGGATGTGAAAGATGCTTTAAGAAAGGCTTTGGGCAGGAAAATGGTGGAATGACATTTTCAATTAATTGCCGTGTCTTTAGAAAGCCCTGGAACCTTTCTCTTATGTGGTGCTACCCTGAGCAGATTCCCTGCTGTCCGTGGGAATGGTGGCCAACCCTGCTGATCGGCATAAGTGTCTACATCTACCTGCCACAGGAAGAACTGAGGTTGTCATAGAGACTAAGAAGCCAGAAGGACTGTTTGCTATTTGCATAACTGGAGCCACTGGCAAGGCTGTCACACCTCTGTCCTGGTACTTTATTTATATCTCAAAGTTTGTGAATATTTTATTTTATTATTAGAAATAGGTATTTATATTCTTCATTGTAAAGTTATCCCTTAACTAACTTGAAGACCTTGGCTCCTTGAGAAAATCCTTCCCATTCTTTACAATCTCCTCTTTGTAAAAACTGGCTCCTTAACTTAAAAAGTTCTTGTTGTTATTGTTGTTATACTCAGGATTGAATCCAAGGTCTCCCACATGCTAGGCAAGCACTGTACCACTGAGCTACATTCCCACTCCCCCAAAATCTTTTGTTTGAATATGTAACAGCAGCTTCAGAAGTTCCTGTGACGTTTTGTTACCTTTGGTGACTGTTTTCCTGGTCTGTTGTTTTCAGAGTAGAGGTCTTTGACTTCTTTTGTTAGGTTGATTCCTGGGTATTTCAGTTTTTTGGATGCTACTGTGAAAGGAATTGTTTGCCCTATTTCTCTCTCAGTGAAGCTGTTGTTCATGTAGAGGAGAGCTATTGATTTTGTGTGTTGAACTTGTATCCAGCTACTTTACTGAATTTGGTTATTAAGTCTAGAAGACTTTTGTCATTTTTAAAAAATTCTTTTATTGGTACATTGTAGGTATACAACACATTTACATTTCTCATTGGGAATTGTACCTTTACATGATGCATCTTGGTTCTTATTTTTTCCCCATTCCTAGCCCTCCCTTCACCCGCTCCACCCTTCCCTATTTACAAAGACTTTATTTCCATTTTTTCCATTTCTCATCATTTTTCCTTTCCCTTCTTTCCTTTCCCCTGCCCCTCCCACTACCCCTACCCCTTTGGACCTTTTCTTCCTATTTTGCATTATCAATTATTTATTCTAATCATTGGTACATTTTAGGTATACAATGTAATGACATTCATCAATGGAAATTTGTACCTTTACATATCTCTCTTGGTTCTTATTTTTCCCCCTTCCCCTGCCTTCCCTTCAACCCCTCCATCCCTCCTTATTTACAAAGACTTTGTTTCCATTTTCTCATATTAATCCCATTCCCTTCTATCCTTTCCCCAGCCCTCCCACTTCCCTTCCCCCTGAGCCCCTTTTCTTCCTGTTTCACATTATCTATTATACCTTTTAGTCCTTATTTAAACTTTCAGTTTCTCACACTAGTGAAACTACTTGGTATTTACACATGTGTGTCCTATTTATTTCACTTAAGAGTATCGCCTCAATGTGCATCCATTTAGCTATAAATATCTCTAATTTCTCATTTTTTATGGCTGAGTAGTACTCCATTTTTTTTTTTTTTTTTGGTACTGGGGATCGAACTCCAGTCCTTGCGCTTTCAAGGCAGGCAGTGAAACCGCTGAGCTAAATCCCCGGCCCTGAGTAGTACTCCATTTTACAAAAAAACCACATTTTCTTTATTCAGTCTCCAGTTGATGGGCATTTGGGCTGTTTCCAAGTTTTAGCTATTACAAATTGTGCTGCTATGAACATGGGCACACATATATCACTGTGGTATGATTCTTTTAATTCTTTGGGGAAGATCCCCAGCAGGGGAATAGCTAGGTCAAATGGGACTTCCAGTCCTAGTTCTTTGAGGTATCTCCATACTGATTTCCACAGTGGTTGTGATATGGAAAAGTTTTAGATAACTTAATAGATTGAATATTAAGGTAGTTGTAGAAGCAAAATAAGTAATGTGTTCTTTTAAGATTTGCTTTTCCTGTAACTCCTTGTTTAAGGTGAGGATTATCTGACTCTAACCAGTAACTTCATTAACCTAACAAACTTACCATGCCAGGGTGAATTTACAATGTGTATGGCCTATCTTGTGTCTGTGACTTGTAAATAGGAACTGGAATTGTATTTACATATCAAAGACCACTAGGGATGAGATAATGGCTAAAAAGGATATAAAAAGGGAAATGCTGAACAAAGGGGCACAGATATTGACCAGACTGGTTTCTGGCATTCCCGCCTGCTCGCGAGAAGAAATTTTATTATTTTATCCAAATTCTGTGTCTCTGTGTATTTCTTTCCGAGATTTCTGCAACAGTTGCACCAGTCTACACTCCCACCAGCAGTGGAGCAAGGTTCCTCTTTCCCCACAGCCCCGCCAGCATTTGTTATTGGTTGATTTCATGATAGCAGCCATTCTTTCTGGAGTGAGGTTGAATCTCAGCGTTGTTTTCATTTGCATCTCTCAAATGATGAGAGATGTTGAACATTTTTTCATATATTTATTTGCTATTTCCACTTCTTTGTCTGAGAAATGTCTGTTCATTTCAGATGCCCATTTTTGGATTGGGTCTTTAAATTTGGGAGGTCTGATCTTTTTAAGTTCTTTATAGATTTGAGATAGTAGACCTTTGTCTGAGGAACAGCAGGTGAAGATTTTTTCCCACATTGTGGGTTGTCTCTTCACACTGCTGGTGGTTTCTCTTGCTGTGCAGAAGCTTTTTAATGAGAAGAGCTCCCACTTGTTGATTGTTTGTGCTAGTTCACAGGCAACTGAGGTTTTGTTCATAAAATCTTTTCCTACACCAATGTCCTCAAGAGTTCTACCTAACCTCTGTTCCAGCCAGTTCAGCATTGCTATTTTAATATTTAGATCTTTAATCCATTTCGAGATTTTAGTTTAGTGCATGGCAAGAGATATAGGTCTAGTTTTAATCTTTGGCAAGTTGAAACCCAATTTTTGCAGCACCATTTATTAAAGAGGCTATCTTTCCTCCAGTGAGGGTGTTTGGCTCCTTTATCGAAGATGAGATGGCTGAGTGTGTCTGGCGTTGTTTTTGCATCTTCTAATCTGTTTCACTGGTCCTCAGATCTCTTTCTTTGCCAGTACCATGCTGTTTTTATCACAATAGCTTTGTAGTATAGTTTCAAGTTGGGGTTGTGATACCCCCTGCCATGTCTCTGTTACCTAGAATTGCTTTTGCTATTCTGGGTCTCTTCTTGTTCCAAATGAATTTTTGGATTGTCTTCTCAAGGTCCGTGAAGTATGCTGCTGGGATCTCAATTGGAATTGCATTGAATCTATATAGCAGTTCTGGAAGTATGGCCATTTTCACTATGTTGATCCTTCCTACCCAGTAGCAGGGGATGTCCATTTTCTGATATCATGTTCAATCTCTATTTTCAGAGTGCTATAGTTTTCAGAGAAGAGGTCTTTGATTTCTTTTGTTAGGTCAATTTCTAGGTATTTCAGTTTTTTGGATGCTATTGTGAAAGGAATTATTTGTCCTATTTCTCTCTCAGTGTGTCTGTTGTTCATGTAGAGGAGAGCTATTGATTTTTGTGTCTTGATGTTGTATCCAGCTATTTTACTGAATTTGGTTATTAAGTCTAGAAGACTTTTGGTGGAGTTCTTGGGGTCTTCTATATAGAGTATCATGTCATCTGCAAAGAATGACAATTTGACTTCCTCATTCCCTATCTTTCTTCCTTTTATTTCTTTCTTTTGTCTAATTGGCATGGCTAGTGTTTCCAAAACTATATTGAACAGGAGTGGTGATAGTGGACATGCTTGTCCTGTTCCTGATTTTAGTGTGAAGGATTTTAGTTTTTGACCATTTAGTATGATATTGGCTGTTGGTTTTTCATAGATGGCTTTTATCAGATTGAGGTAGAGACCATCTATTCCAATTTTTTGTAGGGTTTTTATCATAAATGCATGTTGGATTTTGTCAAATGCTTTTTCTGCATCTGATGAGATGATTATATGGTTTTTGTTCTTGGCTCTATTGATATAGTGTATTACATTTATTGATTTGTGTATTTTGAACCATCCTTACATCCTTGGGATAAATCCCACTTGGTCAGGGTGTATGATCTTCTTGATGAACTTCTGCATTCTATTTGCCAGTATCTTATGAAGGATTTTTGCATGTAGGTTCATTAGTGATATTGACCTATAGTTCTCTTTTTCGGTTCAGTCTTTCTCTGCTTTGGGGATCAAAGTGATGTTTGTTTCCAGGAATGAATTTGGGAGTATTGCTTCCCTTTCAATTCCATTGAAGAGTTTGAACAGTAGTGACAGTAGTTCCTCTCTAAATGTCTTGTAGAATTCAGCAGTTGACAGAATGTCACTTGGATACTTTCAGACTGGGTAAAGTTGATGAAGATGCTGAATTTTTCTGAATCAGAGCCATCTTGTCTTTTAATAGACCATAGATATTTGTTTGTATCTATGGTTATATTGCCTTACTCATTCTTCATATTTTTGTGTTTTCTTTCCCTTAATAATGCTTGATAGAATTTTAGCAGTCTTAAACATTCTGTTTTGAAGTTTTCCCTCACATTTTTACAGTGTATCAGTTCCCATTTTATTATTTCTAGGAGTTAAAATTAATTCCTTCTTTCTACTTTTTTTGTTTTATTTTGTTCTTGTGAAGTTATTATTAAATACTAAAAGTCTATAAAAGACCATTTAAACATATATTTATGTATATCTATATTATCTTATTTATATTTTTTTCTTATTTATATTTCTAATATGTCTATACTATTATTTATATATTTATAGTATAATGAGTAAACATAAAATGCAAATATTCATAATCTAGGGTCAATATTATCAATCCCCAAGGAGCTGTTCTTGCTTTATCTTAGATAGGGAACTTATTCATGTCTTTTTCTATTTGACATTAGGTTTAAAAATAATTTTGTTTACTGAAACTAATCCTTTATTGGTTAAATGTGCTGCAAATATTTTTACCTAATTTTTCTGTTAAAAATGTCATTGTATTAGCCAAAAATTTTTCAGAGAAACAAAATAGACTGGATATTTTCCTCAGTACTGAAAGAAAAAAATTTTAAGAGGATATTTTTATGGTAATTGGCTCATGTGATGCACTTGCATAGCACAGCAAGACTTTGAGTTTGATCCCTAGCACCATACCAAAAAAACCTATTGTTTATATCTATATATCTGTCTATTATCTATCATCTATCTATCTATCTATCTATCTATCTATCTATCTATTTTCAATCATCTTTGATATCTTCTTCTTCCAGCTTACTGAAAGACTCTGAAGGTATATTTTATGAGATCAGACATTATTTTTTTCATGTGAACCCTCAAAGTCACCAGCCTGTTCATCTTCACTGAACACAGTTGCAGGCTAGAGGTAGGCCAGGCATGTACAACAGTGGCTTTAGTCACTGTGCTTCAAGTGTTGGCCACAGCATATCAGCACCTGTCACGCTAACCTCCTTTTGAAAACCTTCCCCATCTATACCTCTGTTCACTGCTACTAGACTACTCTTCAAGAAAGGGGTTTGCTTGTTTGTTTGTTTGAGACAGGGTCTTGTTATGTAGTTTAGGCTGACTTGAACTTACTATATATCCCAGGCTGCTTTGAATTTGCAAGGATCTTCCTACCCAAGTGCTAAGATTATAGATGTGTGTCACCACGCCCAGATTTAAAAAGAATTTTTTGACACCAAGTGGTGATGGGTGCCTGTAATCCCAGCATTTGTGAGGCTGAGGTGGGAGGATTGCAAGTTTGAAGTCAGTCAGGGCTACGGACTGTCTCAAAAAAAAAAAGAAAAAGAAAAAGAAAAAATGCTTTTACATATAATCTTTATTAATCTAAGGATACTTTATTTATCTAAGGATTCTCTAGTCACATGGCTGAATTGATGAGACACATTTAGGGGAAAGTACATGGCATAAACATTACTTTTGATCGGGCTGGGGATTTAGCTCAGTGATGCCGCCGCCTGCCTCGCAAGCACAAGGTCCTGAGTTCTATTCCTGTACCAAAAAACCAAACACTACTTTTGATGAAAATTTCAGCAGGAAAATGAGCTGAACACTTGTCAAGGAGAAACAAAACCTTTCAGTTCCCCTTCCCTGTAGTGACCGTTAGCCACTGGTACAAAATATTTGTGAAACCAATTAGAAAAGATGATGATCCATGCATTTTTGTTCTTTTACAATGAACTGGTAAGAAATTCTCTTTTAGAACAGCAATGTCATAAGCTTTTGCCTATTACAGCAAGTTTATCTTTCCCCTGCCTGCCACTTTAGGAAACCCCAGTTCAATTATCTGTCCTTGGTGTCCTTAAATCCTGAAGGGGCTGTCTCAGTTGCTGTGTTCAGTGTGTTTCTGGGACAATAACACCAAAACAGTGATGTTTCATCAGCATTACAGACTTGCTCTGATATCAGATTCCTACCACCTTGGCAAATTGTCAATGAATTTCTCCACTGCTTTGTGACTTAGGAGATGTTTTAGCACCACAAATCTTTAAAGACTAATATCATGTCTTTTCTTTTTGGTGGTACTAGAAATCAAATTCCAGACCTCATATATTCCAGGCAAGTGTCCTACCACTAAGCTATACCCCAGCACATCTTTTCTTAAATTTCTGAAAATTGTCTCTGGGTTATTCCCAGTTCTCTTCATTTTTTTCAGCTCATTATGCTATAACTTTGTTATATGATTGGTCTACCACTAAGTGACTTGTGTTTACTGCACCACTAGTGGATCCACTCTTTCAATACATAATTAAGACTTTCACATTTAGCTGAATGCAGTGGTGCTTGCCTAAATCCCAGCTACTTGGCAGGCTGAGGCATGAGAATTGCAAGCTCAAAGCTAACCTGGGCAATTTAATAAACCCATAACTCAAAATGAAAAGTAAAAAGGTCTGGGGATATAGCTGAATGGTAGAGTGGTAGTGTTAGATTGAGAACAAGGACATTTTCATTTTTAGCTTTATGCAGAATTTTCTCTCTTGTGTGTGTGTGTGTGTGTGTGTGTGTGTGTGTGTGTGTGTGTGTTTTGAGACAGGGTCTTGTTATGTAGTTCAGACTGCCCTGAAACTCACTATGTAGCCTAAGCTGGCCTCGAACTCACAGTGATCCTCCTGCCTCAGCCTCCCTAGTGCTGGGATTACAGGCATGCACCACCATGCTCAGCCAAAATTTTCTATTTTTCACTAACTTCTGTTCATCATTTTGAGCATAGAACATCAACAGTTTATCCTGAGGACATCACTAGAACCAGGAAGAGTTCAACCTTTGCAGCCTCAAAATTGCAAAGGTGAAAGGCTTTGGTTTGAGAAGAGAGCCCCAGCAGACCATGTTCCAGAATAGTGGCAGTTTGAGGAACTCATTCCTCTGGATTGGGTTGGTAGTGCAAGAAACAAGGTCCTTACTATCAAAGAATGTAAAGAGGAGTGCCTGCATCTTAAACTCCAGTCCACTCTAGGTGGCCCTTCCCCACCCCTTACACCAGAGTTATGGGAAATGTCTGCTCAGTTTGGATTCTGGAACCTGACTCACCACGAAAAAGAACTTAGCAGCAGCCAATGACTTTCAGTTCCCCATACCACCACTCTTCCCATTCCTAGCAACCCTACTCCGCAACCCTTCAGGCCCTCCTCTCGTGCCGCTTAAACTAGACAATTGGGATAGATTGTGAACCTTCAAACCAGCCAATGGGGAGAAGGTCAGCTGCTTCTCATGCATTAGGAAATAAAAGGAGCCTGCTGCTGAATCTCTGTGTATCTGGTACCTCATGCTAGAGCATGCTTGTGCCCTTCTGCAGAAGTAAAAAACCTTGCCAAAATTTCTTAGTGTCTGAGTGGTTTATTATCTGCACTGACAAATTGAATCTGGGCTGTATTCCCAACAGTAGTGCTCAACAATCCAGGCACTTGACCCCTACGCAAGGGAGAAGGAAGTCTGGCTACTGCTCCGGCTGGCAGCAGACCTTGGCATACTCCAGGTGGTACTAATTTTAGGCACATTCGGAATACAAGAGTTGTGGGGTCAAGGCTGCCACCCAGATTTCAGAAGTCCTTCAAGGCCAGGCAGTGTGCCCCTGAGAAGGTAGGGTGCAAAGCTGTAAGTGTGAAGCCAAAAGGGCAGTGGAGACCCCAGAAAGTTGAAGAGGCAAGAAATGTCGATTATTTGAGGTAAACCACAAGGAGTGAGTAAAGCTGACCAAGACAGAGGCCATGAGGACTAAAACCACTGACAGTGCTTAGGGGTAGAGCCCAGCCCTTTGGAGTTCAAATCTTACCACCAACTGCCCTGGATGTTGGACATGGAACTATGGGTTTGAATGTTTGCCCTGCCCTATTTTGGTCTTGCAAGGCAGGCACGGCACCACTGAGCTAAATCCTGGCCTGATACCTCAGGTTTTTGCCAATCTCTGTACCTAAATAAATAATCATATTACCCAGATGTTTGTTGCTTTTTTTTTTACTTTATATTTTTGTCTTCATTTCTTTTTTTAAATTTTTAACAAAACATTTATTGGTAAATTTTAGATATACATAATAATAATGTTCATCATAGGGAATTTGTACCACCATATGATATATCTTTTTTCTTCTTTTTTCCCCATCCCCCCTTGCTTATGTACAAAAGCTTTGTTTCCATTTTTTTCCCTTCACTTTCTCTTTTTTCTTGTCCTTTCTTTCCTTTCCCCCTCTCCTCTCCCTTGTTGTTTGCTGCTTTTGCACATACATAAAATTGTCATCTTATATTGCTTTTTTTGGCCCCAAAGCACCTTGAAACTTTATTAATTAATGTCAACTTTTATCTTCAGGTTGCAGATGTCTTAGTTCAGTTGGGGTGCTAGAGAAAAATACCATAAACTTGTAGCTTATAAACAACAGAAAATTTTCCTTGCTATTCTGGAGGCTCGGAAGTTTGTTACGGTTTAGATCTAGAATGTACCCCCTAAAAGCTCATGTGTTCATAGGTGAGATGTGTGGAAGGTATTTGGATCATGAGGGATTGATCCACTGATAAGTCTATAGCTAAATGTGCTGTTAGGAGGTGTGGCCTTGTTGGAAGAAGTGTGTCACTGGGTGTATGCTTTTATAGGATATATATCTTTATATATCTTTCTGTTTCCTAGATATCATGAGGTGATCAGATTCACTTTGCCATACCTTCTACCATGCCATTTCTGTCTTGGAGCCAGCCAAGCATACACAGACTGAAATCATAAGTCAAAATGAACCTCTCCTTAAGTTGTGGATGTTGGGTATTTTGAACCAGTCACAAGAAAGCTAATACAAGTTAAATATCAAGGTCCAGGAAAATTGAGTGTTTGGGGAAGGTTGACTTTCTGGTTCATACATGGTGTCTTCCAGCTGTGTCCTCAAATGGCACAAGGTAGAAATGATTAAATTCCATATAAGGACACTAATCTCACTTATGAAGGCCATACTCAGGATATAGTTGCTTCCCAGTGGTTCCACCTCCTAATACTATCACCTTAGAGATTTTGTTTCAACATTTAAATTGGGGGAGAGACACAAACATTCAGGGCACTATGTAATTGGTAAGGGAATAATCCAAAACGAAGAGATAACAATTACTGACATATATGCATCGAACAACTGTGTGTTCAACTTCATAAAACAAGTACTACTGGACATAAAAGACCATGAAAACATAAAACATAAGTGGAATTGTAGTGGGTGACCTTAATATCCCACTACTACAAATAGGCAGATCAACTGGACAAAAAAATCAATAAAGAAATATCAGAGTTGAATAAAACCCTTGAACAAATGGACTTAGTAGATACCTACAGTGTTTCACCCAACAAGCGAATACACATTCTTTCTCTCTCTCTCTCTCTCTCTCTCTCTCTCTCTCTCTCTCTCTCTCTCTCTTTTGGTACTGGGGATCAAACTCAGGACCTTGTGCTTGTGAGGCAGGCGGCAGAACCACTGAGCTAAATCCCTGGCTATAATACACATTCTTTTCAGCAGCACATGGAACTCTCTCCAAAATAGACCACATACTAGTCAATAAAGCAATCTGAAGCAAATTTTACCAATTCAAATTATACCGTGCAGAGGCAGCGTAAATAAGAGGAGGCAGTGCAAGTGTGCAGAGATGCCTCACAGTGGCTGCACTTGTGGTCCCAAGAGGAAAAGGAATTGGGATGCAGAGTACCCATCCTTTCCAGGAGAGAGACCACTGCAATCCCCCAAAACGGGTCTCAGGACAGTGGGAGCAACTGCCTCCCTCTCTGAAGCTTGGCTAAAATGTGGAGAAAGATTTCAGGATACTTCTGGGAGTCAGTCATTGACAACTGAAAAGGCAACCATTACAGGAAAGTACCTTGAATTTTCTCCAAGACCAGAAAAAGAAACTGCCCTTTATAAGGGTACCAGTGAGCTTATAGATATAATATGGAGTTCCAGTGGAAGTGATCTGTCAGGTGAAGATAAGATACTTTCTAAATCACAGAAAAATAATGGACATGGCTCTAGAATAGACAGGTTTTGTAACAGGAATATTTTAGGTTCAGAAGATGGGGCCAGTGTAGGTAAATTGCTAATTTTGTAAGAAATCTAGTTTTGGTTAAATATTGGGTTTATTTTTAGAAGAAACTTACATTCCTTTCATATATTTGTAATTGTTTGTGATTTTTCTGAGTCCTAGCCTCATCACTAAGCCCTTTAGAAAAATGTTCTCAGTTAATATTTTTCACAACAACCCTAATAGGCAGGTATTACTGGTATTATTTTCACTGTTAACAACTTAGGCCGGGACCTGTTAGAATTGGCTGGAATTCCATTTTTGGTCTCTTTGGCACCAGAGCCAGTTCTTGCAGTTCCCACATATTGCTGGATTCACGCTGCCTTCTTGCAAACTTGTTATTAAATACTGTGCCAACCAACGTGTGGAGGAAGTATAACTTATTAACAAGTTTCTATACTGATGGCATTTTTTATTGTATTGTGTTTTAAACAGTTTAATATGGTTTTTCAACCTTGACACTCTTGGCATTTAGAGCTGGTAATTCTTTGCTGTGGGGAGAACTTTCCTCTCCATACTATACAGGATATTTTGGAACATTACTGGCCTCTGCCTACTGAATCACAGTAGTACCCCCAACTGTAGTTTTAACACCCTAAAATGTTACTAGAAGTACCCTGAAGGGCAAAATCACCTCCAGTTGATAATTACATATGTATTATTATGGAAAGCATATCCTTTTCTAAATTTTAAAAATACTTGGGAGTATTTGAGTCTTAATGCTTTCAAAATAAATTTGTAACTTTTTGGGGGGGACGTTGAGACAGAGTCTTACTATGTAGTTCAGGCTGGACTTGAACTCACTATGTAGCCAAAATTGGCCTCGAACTCACAGCGATCCTCCTGCCTCAGCTTCCTGAGCTCTGGTATTATAGGCATGTGCCATGATGCCTCACTTAAATTTGTAATTTTAACTCTGATTGTTCATGTTACTTACTCAGTCTATATTAGATTTGGACAGATAGCCTCTCAGGAAGGTGTTCAATTCCTTTGACCACTTTGTATCCATTTTGGTAACTACCATTGACATTTTAGTAGGTATTGGGTGAAATGGTATTCTAAGTTTATATATTTAAACTGATAATTCTTTTTTTTTTTTTTTTGGTACCAGGAATTGAACTTGGGACCTTGTGCTTGCAAGGCAGGCTCCAGAATCACTGAGCTAAATCTCCGGCTAAATTGATAATTCTTATGTTATTAATTCAGTCGTATTAATTGAAATACATTGAGATGTAATTCTTGGTTTGTCATCACGCATCTTAGAACACAGTTTCAATATTAAAAATTGTATGCTTTTAAAAATAGTATTGTAGACTGGCCGTGCCCATGGCAGTGACCCACTTAGCCCACCAGAGAGAGAGGTCTCAGGCCGCCAGGAGCCCCGCTTCATCCAACCCACACCACGCCCAGCAGTGGTGACCAGACAGAAGGTGAGGACCCCTCGCCACTGGCCACACCCATGGCACCTGCAGGACCCCCCCCCAAACACCTCTGGCCTCCTGCCTATACCACTACCTGGTTCCACACTACAAAGACACAGGGGACACCAGACCACTGTACTTGGTAAATTGGAGGGCTCATCACCTCCCATTGGAACCTGGACAATCTTCAGGGGAAGGGCAGCTGGAACCTGCAGTACAACCTTGCAGAGTTCAGCCCTACAGGAGGACAGGGAGCTCAACTTGGGACTTGCAACCAGAAATCTGCCTGAATCTCATGAGTCTGTGACTGGCTTGCTCAGACTCACTGACTTATATCTGCACACTGCTGCCCACATTGTCTGTTGTGACAGCAGAGACATACCCTGAAGGAGGGCCTTCATTTTCATTTTTATTTTTTATTTGTTGTTTTCAAAATTATTATTATCATTACTGGGATTTTTTTGCTCTTATTTTTAATTTTTTTCCTACTCTTTTCAACTTTTTATTTTTCTTTTCTTTTTTTCTTTCTTTTCTCTCTCTCTCACACTCACTCTCTTGCCGTCCCACATTGTTCTTCATCTCCCTTTTTGTTCCTGTTCTGGCCCTAATTCAGATTTCTTCTTTATTTTTCTTTTCTTCTCTTTGCCTGTGTCCTCTGGCCTCACTGCTAAACTTCCCCTATCCTTCTACCTTTCCATCCCTCCCTCGCCAACTCCTAACTCCCCATCCCGAAGGGTAAAGTTGTTATATTGAAGTTTATTCACTATAAACATATGTTGGGTTCGTCCTCGATTTTGATTTAATTCACCCAGTTAAAGGTGATAGATTAATAACTTTCACAAATTGTCATTTTCTAAGATGTATTTGATGCTATGGTATTGATGATTGTATCACTTGGGCTAAGGTGTTGTGATTGGTCTAATCAGTTATCCTTCCTGGTATAAGGAAAATGCGACAGCCTCAGAGTCATTAGAGACTCAAAACCCAAAGACCAGCTATATCTGGAAGGAACCTCTGAGAAGCAATCATTCCATAAGGGTTCTAATTACAAGCAAAAAAGATACTTACAATAAGCAATTTTGAAGTATTAACCCAGAAATTGAACCAAGGACAGTACAAAAAAAAAATGAGAAGACATTTAAGCAAGGCACAAACAAAGACTAACACCCCACAAAAGGCAAATTGTGGGGGAAATGAGTGGAAAAGTCTGATAATCAACATCCTGGACACCCTGAACTGATAGCAAAGGAAGTAATAAGATGAATGAGGCCCTAGAAAAATTCAAAACGGAAATAATTTCCCAGATAACTACAGAGATGGTGAGCAGAGTGAAAGACATGATTAGAGGCTCTAAAACAGAAACAGATAAAAAAAGAGATGAGCTCAGATCCAAACTGGAAGCCACGAATGCCCAGCATAAGAAAGAAATGAAATCCATGAAACAGATTCAAACAGATATCCAGGAGATTAAAAACTCCATTGAAAGTATGCACAGCAGATTAAGAGAATCTGAAGATAGAATATCAGATATAGAAGACAGGATTGTGGTTAATGACCATGAAAACAGAGATTTCTTAAAAATAGATATCACAAGAAATCCTTCCAGCAGCTGCTAGATGATGCAAAGAAGAATAACATAAGACTCATAGGAGTCCATGAAAAAACAGGAGAAAATACAATAGACATAAAAAAACTGTTCACAGAAGTAATAGTTGAAAACTTCTCAAACAGAGGTAGAGAACTGGACATACAGATAAGTGAGGCATATAGAACTCCAACTAGCCACGAGCAAAAAAAATCTACACCTAGGCATATAATAGTCAAGATCCCAGAAACCCAACAGAAGAACAAAATTCTAGAGGCAGTTAGAGAAAAGAAACAAATCACCTACAAAGGAAAGCCCATCAGAATCACAGCAGACTTCTCAACACAAACCCTCAAGTTAAGGAGAGCCTGGAGTGAAGTATTTCAAGGCCTAAAAGAAAATAACTTCCAACCTAAACTGTTGTATCCTGCAAAATTATCTTTCAAAATTGATGGGGAAATTAGATACTTCCATGACAAAGAACACCTGAGAATTTCATGAACTCCAGAACAGCACTCCAAGCAATTCCAAATAACATCCTAGAAAAAAACAATGAAGGTCACAAGTCCATGAGGCCCAACAGAGGGAAGCCACCAGGAAAGGTAAGAAACTAAAGGGGCAGGGGGGAGAACTAAAGGGAAAGGGGGAAAAAATAAGAAATAAAAGAGCCAACAACAGTAAAACATCATGACAAGGATGAGTCAATATCTATCAATTATAACTATCAATGTTAATGGCCTCAATTCATCAATCAAAAGAAATAGACTGACAGAATGGATTAAGAAGCAAAATCCAGCAATATGCTGTACACAAGAAACACACCTAACTCAAAAGGAAATTCATAGACTGAAAGTAAAAGGATGGAAAACAGTTCTCCATGTGACAGAAACCCAGAAAAAAACAGGTGTAGCAATCTTAATTGCAAACAAAGTAGATTTCAACCCAAAACACATAAAAAGAGGCAGATTGTCATTACATCCTTGTGAAGGAAACAATCCAAGAAGAGATGACAATCCTAAATATATACGCACCAAATACAAATGTCCCCAACTATACAAAACAAATCTTAATGAAGATGAAAAACCAAATAAGCACTAATACAATTATGAGGGACCTCAACACCCCTCTATCACAAATAGACAGATCATCTAGACAAAAAATTAACAATGAAATTCTAGAACTGAACCAAGCTATTGAACAAATGGACTTAATAGATGTTTACAGAGTGTTCCACCCTACAAAATCAAAATACACATTCTTTTCGGCTGCAAACGGGTCATACTCCAAAATAGACCACATGCTAGCTCATAAGACATGTCTAAGTAAATGTAAAAGAATTGAAGTTACCCCTTGTATATTATCAGACCATAGTGCAATAAAATTGGAGATGAATAGCATAAGAAACCACAAAACCCCCACAAACATATGGAAATTGAATAACATCCTCCTGAAAAATGAACAGGTCACAGAAGAAATTAAAAAAGAAATTAGACAGTTTCTACAAGTAAATGATAATACCAGTACAACATACAGGAATTTATGGGACACAATGAAAGCAGTTGTACATGGGAAATTCATAGCAGTGAATGCCCATATTAGGACAACAGAGAGAACTCAGTTAAATAACCTAATGTAGAACCTCAAACTCCTAGAAAAAGAAGAGTGTAATAAACCCAAATTTCGTACAAGACAGGAAATTATAAAGATCACAGCAGAAATCAATGCAATGGAGACTAAGAGAACGATGCAAAAAAATTAATGAATCAAAGAGTTGGTTTTTTGAAAGAATAAAATCAATAAACCTTTAGCCAACCTTATCAAAAAAAGAAAAGAAAAGGCTCAAATCCATGTGATTAAGAATGAAAAAGGTGAAGTCACAACAGACCCGGCAGAAATCCAGTGGATCATCAATACCTACTTTGGGAACCTGTACTCCAATAAAATGGAAAACACAAGAAATGGACAGATTCCTAGATACATACAAATTGCCAAAGTTAAATGAAGAAGATATAGAAATTCTAAACACCCCAATTACAATCAGTGAAATTGAAAATGTAATAAAAAATTTACCAACAAAAAAAAGCCCAGGTCCTGAAGGCTTCACTGCTGAATTCTACAAGACATTTAAAGAAGAACTATCACCATTACTCTTTAAACTCATCATGGAGATTGAAAGAGAAGCAAGACTTCTAAATTCATTCCTGGAAGCAAGTGTTACTTTGATTCCAAAACCAGGGAAAGACCCAACCCAGAAAGAGAACCGCAGGCCAATCTCCCTAATGAACATAAATGCAAAAAACCTTAACAAGTTACTGGCAAACAGAATATAGAGGGTCATCAAGAAGATCATACACCCTGACCAGGATGGATTTATCCCAGGGATGCAAGGATGGTTCAACATTCATAAATCAATAAATGTAATACACTATATTACAGAGTCAAGGACAAAAACCATATGATCATCTCAATAGATGCAGAAAAGGCATTTGACAAAATTCAACACCCATTCATGATAAAAACACTACAGAAAATTGGAATAGAAGGTCCTGATTAAGGCTATCTATGAAAAACCAACAGCCAACATCATACTAAATGGTCAAAACCCGAAAACTTTCATGCTAAAATCAGGAACGAGACAAGGATGCCCACTCTCACCACTCCTGTTCAGTATAGTTCTGGAAACATTAGCCACAGCAATTACAAAAGAGAAAGAAATAAAAGGCATAAAGATAGGAAAGGAAGAAGTTAAACTGTCATTATTTGCTGATGATATGATACTTTATATGGAAGACCCAAAAAACTCGCCCAAAAGACTTCTAGACCTAATTGACAGATTCAGTAGAGTAGCTGGATACAAGGTCAACACTCAAAAAACCATAGCCTTCTTATACGCAAATAGCAGACTCATTGAGGGAGAAATTCAGGAAATAATTCCTTTTACAATAGTACCTAAAAAAATGAAATATCTAGGAATCAACCTAACAAAGGAAGCAAAAGACCTCTACATTGAAAACTACAGCACTCTGAAAAAGGAGATTGAAGAGGATATAAGAAAATGGAACGACATCCCTTGTTCCTGGGTAGGAAGAACCAATATAGTGAAAATGGCCATACTTCCAAAACTGCTATATAGATTTAATGCAATGTCGATTAAAATTTCAACAATATACTTCACAGAACTAGAGAAAACAGTACAAAAATTCACTTGGAATCAGAAGAAACCTAGAATAGCAAAAGCAATTCTGGGCAACAGAGACACGGCTGGGGGTATCACAATCCCCAACTTGAAACTATACTACCAAGCTACTGTGATAAAAACAGCATAGTACTGGCAAAGAAACAGACCTGAGGATCAGTGGAATAGATTAGAAGATACAGAATCAACTCCAGACATACTCAGCCACCTCATCTTTGACAAAGGAGCCAACCACCCTTATTGGAGAAAAGATAGCCTATTTACTAAATGGTGTTGGAAAAACTGGATTTCAACCTGCCAAAGATTAAAACTAGACCCTTACCTATCACCATGAACTAAACTAAGATTGAAGTGGATTAAAGATCTAAATATTGAGACAGAAACAATAAACTTGCTGGAAGATAAGTTAGGTAGAACTCTTGAAGACATTGGCGTAGGGAAAGACTTTATGAACAAATCCTCAGTAGCACGGGAGCTAGCACAAAGAATCAACAACTAGAATCTCATCATATTAAAAAGATTCTGCACTGCAAGAGAAACTACCAACAGAGCTAAGAGACAACCTACAATGTGGGAAACAATTTTTAGCAGCTGTACCTCAGACAAAGGTCTACTATCAAAAATATATAGAGAATTGAAAATAATCAGACCCCCCCCCAAATTCAAAGACCCAATTCAAAAATGGGCATCTGAAGTGAACAGACATTTCTCAAAGAGGTAAAAGCAGCAAATAAATTTATGAAAAAATGTTCAACATCACTGGTCATTTGAGAGATGCAGATGAAAACAACACTGAGATTCCACCTCACCCCACAAAGAATGGCTGGTATCAAGAAATTAACCAATAACAAATGCTGGCAGGGGTGTGGAGAGAAAGGAACCCTTCTCCATTGTTGATGGGAGTGCAGACTGTTGCAACCACTATGGAAATCAGTATTGAGATACCTCAAAGAACTAGGACAGCTATTTCCCTGCTGGATATCTTCCCCAAAGAATTAAAAGAATCATACCACAGAGATATATGTGCACCCATGTTTATAGCGGCACAGTCTGTAATAGCTAAAGCTTGGAAACAGTCCAAGTGCCCATCAGCTCGAAACTGGATAAAGAAGATGTGTTTTTTTAATAAAATGGAGTACTACTCAGCCATAAAGAATGAGAAACTAGAGACATTTATAGCTAAATGGATGCATATTGAGGCCATACTCTTAAGTGAGATAAATAGGACACACGTGTAAATACCGAATAGTTTCTCTAGTGTGAGAAACTGAAAATGTAAATAAGGATTAAAATGATTAAAATGAATAATTGATAATTTGAAATAAGAAAAGGTTCAAAGGTGTAGGGGTGGTGGGAGGGGAAGGGGAAAGGGAAGAAGGGAAAGGAAGAATTATGAGCAAAAAAAAAAAAGGAAACAAAATCTACATAAATAGGGAAGGGTGGAGGGGGTGAAGGGCACACAGGCAATGGGCAAAAAAAAATAAGGTACATCATGTACAGGTACAAGCACTCAATGACAAATGTAAACGTATTGTATACCTAAAATGTGCCAATAAAAGAATTTTTTTAAAAATGCAATTCTTTTTGTGATTTTTTCCTGTTAAGCACTCATTGTTTAATATAATAAAATTAAAATTAATAATTCATCAATAGAAATATTCTAAAAAATAAACGTAGGCTTGACACACCCATGTTTATGCATAATCAGGGTAAAAGAGGCAATATGTGTAATTAACATGAAAACCAATGTAGGCAAGACTTTAAAGAGAAGAGTCAAAGCATTTTCAAATTAGAAGCAAGATAGACAAAATATGTGGTTGTAATTAGAGCATTGTCCTCCAAGCTATGAAGGCACTAAATGTGGGAATGTCAAAATTATGACAATGTGTTATGCCCTCCTTAGAGAAATTGAAATTAAAACAACAATGAGATTCCATCTTCCTGCAGAATGAATAGCCATCATCAAGAAATCAAAGAATAAGCCATGTATGGTGGTACATGCCTGTAATCTCAGCACTCAGGAGGCAGAGGCAGGAAGATTGCTATAAGTTAGAGGCCAGCCTGGACTACATAGTAGGTTTAAGGCCAGCCTGAACTGCATAGTGAAACCTGTCTCAAAAAAAAAAAAAAAAGGGAAAGAAAGAAAGAAAAAAGAAATCAAACAATAATAAATATTGGTGAGGCCGCAGGGGAAAGAACCCCCTTCTACATTGTTGGTGGAAATGTACAATGGAGAAAACATTTTGGAATCAATATGCTAAAAATATTAATATCAAAAAGCTAAAAATAGTAATTCCATTTGACCCAGCTCTTCTTCTTTCCCAAAAGAGTGAAAGACATCATGTTACAGTAATATATTCCATACCCATGTTTATAATAGCATAATTCCTAATAGCTAAATCTTGGAAGCAGGCTATATGTTCTTCAATAGATGAATGGATAAGGAAAATGTGGTATTTACACACAGTGGAGTAGTACTGTGCCATAAAGAATGACAAACTTGTGTCATTTGTAGGAAAATGAATGCATCTTGATACCATAATGTCAAGTGAAATAAATCAGACATACAAGCTTAAATATTGCATTATTCCTCTTATATAAGAAGCTAAAATTATATATAAAGAATAAAATAAAATTTAGTTAATAGGAAGTAAGGAGATAGGTCTTTCTCAAATGGAAAGAGGATCAGGAGATGGAGAGAGAAGAGAAGGAAGGGAGAGAAAGGGAATGAAAAACGGAATTAAAATGTATTATTAACTTGTACCAGCTCCACACAAGCAATGTAAACATGTATTAAAAATGTATTAATGAAAAAGGTAAACCTATTTATTTAAAGAACTTCTTTAAGTGAAGAGGAAACACCCTCACAAAGTTAATTTCACAATGTAATTTCCATTCTTATTTACAATTGTTCAAAGACTCTATGGTCAGCAGAATAAAACATGTGCTATTTAACAATTCTCTTTCATTTCAGCTGTCAAAATTGATTACAGAATAAAGTTCAAATTGATTTGTATTGCAAAATATTGACCAGTTGGTCCTAAAATTTACATGCAACTGCTAAGAAACCAGAATACCTAATCAATGTTGGAAAAAAGACAAAGTTGGAGGAATATACACCTGCCAGAGCCCACAGTATTGACTGTGCCCAAAACATGCTGCAAGCAGTGCAGGCTGCAAAGAGTTAAATCCCTCAATTGACTTATTTTAAGAAGCAAGTCGGACTGAAGGAATGTGACTCACAGAAGTATCTCATGAGCACTGTGGTAGTGCACAGGTCATTATGACCTCCCTGCTAATGGCCATGGCTGAAACCAGGCCTATCAACCTGTGAAGCTAATATGAGATAACATGTGTAGCTGGGGTAGGAGCAAATCACACCCAAATTCCATTCCCACAATTACTGCCTTCATAGCTTGAAGGACAATGCTCTAATTACAACCATATATTTTGTCTATCTTGCTTCTAATTTGAAAATGCTTTGACTCTTCTCATTAAAGCCTTGCCTGCATTGGTTTTCATGTTAATTACACATATTGCACCTTTCACCCTGATTGATGAATAATAAAATTTGGTGGAAGAGGTGGGCCACTGTCTTTTGCCAAAGGAGCATTGACCTTCTCCTTTCACACTTTCTCTTTAACTCAGTCTTAAGTTTTTCTTCAAACTTTCATTGTATATTGGGTAGGTGGACACTAGAGACTGGCTTCAGGAGTCTCTGGCACACATCCTCTTAAAAACTTCCTATAAATCTTATAAACAATTGTCAAAACAATGGGAATAATGGTGTAAGGATAGGTATACAGGTTGATGCAACAGAATTGAGAATGAAGAAATAAACTCTTGGATTTGTAAACAATTGATCTTTGTCTAAAGAAAATATGACAGCCAAGATTTAGCTCAGTGGTTCTGTCACCTGCCTCGCAAGTGCATGTTCCTGAGTTTGATCTCTGGTACCAGAAAAAAAGAAAGAAAGGAAGAAAGGAAGAAAGAAAGAAAGAAAGAAAGAAAGAAAGAAAGAAAGAAAGAAAGAAAGAAAGAAAGAAAGGAAGGAAGGAAGGAAGGAAGGAAATATGACAAAATACATGTATATAAAAATGAGGTGCTACTTAAAGAAATGAAAGAAGACCTTAGTAAATGAAATTCATTAATTACAAGATTTAATATGGTTAAGATGTGAATATTCCTCAAATTGGTCTTTAGACTCAATTCTATCCCAATAAAAATCACGTAGGCTTTCTATAGATCTTTAAAAAATTGATTCAGGCAGATGTGGAGGCACATGCCTACAATCCCAGTACTCTAGAGATTTAGACAGAAGGATCAAGAGTCCGAAGCCAGACTGGGCAACTTGAGAGACATTATGTCAAACAGATAGACAGATACATTCTAAACTTCATATGGAAATGCAAAGGATCTGGAATAACCAACACTGAAGAACAAAATTGAAACTTTTTTTTAAGACAGGGTCTCATTATGTAGTTCAGGCTGGCCTTGAACTCACTATGTAGCTCAAGCAGCCCTCAAACTCCTGGTGATCCTCCTGCCTCAGCTTCCTGAGTTCTGGGATCACAGGCATACACCACCATGCCCTGCAAAATGGAAGCTTTAATGATACCTGATTTCAAGAATTATTATAATGGCAAAATAATCAAGAGAGTGTTGTATTGTTGTAAAGATGACAAGCAGATCAGTGAACAGTGTCTGGAAATAGACCCTCACATATGTGGACAGCTGACTTTTGACAGATACCCAAACATTGCAGTGGAAAAATGAAAGTATTTTAAAGAAATAGCATCAGAATATTTGGTTATCCATGTGCCTAAAAATAAACTATGATTCATACTTCATACAATATAAAAATTATGAATAGATTATAACCCTAACTATAAAATCTAAAAATATGGATGTAACTATGAAACCTATAGAACCTATTTATAAATACTTGCTTTCATTTTAATTTTTTAAAATTATGGCTTATTTTTATTATTAATTTTTTTGGTAAATCTAATCTGTTTTTAACATTTTATTTAAAGTTGGTAAGGGCCGGGGATT
This sequence comes from Heterocephalus glaber, assembly GCF_053883595.1. Classification (NCBI taxonomy): domain Eukaryota; kingdom Metazoa; phylum Chordata; class Mammalia; order Rodentia; family Bathyergidae; genus Heterocephalus; species Heterocephalus glaber. The sequence continues at coordinate 1,972,161 of NW_028258403.1, read as the reverse complement.
TAGCTCAGTGGTTTCACTGCCTGCTGTGCAAGTGCAAGGACCCGAGTTCGATCCCCGGTACCAAAAAAAAAAAAAAATAAAGTTGGTAACATCATAGAGGATGTGAGCCACTCCCAGCACACAAGAGGAGGCTTCCAGGCTGCCGAACCCCACTGCAAGCACAGAGGAGGTGAGCCACACGGGCACCAGCAGCATCCGCCCCCCCCATCACTGAAATGAGGAGACATGTAAACAAGTTTCAAAACCAGACTTGCAGATCACCTAAAACAACCCCAAAGGGAAACAAGATGGAACACTGTGATACTCAACCACCTGGACTCCCTGAACTGGCAACAAAGGAGGATCTGGAAAAAATGAAATCAGAAATAATTTCTCAGATAACAACAGAGATTGTGCCCATAGTGCAAGACATGATTAATAAATCTAGAGAGGATACAGATAAAAAAAATAGAGGAGCTGAGGAACATGATGGAATCCCAACATAGGAAACAAATGGAATCCATAAAACAGATGCAAACAGGTTTCCAGGAGATTAAAAACTCCATTGAAAGTCTATGCAGCAGAATGAACCAACGTGAGGACAGAATTTCAGATATAGAAGATAAGATTGCAATTAGTGACCAGGAAAAGAAAATTTTCTTTAAAATTGTAAGGGACCATGAGAAATCAATCCAGCAGCTGCTAGACAATGCAAAGAAGAATAACATAGGACTGACTGGAGTCAATGAAGAAACAGGAGACAGTGCAGATAACATAAAAAAACTGTTCACAGAAGTGATGGCAGAAAACTTCCCAAGGAGGGGAAAAGAACTTGACATACAGATAAGTGAGGCATATAGGACTCCAGCTAGGCTTGATCAAAAAAAATCTACACGTAGGCATATAATAGTTAAGATTCCAGAAACCCAACAGAAGAACAAAATTCTACAAGCAGTGAGAGAAAAGAAACAAATCACATACAAAGGAAAGCCCATCAGAATCACAGCAGACTTCTCAACACAAACCCTCAAGGCAAGAAGAGCTTGGAGTGATGTATTTCAAGCCCTAAAGGAAAACAGCCTCCAACCCAGATTGATGTACCCTGCAAAATTATCTTTCAAAATTGATGGAGAAATGAGATACTTTCATGACAAAGAGCACCTTAGGAACTCCATGAATACCAAACCAGCACTCCAAAAAATTTTAGACAATATCCTAGGAGAAGACAATGAGGATCACAACCCCAGGAAGCCCAGCAGAATAAATCCGTCGGGTGCAACAAGAAATTAAATGCAAAGGGGGAGAATCCAACACACAGAAAAAGTCATGACACTGATAAGTCAATATGTATGAGTTAAAACCATCAATATTAGTGGTCTCAATTCACCAATCAAAAGAAAAAGAGAAGGAGAATGGGTCAAGAAGCAAGATCCGACAATATGCTGCATACAAGAAACACATTTAATATGAAAAGAAACTCGTAGTCTGAAGGTTAAAGGGTGGAAAACAATACTCCATGTGACAGGACCCCCCCCCCAAAATCAGGAGTAGCTATTCTCTTTGCAGATCAAGTGGATTTCAAATGAAAATCTGAAACACTCTGGTCCCAAGAATTTCAGATAAGGGATACTTAACTTGCATGTACATATCTATTGTGAACGTGTGTTTTCACTCCTCTCAAGTGAAAACTTAAGAACAGGACTGTTGGTTCTTAACAGTAATACAAGAAATTTCTATATTGTTTTCCAAAATGGTTTTGTCATTCTACATTCACATTAACAGTATTAGAAAGTTCTAACTGGTTCACACCTAAGCTGACATTTGTTTTTTTAAAGCTTTTAACTTCATCTCCCTAATGAGTGTATAATTCAATCTTATTATTGTACTGATTAGTATTTTTCTGATTCTAGTGTTGCACATCTTTCCTTGTGCTGTATGGCTGTTTATCATCTTCTTGTGTCTACTTTTTTTTTTTTTTAGTACCGGGATCGAACACGGGACCTTGCGTTTGCATGGCAGGCAGAACCGCTGAGCTTAATCCCCAGCCCTTGTGTCTACTTTTTAATTGGGTTGTTTATTAATGAGCTGTAAGAGTTCTTTATATATTCTGGTCTTAGGTTATATGCATTATAAATATGGTCTGTTTAAGGACTACTTTTCATTTTCTTAGTGATGTCATTTAAAGTTCTAAATTTTGATGTAATCTCATTTATCAATTTTTTTCTTTTATACATCATATTTTCTATATCCTAGGAAATTCTTGCCTACCCTAAATTCATAAACATTTTCCCTTACAATTTCTTCTTAAAGTTTCATAGTTTAAGTCTTTCATATTTAGGTTCATAGATCCTTTCAAGTTATTTTTATGTATGGAAATAAAGGGTTGAGGTTAATTTTTTATATACCGATACCAGGTGTTCTAGTGCCATTTACTGAAAACACTATCTTTTCCTCTGCTCTTGAATTGAGTTTGTGTTCTATAAAATGCTAATGTTAAATAATCTTTCAAAACTCAGTGGACCTTATATGTGTGGTTCTATTTCTAGATTCTTTGTTTTTATTCCAATGATCTATATGTCTTTCCTTAGATCAACACTGCCTTGATTACTGTAGCTTTAGAGGAAGTCTTAAAATTAGCTACTAAATGTCTTCCAACACTATTTTTTTTCTTTTTTACTTTTCTAGGCCCTTTGTACTCCTACATAACTTTTAAATTTCAATATCCAATTCTTTATTTATAGCAAGTATACTTAGACATGAATTTTTATATATACCTTGGGTTTTCTAATCCTGCTAAATTCAAATACAAGTTTTAGGGGCTCCTAGAGATTTCTTCGTATTTTCTCGGTAGATGGTCATTTCATCTACATATAAAGAGTTTACTTATACCTTGCCAATCCTATGCTAATTGTTTCTTTTTATTGCCAGACTATTTTGGTTTGGGCCTATTATCAAAGTTTAATGGACAGATGAAGAGTACGCATATCTGCCCTTGTTCCCCAACTTAGGGAGAAAGCATTGTACTTTTCCATTCATGTAAAGTGTTTTTGCTGGAAGTATGGAGTACATGTTATATCTGTTGAGAAGTTTCTGTTCTACTTCTATTCTCCTGTTAGCTTTTACCATGAACAGCTGTATAATTTAGTCCAATACTTTTGCTGCAACTACTGACAGGATCATATGGCTTTTTCCTTTCCTCTGTTAAAATGATGACTTTTGGGGGTGGATCTTCCAATGCTGAACCAACACTGCCATCCCTATAACAAAACCACTTTCTACATCCTGCCAGATCTGACTTGTAATAGTTTGTTTGTTAAACAAATTTCTATCTATGTTCATACTTTTTTCTTCTATTATCTTTATCCAGTTTTAGGATTAGCACAATGCTGATTTCCTAAAATGAGAGAAGTGGTCCTTTTTTTTTCTGCTTTAAATGTTTGATATAATTTATCAGTTAAAATTTATACGAGCCTGTTGTTGTCACATAGGTAGGTTTCCAAGGTGGGAATATACTTTCTTTAATAGGTGCTATTCAAATTTTATATTTCCTCCAGAGTTAGGTTCATTAATTTGTCTTCCAAGGTACTTCTTAGAAGTTGTCAAATTTATTTCAACAAAGATTTATGTAATATGCTTTCTACATCTTTTTAAATTCTTTAAAATCTGTGGTAATGTCTTCTAGATCGTGGTATTGTAATTTCAAAATGTATAATTGATATTGTGTAATAGGAAGAAAAGGTCTAAGAGAGTAGGGGAAGTGGGAAGGGTAGGGGAAAGGAAAGAACGGAAAAGAAAAAATATGAGAAAAGGAAAAAAATGAAAACAAAGCCTTTGCAAATAGGGAAGGGTGGAGGGGGTGAAGGGAGGGCAGGGGAAGGGGAAAAAAAAGAATCAAGATACATAATGTAAAGGTATAAGATCCTAATGATGAATGTAACTGTATTTTATGCGTAAAATGTGCCAATAAACTTAATGGGAGAAAAAAAAAGTTGGTAACATCAATTTATGGGAGAAAGTCTAAACTCCTCAGTACTGCTTACTCACTGGTCTTACTTCTTGCTTCTTTCCTCAGAGTTTATGCTCCAGAAACACTGATCTACTTGTATTTTCCAGAATAGACTATGCTTCCTTGAGCCATTTTCCTTCACTTCACACTGTACTCTTTGCCTATAATATTTTCCCCTTTCTTTCTTTAAAAATTTCTACATGTTCTTTAAATTCTTTGTTCAAATGCTATCTTCACATGAAACCATTCTTTTGACAAGGAGCCATACTTGTAATAATTCTGCAAATAACTATTAAAGCAATTATCTCAATTTATAATTTTATGTATTATAAGATAGTTTCCCTTCTTCTCCACAAGAGGGCAGGGATGGTCTCTTGAATTTTCATTTCTAGCACATAGCACCATGCCTGACTTATAGGCCTTGGCAAATACTCAAGTATTTGTTCAATTAATTAAGATAATTTCAATCCACAAGGCATTCCAGATTCCTTCCTGGGGTTGTGACTACTACACTGTTGACAGTAAATCAGCCTCCTATAATTTGTGAGATTTCAGATTTAAAAATATTTCTAGTCAACCCCTCCTTTCAATCAATGCAGGCACTAGTAACTGCAGGAAGCTGTGAAGAACCAGAATACACCTGTGACTAAAATGGAAAATTAGCTCAGGTTGCTGGACTCTTCTCCTTCAGTCCTGTAGAAAACATAATGTAAGAGAGAAGCATAAACTCCAGGAATGAGCTGTCATCCCACTATCTCTGTGAGAAACCCTAGGGAAACTCTAGAGTCTGTATGGAAAGGGGTGGGAGAAGATGGGTGGTGCAGAAAGTAGGAGAGAGGTCTGGGTAGAGTGATAGGGAGAAAGTAGGTGAGAGAAAGGCTTCAAAGTTATTTTCTCTGCTTTCTGAAGTTTGCTTTGAGATATTCATTGACCACCCCTTCACAGTAAAACTAGTAGCAACGAGCGGCCATTGGGGAATAGTATCTATGGAGTTGTATCAAACTGCTCCAATGCATTGCTTCAAATAACTGCATAATACTCCATTATTTCCACTACATTTTCCTACCCACTTGCCAATGCTGTTTGTCTCCAAATTCCCAGTCAATATTCTTTCAAATTATTTCTTTTTCAGCTTAAATAGCCAATTTCTGTTGTTTGTAAGTATTAACTCTATTAATGGAAGTAAAACTGAAGAAAGGAAAAGATTAGGATGTTATTACAATAAACCAGATAAAAGATAATGATAGCGTGAGCAAGAATATTGGAGGTATAAAAAGGTGTTGAGGGGCTGGGGATTTAGCTCAGTGGTTCTGGCGCCTGCCTCTCAAGCACAAGGTCCCGAGTTCGATCCCTGGTACCAAAAAAAAAAAAGGTGTTGAGTTGGGAACATATTTTAGATATAAAGAGAACAGGAAAGGGACAAAAATAAAGTAATCAAGCCCGACCCTAAGTTTGGCCAGAGCAACGGTGTGAATGGTGCTGCTATTATTTGAGTTATGAAAGATTGAGACAGAGGCTTGCTTTTTAGGGTAAGAATTGGCAGTTCTGTTTTGCTCATGCTGTTTAAGATCCCTGTTAGACATCTCAGTGGAGATGATACATGGCTGTGGGGTTCAGAACAGAAGTTAGGTCTGGAGATACAAACTTACAGGATCAACACCCGACAGAGTTTAAAAGAATGAGATAATTAGAGAAATAGTGTCTATGGGCAAGAAGACCAAGAAATCAGACTGGACTGGTACTTGGACTAGAAAGGGAAGGAGGCTTGAGGAAAGAAGATGAAGGAGAAGCAGCTAACAAAGTACACAGAAACCAAGAGAATAGATTGTCTGATGCCAGATGAAAGCATTATTTTACAAAGTTTAGAGAATGGGGCTGATATGTAGAGCACTCCTGGGTTCAATCCTCAGTACTGGAAAGGAAAAAAAAAAAGTAAATTGCCACATCAAAAATACAAAATACGGCCGGGGATTTAGCTCAGTGGTTCTGGCGCCTGTCTTGCAAGTGCAAGGTCCCAAGTTCAATCTCCGGTACCAAAAAAACCAACCAAACAAAAAAGAAACAAAATATCTGGGCATGGAGGTGTCTGCCTGTAATTCTACCATTTGGGAGGCTGAGGCAGGAAGATTGCTGTGAGTTTGAGGCTGGAATGGGCTACACAGTGAATTCAAGGACAATCTTAAGTACATAGTAAGACTCTGTCTCCAAAAAAAAAAAAAACAAAATCAAAATGTTCAAAATGGAATAAAAGTGTAGAAATGTGAGTTTAAAAAAATTTTTTGCGGGCCAGGGATTTAGCTCAGTGGTTCCACTGCCTTCCTCAAAAGGGAAAGGTCCTGAGTTCAATCCCCGGTACCAAAAAACAAAATTTTTTTTGCAATCAAACTTAAGTTGTCATCAGCTTAACATAATGTGTTATAACTAAAAGGTATTTTTTTGCGGGGGGTAAACTTCATGGTAACTACAAAACATAAAACTACAGCTGGAATATAGTTCAGTAGTAGAAGGGAGCTCTGGACTTAAACTCCAGCAGTGGGGTTAAAAAAGACAGAGCAAAAATGATAGTATATACAGAAAAAATAAAAAGCAAGAAATCAAAGCATATCGCTAAAAAAAAAAAATCACTTAGCCAAAAGAATAAGAAGAACAAAAGAAGAAGGAGCAAAGGAGCTGCAAAAGAGCTAGAAAATAGTTTAAATGGCAGTAGTAAATTCTTACTTACCAACAATCATCTTAAATGTAAATGGATTAAATTCTTTAATCAAAAATATAGAGTGGCTGAATGAATTAAAAGAAAAAAACAAATACCAAATGTAGGCTGCCTACAAGAGACTCACTTCACCTGTAAGGATATATATAGACTGAAACTAAAGGGTAAGAAAAGGATATTCTGTACAATTTAAAATTTAAAGTAGGAGCATATATATTTATGTCAGGTAAAATAGATTTAAAATAAAAAACTATAAAAAAGACAAAGAAGGTCATTACATGGTGACAATGGGGTTGATTTAACACAAGGATATAACAATTATGAAAGTATGTACACCCAGCATCATAGCACCTAATTATATAAAGCAAATATTGTAGATCTGAAGAGAGATAGACTGCAATAGAATAATAATGAACGACTTCAATACCCCACTTTCAGCAAGGGACAGATCATCCAGGTGGAAAAATCAATAAAGAAACTAAGTAAACTACACTTTAGACCAAATGGCCCTAGCAAATACATACAGAAGATTCCCTTCAACAGTTGCAAAATACATTCTTCTCAAGTGCACAGGGAACATTCTCCAGGATTGACCATATATTAGACCACAAAACAAGTTCTTAAAAATTTAAGGTTAAAATCATTTCAAGTATATTTTCCAACTGCAATGCTATACAAAATTTTACAAAATGCACAAATAAGGGCAGTGGCACCACACCTGCCTTGAAAGTGCAAGGTCCTGAGTTCAATCCCCAGTATCAAAAAAAAAAAAAGCACATAAATGGAAATTAAGCAACAATGGGTCAGTGAAGAAATTAAAAGAGAAATTTAAAAATCTCCTGAGACAAATAAAAATGGAAACACGACATACCAGAACTAATGAGAGGGCCGAGGTTTTAGCTCAGTGGTTGTGCTACCTGCCTTCCAAATGCAAGGTCCCGAGTTCAATCCCTAGTACAAACAAAACAAAACAAAACAAAACTAATGAGATGCAGCAAAAGCAGTGCAAAGCAGAAAGTTTATAGCAATAAAGACACACATCAAAAAAGAGGAAAGATCTCAAATAAAAAACCTAACATTGTACCTCGAAGATCTAGTAGAACAAAATCAAAGTAAGTGGAAGGAAGGGATAAAAAGCAGAGTAAAAATAAATGAAACAAGGATTAGAAAGATAATAGACAGTATCACCAGGGTCAGGGATTTAGCTCAGTGGTTCCGCTGCCTGCCTCACAAGCACAAGGTTCTGAGTTCGATCTCCAGTACCAAAAAAAAAAAAAAAGAAAAAGAAAGTATCAACAAAACTAAGGTGTTTTTTTCTTTTGGTTTGGTTTTTTGAGACAAAGTCTCACTATGTAGCTCAGGCTGGCCTGAAGCTAAAAGCAATCCTCCTTGTCTCAAGCTCCCAAGTACTGGGATGACAGGCATAAGCCACCATGCCAGGCTAACACTAAGTTTTTTGAAAAGATAAGTGACATTGACAAAACTTACTGTAACCAAAAAAGAAGACTAAACTAATAAAATCAGAAATAAAAAATGAAGTATTACAACATATGCATCAGAAAAACAGTCATAACAGACTAATATAAACAATTATAACAAAAAAGAAATTATAAGCCTAGAAGAAATGAATGAATTCCTACAAATATACAACCTACCAAGATCGAGTTATGAAGAAATAGAAAATCTGAACAGACTAATAATGAGCTACAAGATTGAGCCAGTAATAAAGTCTTCTATCTAAAATCCAGAAATTGATCAGTTTGCTGCTGAATTCTACCAGACATTTAAAGATACGTGAATACAAGTCCATTTCAATCTTTTCCCATAAGATAGAAGAGGAGGGAATACTTCTGAATTCATGCCATGAGGCACGTTACCAAAAGACTAAAGATAACAAGTGCTGGTGAGGAGATGGAGGAAATAGAACCCTTGCACACTGTTGATGGGAACATCAATTAGTATAGCCATTATAGAAAACAGCCATTATAGAAGTATGGAGGCTCCTCAAAAAATTAAAAGTATGATTACCATATGATCCAGCAAATCCATATAATGAAAAAAATTGATAACAGAAGCTCAGAGATATTTGTACACTTCTGTTCATAGCAACATTATTTACAATAACAAAAACATAAAAGCAATCCTAATGACCATGATCAAATCCAAATGATCGTTAGATTAATGATTAAACAAAATTAGTATATATATACATAAAGGAACCATAAAACAGAAGAAAATTTTGTCATTTTTGACAAAACAGATGAAACTGAAGGGCATGCATTTAGTGAAGCCAGGGACAGAAAGACAAGTATTACATGAGCTGATTCATATGTGGAATATAGCAAATGTGGGCCGGGGATTTAGCTCACCCCAATACCCATATATATATATATATATATATATATATATATATATATATATATATATATACAGCAGATGTGATCTCATGGAAATTGAGAGTAGACTGGTGGTTAGTTTGGTCTTTTTTGCAGGACTAGGGTTTGAACTCAGGGCCTCACACTTGCTAGGCAAGAACTCTACGACTGAGCCAGATCCCTAGCTTTGACTGGTGGTTATCAGAGGCTAGGGAGGGGGAAGAAACAATTGGGGAACAGGTTGGTCAAAGGTTACAAAATTTAAGCCAGGTGTAGTGGCACATACCTGTAATCCCAGCTTTGGGGAGGCTGAGGCAGGAGGGTCACCATGGGTTTAAGGCCAGCCTACATAGTGACTATATAGGACTACATGGTGAATTCAGGGCCAGCCTGTACTTCAAAGTGAGACCCTCTATCAAAAAAAAAATTTTTTTTTCACTACTCTTTCCCTTTCAATTTCCTAAAAGAGTTTGAAGATTATTGGCATTAGATCTTCCCTAAAGTTCTTGTAGAATTCAGTGGTGAATCCCTTGCATTCTGGGCTTTTCTTTGTTGGTTGTTTGTTTTTTAATAGCAAAACATTTATTAGTACATTTTAGACTTATATAATGATAAAACTCATCATAGAGAATTTTCACCTGTACACTATACCTCTCACTTTTTTCCCATTCCCCCTCCCCTCAAAGCCCCCTCCCCACCCTATGTACAAAAGCTTTGTTTCCAGTTTTCCTTCTATTTTCACTTTTTTCTTGTCCCTTCCTTCCTTTCTCACTTCCCCTCCCCTGTTCCCTTCCCATTTGGACATTTTCTTCCCATTTCCCAATATCTGTTATACATTTTAGTCCTTATTTCCACTTTCAGTTTCTCACACAGGAAAAACAATGGATTATTTAAACATGAGTATCCCATTTATTTCACTTAAGAGTATGATCTCAAGGTGCATCCATTTAGCTAGAAATGTCACAAGCTCATTCTTCTTTATGGCAGAGTAGTACACCATTGTATTAAAAAACCCACATCTTCTTTATGCACTCATCAGTTGATGAGGATTTGTGCTGTTTCCAAGATTTAGCTACTACATATTGTGCTGCTGCAAACATCGGTGTACATATATCACTGTAATATGATGCTTTTAATTCTTTCGGGAAAATACCAAGAAGAGGAATAGCTGGATCAAATGGTACCACTACTTTTAGTTTTTTTGAGGAATTTCCACACTGATTTCCAATGGGGTTGCACCAGTCTACACTCCACCAACAGTGGAGAAGTGTTCCTTTTCTCCCACAGTCTCAACAGCAATTGTTATTGGTCAGTTTCTTGACAATAGCCATTCTTTCAGGAGTGAGATGGAATCTCAGTGTTGTCTTAATTTGCATCTCTCATGACCAGTAATGTTGAACACTTTTTCATATATCTATCTGACTTTTCTACTTCTTCATCTGAGAAGTGTTTATTCATTTCAGATGCCCATTTTTGGATTGGGTCTTTAAATTTGGAGGTCTAATTTTTTTTGAGTTCTTCATATATTCTAGATATTAGTCCTTTGAGGAATAGCTGGCAAAAATTTTTGCCCATTCTGTGTGTTATCTCTTCACTCTGTTGCTGATTTATTTTGCTATGCAAAAGCTTTTTAGTACGATGAGATCCTAGTTGTTGATCCTTTGTAATATTTCTTGTGCAATTGGGATTTTGTGCATTAAGTCTTTGCCTACACCAATGTCTTTGAGAGTTCTACCTATTCTATCTTCCAGCAGATTTAGTGTTTCTCTTTTAATATTTATTCAGAGAATCTTTTCTTTGGTCTCAGAGATCAAACTCAGGACCTTGTGCTTACAAGGCAGGCGTGGTGCTACTGAGCTAAATCCCCAGCCCCTTGTTTTAATATTTAGATCTTTGATCCATTTTGACTTGAATTTAGGGTATGGTGAAATATATTCATCCAGTTTTAATTTCTGGCAAGTGGAAAGTCAGTTTTTCTAGCATCATTTATTAAAGAGGCTATCTGTCTTCCACTGAATGTGTTTGGCTCCTTTGTCAAAGATAAGATTGCTGAGTATATCTGGAGTTGTTTCTGTATCCTCTAGTTTGTTCCACTGATTCTCAGGTCTGGTTTTTTTTTGCCAATACCATGCTGTTTTTAATCACAGTAGCTTTGTAGTATAATTTCAAGTCAGGAATTGTGAAGCCACCTGCCTTGCCTGTGTTGCCCAGAATTGCCTTTGCTTTTCTAGGTATCTTCTCATTCCAAATGAATTTTAGGATTGTTTTTTTCTAATTCTGTGAGATATGCTGTTAGAATTTTGATTGGAAGTACATTAAATCTGTATAACAATTTTTGGAAGTATGGCCATTTTCACTATATTGGTTCTTCCTACTCAAGAACAAGGGTTATCTTTCCATTTTCTCATATCCTCTTTTGCAGGGGACCACAGTATTCATTATGCCTAAAGCAGGCTGTAAGTAGTGCAGGCTGTGAAGAATTAACCCCATAATTGGCTTGGTTATAGAAGTGAGTCTGGCCAAAGCCCACCTGCTGAGGTAAGAGTAACTTGCACTCAAATTCCATTCCCACAAATAAAACCTTAACTAGAAGGACAATGTTCTAATTACAACCATATACTTTGTCTATTCTGTTCCTACTTTAAGAATGCTTTGTTTTCTCCTTTACAAGCCTTGTTTACATTAATTTCCATAGAAACTGCATGACTGTGCATCCTTGCACATAGCCCTGCCCTTGCATGTAGCTTGCCTTTACCTCAATTAATTACCAATAAAAATAGTGACTTGGGGCTGGGGATTTAGCTCAGTGGTGCCGATGCCTGACTCAAAAGCACAAGGTCCTGAGTTCTATCCCTAGTATCAAAAAAAAAAAAAAAAGGATGCCAGCGCCATGCCCCCAGAACCTCCATCCCTCCAACACCAGCACTGCACCCCTGGAGCTCACTGTGTGGGCCACACAGTATCTGAATCCAAATTGCAGAGGCACCAAGTGGCCATAAAGGCCGTGGTTATGAGCTCCAGAAGATAGAGCAAAAGTGAACAACAGAGAGAGGGCCTCTCTGAAGCTCCTCAATGAAAACTGAAGCCTACTGGAAAAGTGAAGAAAATCTCTGCAGTAAGGCAGACTGGACCACTGTGGTTGATAAGTTGGTGGGATTAGCACCTCCTATAGAAACACAGGCTCACTTCAGGGGAAGGACAGGGGTTCCTGCAGTAGAACCTTGCAGAGTTCAATCCTGCAAGAGGTCAGGGACCTCAACTTGGGCCTTGCAGTCAGAAATCAGCCTGAATCTAAGTGAACCACAGCCGGTTTGATGAGACTAATAGACTTAGATCTGCACACTGCTGCCCATGTTGTCCACCAGGAAAACAGAGACATACCCTGAGGGAGGCCCTTTTAAAAATATATATACTTTTTCTCTTTTTTCTTTTCTTTTTCTCTCCCTTCTTGTTCTGCAATTCTCTCCCTCTTTGTTCCTGTTCCTGTCCTATATCAGATTGTTTTTTGCTCTCTTCTCTTCTCTTGACTGTTACTATTTTTTTTTTTTTTTTTTTTTTTTGGTACCAGGGATCAAACTGAGGACCTTGCAATTTTGAGGCAGGCAGCAGAACCACTGAGCTAAATCCCCAGCCCAGACTGTCACTATTCTTATAGGAAGGTGAATACTGTTTCTAGGTTCCCTATGGCTGTTAGTTTGTTCTGTTCTTGTCAATGTTCCTACACTCTGTCTTTTCCTCTTGTCTTTAAATGACTCCCAAAATTTGCAAGATCTCCCTGTGTCCTCTAGCTTCACTTCTAACCTTTTCCTTTCCTTCTATCTTTCTGCCCCTCCTTCCCCAACCTCTTCTAAATCCTTATCCCAAAGGGTAAATTTGCTATATTGAAGGGTTTATTCACTACAAACATATTTAGGGCTGGTCCTTGACTTTGATCTAGCTCACACGGTTAAAGGTGAAAGGTTAATTGCTACCACGAATTGTCATTTTCTAAGGTTTGCTTGATCCTATTGCTAATGTTGATTGTATCACTTGGGCTAAGGTGTCATGATTGATCTAATCAGTTGTCCTTTCTGGTATACTGAAAATGAGATTACCTAAGAGTCAGCAGAGGTGCAAAGCCTAAAAAGACCAGCTATACCTGGAAGATATCTCTGAGAAGCAATCACTCCATTAGGGCTCTAAACACAAGTAATAAAGATGCTCACAATAGGGCCGAGGATTTAGCTCAGTGGCTTCACCGCCAGCTGCGCAAGCACAAGGACCCGAGTTCTATCCCCAGTACAAAAAAAAAAAAAGATGCTCACAATAAGCAATAGTGAAGTATCAGGCCAGGAATTCAACCAAAAAACAGCACCAACAACAAAATTAGAAATGAGAAGACATTTAAGCAACACACAAACCCAGAATTCCAGCTCACCAAAGGCAAATTCTGGGGGAAACAAGGTGGAAAAATCTGATAATTAACCACCTGGACACCCAGAAATGATAGCACAGGAAGTAATAAAACAGATGAATGAGGCTCTAGAAAAATTCAAAACAGGGCCAGGGATTTAGCTCAGTGGTTCCATTGCCTGCCTTGCAAGTGTAAGGTCTCGAGTTTGATCCAAGAAAAAAGTTTTGCCAAAAACAAAACAAAACAAAACAGAAATAATTTCCCAGATAACTACAGAGATGGTGAACAGAATGAAAGACATGATTAGAGACTCTAGAACAGAAACAGAGAAAAAAATAGATGAGCTCAGGACCATGATGGAACCCATGAATGCCAGCATAGGAAAGAAATGGAAATCATGACCACCCAACACAGGAAAGAAATGGAACCAATGAAAGAGATTCAAACAGATATCCAGGAGATTAAAAACTCCACTGAAAGTATGCACAGCAGATTGAGTGAATGTGAAGAGAGAATATCAGATATAGAAGACAAGATTGTGGTTAGTGACCATGAAAAGAGAGATTTCTTAAAAATAGTAAGGGAGGGCCGAGGATTTAGCTCAGTGGTTCCGGCACCTGCCTCAAAAGAGCAGAGTCCTGAGTTTGATCCCCGGTACCAAAAAAATAAAAATAAATAAATAAGGGAACATGAGAAATTGATCCAGCAGCTGCTAGATGATGCAAAGAAGAATAACGTAAAATAGATAGGAGTTCACAAAAGAGCAGGAGAAAGTACAAATAACATAAAAAATCTGTTCACAGAGTTAATGACAGAAAACTTCACAAACAGAGGAAAAGAATTTGACATACAGATAAGTGAGGCATATAGGACTCCAACTAGCCATGATAAAAAATATCTATACCTAGACATATAATAGTCAAGATCCCAGAAACTCAGCAGAACAAAATCCTACAAGCAGTTAAAGAAAAGAAACAAATCACATGCAAAGAAAACCCCAACAGAATTACAGCAGACTTCTCAACACAAACCCTCAAGTCAAGGAGAGTCCGGAGTGAAGTATTTCTAGCCCTAAAAGAAAATAACCTCCAACTTAGACTGTTGTTTTCTGCAAAATTATCTTTCAAAGTCAATGGGAAAATTAGATACTTCCAGGACAAAGAACACCTGAGAAACTTCATGAATACCAAAGCAGCACTCCACACAATTTTAAACAACATCCTAGAAAAAGACAATGAGGGTCACAACTCCATGAGGACCAACAGAGCAAATCCATCAGGCAAGGCAAGAAATTAAAGGGAAAGGGCAGCAAAATCAGTGACTTGGACTGGCCAGCACCTCTGTCAGTTGTACCAGCATTGGTTGTCCTGGTGCCCTGCTTTCTGTCTCTCTTAGTTCTGTCTTTTAATGTTTTTTCTCAGGCCTGCATAATACACTGGGCAGGAGACTGGAGCACACTACAGGGGTTCCCAGCACTCTTCAATCTTCTTTTTCAGAGTACTGTAGTTTTCAATATAGAGGTCTTTTACTTCTTTTGTTAGATTGATTCCTAGGTATTTCATTTCTTGGGATGCTATTGTGAAAGGTGTTGTTTCCCTAACTTCTCTCTCAGTGAGTTTGTTACTTATGCATAGGAAGGATATTGATTTTTGAGTGGTGACTTTATATCCAGCTACTTTACTGAATTTAGTTATTAAATGTAGAAGTCTCTTGGTAGTTTATGGGGTTTTTTATGTAGAGTATCATGTCATCTGAAAATAATGCTAATTTAACTTCTTTTCCTATCTTTATTCCTTTTGTTTCTTTCTCTTGTCTAATTGCTGTAGCTAATGTTTCCAGAACTATATTGAATTAAGAGTAGTGACAATGGACAACCTTGTCCTTTTCCTGATTTTAGAATGAAAGCTCTTTTCCATTTATTATGATGTTGGCTATTGGTTTGTCATGGATGGCTTTTATCAGATTAAGATAAAGACCATCTATACCAATTTTCTGTAGGGTTTTTTCTTATCATGAATGGGTGTTAGACCTTGTCAAATGGTTTTTAGGCATCTATTGAGAGGATCACATGGTTTTTGTCCTTGGCTCTGTTAATATAGTGTATTAATTTTTTTTTTTAGGGGAAGGGAAAAGGAAAAGAGGGAAAGGAAAAACTATAAGAAAAGAAAAAAAATGGAAATGATGTCTATGTAAATAGGGAAGGGTGGGTGGGGGTGAAGGGCGCACAGGTAATGGGGAAAAAATAGGAACCAAGATATATCATGTACAGGTACAAACACCCAGTGATAAATGTAAATGAATTGTTTACCTAAAATGTACCAATAAAAGAACATAAAAAAAAATTTTTTTTTTTTGTACTGGGGATCAAACTTGGGACCTTGCGCTTGCGAAGCAGGCCGTGGAACCACTGAGCTAAATCCCTGGTGTAGTGTATCAAATTTTTGATTTGTGTATGTTGAACCACCCCTCTGTCCCTGGGATGAATCCACCTTGGTCATGGTATATAACCTTCTTGATGACTTGCTGCATTTTGTTTGCCAGTATCTTATTGAGGATTTTTGCATGTATGTTCATTAGGGAGATTGGCATGTAATTCTCCTTTTTGGTTGGATCCTTCTTTGCTTTTGGTATCAGGGTAATACTTGCTTCCTGGAATGAATTTGGGAGCATTGCTTCCCTTTCAATTTCATTAAAGAGTTTGAGAAGTACCAGCATTAGATCTTCTCTAAATTTCTTGTAGAATTCAGCAGTGAATTCATCAGGGACTGGGTTTTTCTTTGTTGGTAGGTTTTTTTGTTTGTTTGTTTGTTTTTGGTACTGGGGATTGAGCTCAGGACCTTGCACTTTTGAGGTGGGCGGCAGCACCACTGAGCTAAATCCCTGGCCATGTTGGTAGGTTTACATCTTCAATTTCAATGACTGATATTGGTTTATTTAGTATATGTGCTGCCAAAACAAGCACTGATATTGGTTTATTTAGAAATTTTATTTCTTCTTGAACCTGTAATTCATATGAATCAAGGAATCTGTTCATTTCTTCTGTGCTTTCCATCTTATTAGAATACAGGTTCTTGAAGGAGGTATTGATAATATTCTGGATTTCTGCAGGGTCTGTTGTGATTTCACCCTTTCCATTCCTAACTGCATGGATATGAGTCTTTACTTTTTTTGATAAGGTTGGCTAAGGGTGTATCAATTTTATTTAATCTTTCAAAGAACCAACTCTTTGATTCATTGATTGCATTTTTTTCTAAGTCTCCATTGCATTAACTTCTGATCTGATCTTTATAATTCCCTCCCTCATATGAGCTTTGGGCTTGACTTGCTTTTCTTTTTCTAAAAGCTTGAGGTTCAACATTAGGTTATTTGAGCCCACTCTGTTTTCCTGACATGGATAGTCACCATTATAAAGTTCCCTCATAAGACCACTTTCGTTATGTCCCATAAGTTCTGGTATGTTGTATTGTCATTATCATTTAATTGTAGAAATTGTCAGATTTCTTCTTAATTTCATCTGTGACCCATTGGTTGTTCAGGAGGGTGTTATTTCATTTTCATGTGTTTATGAAGTCCTTGTGGTTTCTTTTTCATTTTCAATTTCATTGCAATATGGTCTGATACTATGCATGGGATAATTTCAATTCCTTTGCATTTAGTTAAGCATGTTCTATGAGCTAGTATGTGGTCTATTTTGCAGAATGTCCCATATGCAGGTGAGAAGAATGTGTATCCTGATGTTGTGAGGTGGAGCACTCTGTAGATATCTACTAAATCCATTTGTTCAAAAGTTTAGTTCAGTTCTAATATTTTATTGTTGATTTTTTTTTTTTTGGTACTGGGGATCGAACTTGGGTCCTTGTGCTTGCGAAGCAGGCGGCAGAACCACTGAGCTAAATCCCCAGCCCTATTGTTGATTTTTTTTGTCTAGTTGATCTGTCTATTTGTGACAGTGGCATATTGAGGTCCCCCATTACAACTGTATTAGTGCTTACTTGATTTTTCATGTCCATTAATACTTGTTTCATATAGTTTGATGTGCTGCTATTTGGTGTATATATATATTTATGGCTGTTATTCCTTCCTCTTGGATTATTCCCTTTACCAGGATGTAGTGAACTTCTTTGTCTCTCTTAATCAGTCTTGGCTTGAAAACCACTTTGTCTGAAAATAGAATAGCTACCCTGCTTTTTTCCTGGTTCCTGTCACATAGAGTATTGTTTTCTATCCTTTGACTTTCAGTCTATTAAATGTTTCTTGTGCCAGGTGTGGTGATGCATGCCTGTGATCCCAGCACAATAACTCTATACTCCGACAATCAACTATCTGAAAAATAAATCAGGAAAACTGATTTATTTCTGTTCCCAACAGCTTCAGAATAAATAACAAATTGTCTAGAAATCAGCCTACCCAAGGAGGTGAAAGATCTCTACAGTAAAAATTACAAAATGCTGAGGAAAGAAATTGAAGACACTGAAAGTTGGAAAGACTTCACATGTTCATGGATTGGCAGAATTGATATTGTTTAAAAATGGCCATATTACCAGAAGCAATCTACAGATTCTATGCAATCCCCCATCAAAATTCCAATAACATTCTTCACAAAACCAAAATAAAAAGCCCTAAAATTCATATGGAAACACAAAAGACACAACAATCCTATGCAAAAAGAGCACAACTAGAGGCATCATAATACCTGATTTCAAGTTATACTTCACAGCCATAGTAACAAAAACAGCATGATATTGTCACAAAAATGTAGACCAATGAAGAGAAGAGAGGACACAAAAGGAAACTCAAGCCAGGTGTGGTGGCGCACTAGGAGGATTACTGAGAATTTGAGGCCAGCCTGGACTACATAGCAAGACTCTGTCTCAAACAAAAACAAAACAAAAAACTCAAATATCTATAGTCACCTGATTTTTTTTTTTTTTTGGTACCGGGGATCAAACTAGGGTCCTTGAGCTTGCGCAGCAGGTGGCGAAACCACTGAGCTAAATCCCCAGCCATGATTTTTTTTTTTAAGTCAGAAAAATTTATTGAGAGAAAAATGTCTTCTGTCTAAGAGAGACAGAAGGGGGACCCTATTTCCCGGGGAAGGGGTTATGGAGCAAAGCCACTAGGTGAGCTGATTAAAAAAAAAAAAAGGATCTCATTATGTAGTCCTTGAACTCACAACCTCTCAAATGCTGGGATTACAGCTGTGCACCACCATGCCCTTCAGTCATCTGATTTTTGACAAAGGGGCCAAAAACTATGCTAGAGAGAATTCAGCCTCTTTAACAACTGGTGCTGAAAAAACTGAATATTCATATGTAGAAGATTGAAACTAGATCCTGGTCTCTTACAGTATAAAAAAATCAATTCAAAGTGGATCAAAACTTAATATAAGACTTGGAACATTAAAACTGCTAGGAGGAAAACATAAGACAAACACTTGAAGCCATAAGCACAAGTAAAGACTTCTTGATGAGGACTCCAGTAGCACAAGAAATAAAAGGAAGAATCAACAAATGATACTGTATAAAATTTAAAAGTTTATGTACAGCAAAGAAAACAACCAACAGAGTGAAGAGACAATCTAAAGAATGGGGGAAAACCTTTGGGGTTAGTATCTACAATATATAAAGAACCTAAAAAGCTTGTTGGGTGTGGTGGCACATGCTTGTAATCCCAGCATTTAGGAGGATGAAGCAGGAGGGTTGCAGGTTTGAGGCCAGCTTGGGCTACAGATTGAGTTCAAGGCCAGCCTGAATTATATGAGACCTTGTCTCAAAAACAAACAAACAAACAAAAGAACAACCCTACAAATAAATAAAACAAGGAGAGAGTCTTGCTATATTGTCCAGACTGCCCTCAAGTGATCCTCCTGCTTCAGCCTTCTGAACTTTATAGGCACATGCCACTGCACCCAGCTTACAAATGTTCTGAATAGATATAGAATGGCGAATACTTTCTAAAAGATTTTCCATTTACTTTTTCCAGATCCACCAAAGAAATAGCCATCTATGGTAGCTATAGCCCTACAAAACGTTTCTTAAAT
Source organism: Heterocephalus glaber (assembly GCF_053883595.1). Taxonomy (NCBI): domain Eukaryota; kingdom Metazoa; phylum Chordata; class Mammalia; order Rodentia; family Bathyergidae; genus Heterocephalus; species Heterocephalus glaber. The sequence goes on along the minus strand of NW_028258403.1, from coordinate 1,952,658 downwards.
AACATGACTGGAAAGTCAAAATCATTCCTGATCCTCAGGTTGCAGAATGGATGTTGTGGTAGCAGGCATGTGAACAACATCAGCCTTGTTCCTGACCTCTTTTAGAGCCCCAGGGTAACTATGTCATTGTCAGTGAGCAATCATACTTTGAAAGGAATCTTTCCTCTGAGCAGTAGTTTGCAACAGTAGGCTTAAAATATTCAGTAAAACATGTGGTAAGCAGATGTGTTGTCATCCAGATTTTGTTGTTCCATGTAGAGAGGACAAGCAGAATAGATTTGGTATAATTCTTAAGGGCTCTAGCATTAGAGGAGTGGTAATTGAGCACTGACTTCAATTTAGACACTAACTGATTAGCCCCTCACAAGACAGGTACTCAGCCTGTCTTTTTTTTTTTTTTTTGTGAGACAGGGTCTCGCTATGTAGTTCAGTCTGGCCTTAAATTCACTATGCAGCCCAGGTTGGCCTCAAACTCACAAGCAACCTCCTGCCTCAGCCTCCCGAGTGCTAGGATAACAGGTGTGCGCCACCATGCCCGGCACTCAGCCTGACTTTGAAGGGTTTTTTCCTTTATGATACTGCTTACTTTCAATTCTGTTGTGTGCCAGAGAATAGGGAGGCTTGAGAAGAGGGATGCAGATGGGAAACAGACACAACATTTATAAATTCTCTGCCTTACATGGGTTTGGTTCCTGGCTCCCCAAAACAAGTACAATGGTAATATCAAGAATCATGACCAAGGAGGGCACAGAGCTGGGGCTGTACAGCTGGGGGCATAGCTCCTTGGTAGAGCAAGTGCTTGGCTTGTGTGAGGCCTTAGGTTCAAAGTGTGAGAATTACCAAAAGGTGACACAGAGCCATGGAGTGAACACACACTGTTGGAAAAATGACACCAATAGACCTGGCTGGCACAGGGTTGCCACAAACCTTCAATATACATTTTTTTAAAAACCTAGGTGTGGTGGCACTTGCTTCTATTCCTAGCACTCCAGGAGGCTGAGGGAGGAGGACTGCAAGTTCCAGCTTCAGTCTATGGGATTTAGTGACTTAACAAGATCTTCTCTCAAAATTAAAAAATGAAGGACTGGGGATTTAGCTCAGTGGTTCCGGCGCCTGCCTTGAAAGTGCAAGGTCCTGAGTTTGATCCCTGGTACCAAAAAAAGAAACTAAACTAAAATTTAAAAATGAAAAAAGGGATGGGGATTTAAGTGAGTGAGAAGGCCCTTGGTTGAATCCTCGGTACTGCAAAAGCAAACAAAAACAAGCAGTCTCTCCCAAAAAACATTATCTGTGAAGCACAAGAAAGCAAGTATAATAAAATGAGGTCTGACTGTGTTCTGAATTTAACACTGTGTACTTGCTGTAACTAGTGAGTCTTAAATTTTCATATGTTTCAAGGTGCTAATTAGGCTCCTTTTCTTTCAGTTTGAATAATTCCCTTTAGCATTTCTTATAAGACAGGCCTGGTGATGATGAACATCCTCAGCTGAGGCTTTTCTTTGAAAATGGGAAATACCATAACACATTTTGGGCTAATAGGAATAATTCTATAGAGAAAGAAATTGATGATGCAGAAGAGGGAGGGTCTAATAAGAGGAAAATTCCCTCATCACTCTCCCTGTAGATAAGGGAGAGAAGGTGAGATCCAGTATGGCAATGAGGGGCTGGGATTTGATGGTAGTGAAAACAGCTGCCCCAGTGGAACCAGTGAGAAAGTGGATAAACTCCAGCTGTAGTGGTTTAATAGCTTTGATGAAGGAAAATGAAGATTTCAGTTGGATTCTTCTATTTTCTCAGTGAAATGTGCAGTGAGTCACAACATCATTTTTTAATAGAATCATTTTAATTATAGTAATCTCTAAAATGAGGATAAGTGTGTTTGCCACATAGCTTTGGAGACCTTGGCTAGGTTAGCTCTACTGAAATCTCCAGTAGGCCCAACACCACAGCAAGAATCAAACCCTGGAAGCGGCCAAGCTGTGTAAGAAGTTCCATAGGGATTGCACAACTATGTTACCATTCTATGGCACTTAAAGAATATACGCACTTACAACCCAAGCATTAGTGGGGATGGTGAGGTCTGAGAGACATCCTTTTCAAGGGCCAAAAAGGAAGACAGGTATCCTTATCCTAGAGGCCTTTGAAATTTAGATGCAGTTCCATCAGGAGCATGGAAATGTCTGAGGTGGTGCTTTGACCTTTTCTTTACTCTCAAAGTCCTTGGACTTTGGCCAGCCCTTGTAGTCTGACCTAGCCTGTGTTCACTTTGGAATCTGTGTTATCATTTGAGTTGACATAAGTCATTGGCTAAAACTATACATTAAATCAGTCATGGCTTTTATAGAGTAGCAAAAAATAGTTTCCTCCGAACACAAAGCTCCCCAAAAGCTTCCTCTAGCTTTTTGTTTTTTGAGAGAGGGTGTTGGTGTATAGTCCAGGCTCGTCTCAAACTTGCAGTCCTTTTGCCTCAGTCTCCTGAGTGCTGAGGATACAGGTGTGTACCACCACACCTGACTCCTAACATTTATATGATTAGATGTGTGTGTGTGTTTTTCCCCCACACTGATCAATTCTCTAACATTGGCTGAGTGTTCTGTAATGTAACTTAATTTTTTTTTTTGGTACCAGGGATCGAACTCTGGTCCTTGCACTTGTGAGGCAGGCAGTGGAACCACTGAGCTAAATCCCCGGCCCTAATGTAATTTAATTTTAACACTATCTACCTGAGATTAGAATCAGCTCTCATATGGCTAGGGCTTTGTCTCACAGTCTGCTCCTCCCACTTTAGATGTGATCTTAGTTTCTTTTCTCTCATTGCTGAGACAAAATACTCAACACCCAAAGTTAAAGGGGGAAAGGTTTATTTAGCTCACAGTTTGTAAGGATTTCAGTCCATAATCAGCTGGCTCCAAGGCAGGGTACCTTAGCAGAAGGGCATCACAGAAGAGAAGTTCATGGCAAGTCGAAGACAGTAAAAGCAAGCAAGGGATCTTAACAGTGTCTTTCTGCTCTTTTTATTGTATCCAGACTACTTAGGGAGGGTTACACCCATACCCTTAATCCTAGTGCCCTTGAGCCTAATATTGCACCATGAATCAATTCCAGTGTCACATACTCTAGACCCAGTCACTTCTGAAAAAAGCTCCACCTATGACTATATGAGGCTTTAGGGGGACATCTGGACACAAACCATAACATTCTGCCCCTGTCCCCCCAAAGACTAATATATAATCCTTTATGCAAAAGACATTCAGTCCATCTCTAAGAGTTGCCAAAGTCCTAAAAGTTTCAGCATTGCTAAAATATCCAAATTCTCTTCTGAGATTTAAGACAAATTCTTAGCAGCAAGTCCCTGATACAAATGAAAAGAAAGTTAAACACTGCCAACATCCAATGGCACAAGATAAACAGTACCATTCCAAAAGGTACAAATAGGGGGGATACAAAAGAATGGAACCAAAGCAAGTCCAAAATCCAGCAGGGCAAATATTAAGCTCTGTAGTTGCATGTGCAGCATCAGAGGCAATCTGTGGCAAGATGTGAACTCCAAAGGGCTAGAGTGGCTCCACCCCTATGGCCCTTCTGGTGTTTGTAGCTCCCATGGCTTCTCTTTTGAGCTGGCTCTGCTTCCTCCTTGCAGTTTTCTTCAGACGATCCATGTTCCTGGCTTCTCCAAACTTCTGGGGTCTCCACAACACCTTCAGCTTCACACTCACAGCTTTACATACTGTCTTCTTAGGGACACACTGCCTGGCCTCCCAGGCCTTCTTCTGAAATCTGGGTGGAGGCCTTCCGGACCCCACAACTCTTGCATTCTGCATGAACCTAAAACCAGTGCCACGTGGATGATGACACTGAGTTCTGTTGCCAGCTGGAGCAGTAGCCAAGCTTCCTTCTTTTTTGACTATAGCGGTCAAGTGCCTGGATCACTGAGCACTCTGAACCCAACCCCAAGGAACAAATTCTCTAGGTTGCTGCCATTCTGGAGAATGGTGCTCTGGGGCTCTCTTCTCAAAGCAAAGTCTCTCATTTTTCCAACCCTGAGACTGCAAAGGCCGGAGTCCTTCTGGTTCTTGTGATGTCCTCAGGCCATCTTTTCTATTTTATTCTTCTCAAATACTTGGCTTTTCCTTGCTAGTCCTTTCAACAACCACAGGAGCTTCTGTTCTGGCCAAACTCACAACGTTTTGAATCATTCTGCTTGGCTCTTTGCTCTTGCCTCTCAACATAAATCTGGCCAAAAGCCCCAACAGTAGCCATGCCACTGCTCCAAAGTGAGACTGTCTTGAAATTTCTTCTGAAAGATTAATTAGTCTCCACCCTTAATCATAGTCTCAGGCAAAGTCTCTGGACATGAGCAAAATGCAGACAAATTTTTTGCCAAAGTATAACACACATCATCTGGAGTCCAACAGCCAATGCAGTCCTTCTTCCCAGCAGAAACCTCTAGAGCCTGGTCTTTACCAGCAGGATTTCTATCAGCCTTCTGGTCTTCCAAGCTCTGACCAAAATCTCCCATCAAGTACCATCTAAGGTGTATCAGCTCTACTTTTTCTGCTGGCATCTCAAAACCTTTCCATACTCTTTCCACAGGCCAGTCCCAAAGACCCCTGAACCATATGGTCAGGTAGTATCACAGCAACAACCCTGCTTCTCTGTTACTACATTCTAAATTACTTTTCTCTCATTGCTGAGACAAAATACTTGACACCCAAAGTCAAAGGGGGAAAGGTTTATTTAGCTCACAGTGTGTAGAGGTTTCATAATTGTCTGGCTCCAAGGCAGGGTGCTTTGGCAGAGAGGCATCACAGAGAAGTTTATGGCAAGTAGAAGACAGTAAAAGCAAGCAAGGGATCTTAACAGCATCTTTCTGCCCCTTTTATTTTATCCAGACTACTTAGGGCAGGTAGCACTCACACCCTTAATCGTAGTGCCCTTGAGCCTAGCACTGCACCATGAATCAATTCCAGTGTCACACACTCTAGGCCCAGTCACCTCTGAAAAAGCCCCACCTATGACGATACGAGGCTTTGGGGGGACAAATCATTAACAGATGACAATCTCAAATTTGGACCTTTAGAACTTTCAACTATATGTCTAAATATTGGAGTGCTGAGGAGCCCCTTCTTGATTTGGTAACTTGTTAGAATGTCTAATAGAACTCAGGGAAATACTTATGTTTACTGATTTATTGTAAAAGATATTACAAAAATCCAGAAAACATCCAGATGAAGCAGTACAAAAAGCAAGGTGTGGGGAAAGGAGCGTGGAGCTTCTGTGCCTTCTCAGATGCACCATCCTCCAGTGCGCAGGGACCCAGAAGTACCCAACCCTGTCCTTGTGAGTTTTTGTGGAAGTAAGATTGATTAAATCATTGGCCAATGGTGATTAATTCAACCTTCAGCCCACCTCCCTCGTTAACTGCTGGCAAGTTATGCTGGCAAGTTAATATGTTGGCAATTCTTCCAGCATGTTTTTTTTTCCAGCATGTTTTTTGTAAGCAATTTTTACAATAAAATTGGGGTCACTCAAGTACAATATCGGTTTAAGAATATATAAACATATGATGACAGCACTCAGGAGGCTGAGGCAGGAGGATCCTCACGAGTTCAAGGCCAGCCTGAGTTACATAATGAGTTCAAGACCAGCCTAAACTACACAGTGAGACCCTGTCTCAAACAAATAAACAAGAATGATGACCATTTCCTCTATTTTATTAAATAGTATTCTATTATATGCTTTTAAAAGACTCAAGTAATCCAGGATTACTATAGTAAAATCAGAAAATTAATCCTAAGTGACCGCTCATAGACTATTAGAGATGAGTTATATTTCCTATGCATGCACTTCTAGAAAAACAGAACCAACTATTTCTAATGTGCCTTATATTGATAAAATTCACACGACATAAAATTCACTTCATTTTATTTTATTTTTTTGGTACCAGGGATCGAACTCAGAACCTTGTGCTTGCCAGGCAGGTGCTGTGCCACTAAGCTACATCCTGGCCCACTATTTATTATTTTAAAGTGTACAATTCAGTGCGGCATTTAGTACATTCACAATGTTGCACAGTCATCATCACTACCTACTTCCAAAATATTTTTCTCATTCAAAAAGGAAACACCAGGGCCAGGGATTTAGCTCAGTGGCACAGTGCTTGACTTGAAAGCGCAAGGTCCTGAGTTCGATCCTTGGTACTGGGGCTGGGGGGGGGAGTATAAAAAGGAAACTCCATACCCATGAAATAGTCACGCCCTATGGTCCATTGTATCATATGGACATAGGCCACATTCTGTCACCAGTTGATGGACATTTGAGTTGTATCCACTTTCTGGCACTTGTGATTGGTCCTGCTATGAACATTTGTGTGCAAGTTTTTGTTTGAACACTGTTAGGGTTGGGATTCAAAATATCCCCTCAAAAAAATATGTTGAGGGTTTGTTTCTTGATGAGCTTTGGGAGAAGTGATTGGATAGCAATTTTGTGACACACTGTCATAAAAAAAATCTGAGAAACAAAATCTTTTTTTAAAATTTTATTTTATTGGTACATTTTAGGTATAGAATATAATGACATTCATCATTGGAAATTTGCATCTTTACATAATCTCTCTTGGTTCTTATTTTTTTCCCTTTCCCCTGCCCTCCCTTCAACCTCTGAGAAAGAAAATCTTATAATTCTTGTTGTTAGAGGGTTTTTAACTTTTTGGGGTTTTATTTTTTTAAGTTTTTTTTTCATTATTATTACAGATACAATGTAAATTAACAAAAACAAAGTAAAAAATTTGAAATAGCAGCTACAAAAATTGAGAGTTCCTAATAGCGTACTGTGTTGTAGCTTACAGGTTCTTATTGCAATTTGAGCTGATTTTGTATGGTACTCAGGATTGAACCCAGGGTCTTATGCACACTAGGCATGTGCTTCACCACTGAGTTACATCCCTCAATTTCCAACTTGAAATTGTGAATTCATTGTGGCATCAGCTGCTATATTTGAGTGATTTTCTCTAGTGGTACTGAATGGTTTAAATATGAAATGTTCCCCAAAACCCACGTATTAAAGCCTTAATCCCCAATGTAGCAATTTTCAGAGATGAGACATAAAGAGATGATTTGATTCTGAGGGCACTAACCTCACCAATGGATTAATCCATTAATGAACTCATAGCTCACTAACCTATTAGGAAGTGGGGCCTAGTTGGAGGAATTAGGTAATAGGGAACATGGCGTTCGGGTATATTGGTTATCCCAGCTCCTTCCTCTCTCTCTTGCTCTCTTGGTTTCCTGGCTGCTCTGAGGTGAGCAACTCTGCTTTATTATACCCGCTCCTCCAGGAGGCTCTGAAGCCATCAGCTAAAATAAACCTTTCTGGGGCTGGGGATTTAGCTCAGTGGTTCTGCCGCCTGCCTCAAAAGTGCAAGGTCCTGAGTTCGATCCCTGGTACTGAAAAAAACAATTAAAATAAACCTTTCATTCTTTACATTGTTTTCCTCAGGTATTTTGTCACAGTAATGAAAAGCTTAACAACATATGTGTCATTATTATCAATGTTTAAGAAGACCCTTAATGACTGTCAGAATATAAATATTACATAGGAAGTTTCTGTATTATGTAGAATTTTGTCTAAGGTTCTGTCTTAGCCTGTCCTGCTGTGACTGAATACCTAGGACTGAGTTGTTTATAAATAATGGAAAAAATTTTTTTCTCATACTTCTGGAGGTGGAAGGTCCAAGATTAAGGAATGGGCAGGCTCAGTGTCTGGTGAGGACCAGTCCCTGATTCCAAGATGGCATCTTATTGCTGCATCTTCCAGAGTGGATGAAGGTGGTGTCCTCACATGGCAGAATGGACAGAAAAAGCAAAAGAGGGCAAAATGGGACCAGTTAGCCTCCCCTAAGCCCTTTATAAGGACACTAATCTGAAGGGTCTTAAAGGGATCTTAATCACCATCTAAAAACCCCACCTCTTATTATAATCACAGTGAGGTTTAAATTTCAACATAAGAATTTCAGAGAGACACATACCTTCAAACCACGGCAGGTTCCTTCTGCCTTACTGGATTTGTTCATTCATTTAGACAATATCATTCAAATGTCTCCTATTTGCTTGGTTAGGTCATGGCATTGTAAAGTTGAATAAAAAAAAGTTCTTCGAAGGTAAACACATAAATGATAACTTGAATAAAATGCTGTAAGTATAGAACTGTATATAGAACATTATGGCAACACTGAAGAACACAGTCATGGTGGTAGTGGTGGCGGTGGTGGGAGAGACAAGGCAGTTTCCCAATGAGGGTAAGGATGAGCAGATGGAGTCTTGAAAGATAAGTAGCAGTTAGCAACACTTTGTGTTGATGTGAGGCTAAGACTATAGATACAACAGCTTGAACGGGGATGGAAATAAGACATATTATATATGCAAAGTGAGAATTTTTTGAGACAGGATCTCAGTATGTAGTCCAGGCTGGCCTTGAATTCTGTATAGCCCAGCCTAGCCTGAAACTTGAGATTCTCTTGCCTCAGCCTCCTGAGTGCTGGGATTATCTGTGCCACCATACCTGGCAGAAGTGAGAATTTTTTTTTCACCTAAAATTGTTTATTAGCTGGGGATGTAGCTCAGTGGAACCTCGTCTGCCTGAGTTTGATCCCTGGTACTGAAAAAGAAAAGTTTATCAGGCTGTGACAATAATAAAAATCAGAAATGAGAATTTTATTTTGTTTTGATTTCGGAGGCAGGGTCTTGCTCTGTAATTCAGGCTGGTATTGAACTCACTATGTAGCCCAGGCTGGCCTTCCTCCCAAGTGCTGAAATTACAGAAGAAATGAGAATTTTTGACTCAGTTATTTTGATATGACGGAACTTTAATGTCCTACTAGTGTTTTGTTTTGACGTCTTACGAAAAATAGTCCTGACTCCTATCCAGCCCATCACTGAGCCATTGTCATCATCATCCTTGGGTTTATCAAAGGTGGGCTCATGGGGGCCGGGGATTTAGCTGAGTGGTTCCGCTGTCTGCCTCGCAAGTGCAAGGTCCCCAGTTCAATCCCCAGTACCAAAACCCCCCAAAAAACCAAAGGGGGGCTCAAGGATGTTGTGGAGGGGTTTGTCATACATATTAGTTAATTATTTTTAAATAGTTTTTTTCAATGTCCCCTTCCTCAAGTTGCTGTCACAAAATTATGAAGTGCAAGGGAGGAGATGTGGGAGATGACATGGGAAGGCTGGATAGGAGGCAGATCACAAAGGGTGGTGCACAATTTTTAAAAGCTTGGACTTAACCTTGTGGGTGGCAGGGAAAACCAAAGGGCTTTTAAGCAGAGAAGTGATGTGACAACATTTCTGTGGCAGTGTGGAAGACGTATCTGAGGAGGTCAAGCCCAGACAGAAGCTGGTTAGGGGGTTTGTGCCAGTGCTAGGGAGAAGAGGACTGATTCAAGAGAAGGAGAAAACTCTACCAGTGTGGCGAACTTTTAGAGCTTTCAGTGATAACAGCTGGCTCTGGCACGTGTGCCATAGGTTTGCTACCACTGGTCTATACAATGTGGTCGTGGGTGTTTGGCTATAGAAAATAAGGGCAAGGAGTGCAGCGAGTCAGCTTGTGTGACTGACTGATAACACGAGACAGAAACTCAAGGCAGAGGAGGGAGCAAACCCTAGGAGAAGAATTCAGAGTTTGGATGTGCTGTTTGGTTCTTGTACATCTTTGTAGTTCTCTCTCTCTCTCTCTCTCTCTCTTTTTTGTTTATGGTACCGGCGATTGAACTCAGGACCTTGCACTTTTGAGGCAGGTGTGGCGCCACTGAGCTAAATCCCTGGCCCTGTGGTTTTCTTTTTACCTATAAGAATCTTGAGAAGTTAAACGATAAATTATTAAGACTTTTCTTCTTATATCCTTCTACAGCATTAGTTTTCAAGGTGGAGTTGGGGACATATAATTATAGAGAGGCAAAAAAAATTATATCTTGGGAGCTTTGGTTTGGGGGAAAAACAGTGTAAACAAGAAAGCTTTACAATGGCAAGGGAAAATGGACAGGAACCAACAAAGAAAATGTACTAATTCTGGACAGAACTTAGGAAAAGTTTATAAGAAAAATAAATCAAAGATTCCAATGATAAATGGAATAAAGAAAATCACACAACAAAAATATCACTGAAATTAGGCAGGAAAAAAAAAAAAAGCAAGTGAGGAAGAAAACATAAAAGAAGAAGATGAGCACTCCCATTTAAGTACATGGCACCTGATTTTTTTTTTCTTTTCTTTTTTTGGCACCTGAACTTTAAAAAGAGGCAACACACCAGGTTAGCTGTTTACCTCCAAATAGGGCTATCGGTGGCCCGAGGCCAGAGGAAACTGTACAAGCAGGTCCTCTCTAAATGATCACAAAGGGGAAAGTGGTTAAAAGAAACACCAAGAGTAGTTCTCTTTCTCATTCCGCTCTGCATCTTTTTGGGGGGGGGGTGGTGGCTCAGTGGTGCAACACCTGCCTGGCAAGCGTGAGTTCCCCGTACCAAAAATCAAAACAACAACAACAAAACTGAGAAGGCCAGGGTAGGGTTAAGTGGGCTGAGTTGAGGGAGAGGGGACAGTACTAAGGTGTGCGTGTGTGTTTCCAGTTCTGGGGATCGAACGCAGGACCTTGAGCTTGTGAGGCAGGCAGGGCGCCACTCAGCTAAATCTCGACCCTATGTATGGAGTTTTCATTAGCAGCTGAAGGCTTTTTAACTTTATACATGTTATATGAACATTATTATAATGGAAAAAATGTCAACTAAAATAGTTTTCTGTCTTCCCTCCTGCACTACATCACTGCTCAGCTGCCAGCAGCCCAACTCTGGGCAGTCTCCCAGACACCCTGCCCCTGGAGATGGGCCTCCAGTCTCTGTTCACAGATTCCCTCATATTTACAGGAAACACGCGGACTACACCATCGCCACTGTCCTGCTCAGCCCATTAATCAAATATCGAATTTGAGGCAGCACCAGCGGGACCTGCAACTGCAGGAACAACAAAAACCAGAATCCAGAAACTGGAAGCGGGTGTCTTCACTTCTCACTGAGATTAAAAGTATCTCAGCCTAGGTAGCATTCATCATGCCAACCAGGGGAGGTCAGCTCTGATTACTGCTGGGCAGCTGAGTTCACTGATTTCCGTGGCTGGTGGCCAGGACTGCATAACAGACGCAGAGGCCCAAGGAGCTACTGATGACCGGAAGGGACCCTGCACTTCCCACCTCCCTGCGAGGCCCCGGTTCCTCTGCAAATCCACGGGGGGGGGGGGGGGCTTGGGGGAGCCTCACGGAGTGGAGGGGAAAATTCCCTGCCCAACCAGGCCGCTGCCAAACGCCATTAACTGAAAGGAGGCAATTTGTGAGACGTCGATCCACGCCGTCAAGAGGCCACGAGATGGCAGCAGAGGACACACCCTTGGACACAAAAACCTGAGCCATCTTGCAAAAAAGCAGGTCGAGAAACGGAAGAGAATTCATTTGGAAAACATCGTCAGTTGTTTATAAACACGTATCCAAAGCCAAAATAAATGACTGAATCTCAAAGAATTGAAGGTGAAATTCATCAGTATGGGGTTTTTTCCAACCACCACAGAGTTCAGCTGCCCACGAAGGAAGCCAAATAGCACGGTTATATCTCCAGGGCCTAACAGCAAGAGATAGGGGTCGTGGCCTTTAAAAACTGACGTCAGCAGGAGCCTTGTCACAGTCCCCTCTTTCTGTGCAGCTCTAATTCAAGTGAAATGAGTGACCGCCACAGAGGCTGCCAAGCTGATGAAGAATGGAGAAGAAACAGTGGTTGCTGGGGTGCCTTGCAGCAAAGCTGAACGCTGTCAGGGAGCAGCCAGGGATCTGGCAGGAATCAGCGTGGATGGGAGACACCGATCAACACAGGACAAGTCTCTGTCCCCTCTTGCAGCTGCCAGAGGGTTATGTGCAGGAAAGGAGCATTATTAGCAAGGAGGCTAAATCCCAAATCTTCTCACTTCTCATCTAATTCTGCCATTACATATCCCCTTGCCCTTCCTTCTCCTCTTGAGTTGTGATTAGCCAAATGTCTCTGACATTGCAAAATATCCTCTGGAGGGCAAAATGACCCTTCCCTGAAAACCAAGAACTCCATGTTCAATCCCTCCAAGACTCTTGGATTTCACAAAGTCTACATGAACTGTATTGTACATCCAAAACGTGAAATCCTACCATGTGGGTTTTAAATTGTTTATTTTATTATTATTTGCAGTACTGGAGATAGAAGCAAGAGCCTTGTACATGGTAAGGAAGCACTCTTTCACTGAGCTACATCCCTAGCGGTTTATAATTTTTTATCTTGAGACCAGATCGTACTTCATTACCCAGCCTGACCCTGAACTTGCAATCCTCCCATCTCAGCCTCCCTAAAAGCTGGGATTTCAGACGTGCAACAGACCCGTTTTTGTTCTTTTGTTGTTGTTGTTGGAGATGGAGTCTGGCCATGCTGCCCAGGATGGTCTTGACTTTGCTATCTTCTCATCAAGCAATGTTTCCTGAGTAGCTGGGATGACAGGCACAGGCCACAGTGCCCAGGTGTCTATTTGTGTAATGTGTAGACTGGCAACTGAAGGAGTATAGGCTGAATCTGGCCCTTGAGTTTAAAAAATTTTGTTATAGCTAGGCGTGGTGGTGCATGCCTGTAATCCCAGCACTTGAGAAACAGGCGGATCGGCATGAGGCCAGCCAGAGTTACATAGTGAGCTCAAGGCCACACTGAGCTAAACAGTGAGACTTGTCTCAAAAACCCAAAACCCAAAATTAAAATTATTTTAAAATTAGAAAATTTCACATTTTAAAAGCCAGAATTTTTTACTTCTATAGAAATTTAAAGCTATGGCACCACCAGGTTCACAGTCCCACACTGCAACAATTGGTGGAGCTGAATGATAATATTCACTTAAATAGAACACGTCTTCTCTAGTTTACTACACGTCTCACCATTCCCTATTACCTTATACCCAATCTGCTTCACTTATTCAAACCATTCCTTTTGTAAACAATTTATTTTCAACACCTGAGTGCCTCATAGTTTTAAAGTACTTTTCCTCGTGATTTTATTTTAGCTTTGACATTCCAATAAGAGGACAAATATATGAGTATAACCTTCAGGTGAGCAAAAGGTAGTTCAGAGAGATTTGAGTTGCCCAAATAACAGAATCAGAATCTAGATTTCTTGACACCCAGTCCTGTTGCTTTTTGAGGAATAATTTCTATTAATAATTTTACTTAGGGCCTCACAGAACCAAACCAAAGAAACAGAAGTGAACCTACCTTCTAGAAGGTAGCTTTTGGTAGAAACTAAGCTGTCAAAGAATTATCAAATGACTAACCCTTTTTCTTTTAATTGAAGTATTTCTGCTTCTCCTCTCCTTCTACATATATGAAGACTGCCTTACCTACTTCGTTGAACTTGAGTGTGGCTATATGACTTGCTTTGACCAAGTAACACATGTCCCTTCGGGGGACAAATTCTTCCTGCTTGCTCTACATTCTGAAGGAGGTAACCTTAAGCCTCATGATGACACAATAGGACCTCAAAATAGTGAGATTCATCAGATTTGGTATCTGAGTAACAGAATGAGCAGAGCCAGAACTAAACCTATGTTAAGTGGTTGTAAATCACTAAGGTTTTAGCAGTTACCACAGTATAACCTAGCCTAACCTGAGGGCTACAAGGTCCATTTGTATGGGCACTGCGTTTAAGAAATAGAACCCGGTATCTAGACTTCTGATCTCATCACTAAAACCCGGAAGACAAAGCAAATTGTTTATTTCTCTCCCCAGCTTCCTCATCTACTACCACCACCTGACTCTGAAGAAAATTACAGTACTCTTTCCTCAGAGTCTTTTACACATGAGCTCTCCATTATCTTGGCAGTTAGATTAGGGGAGGAAAAGGAGGCGGCTCAGATTTTGTCTTCTCCATTCCGGAGCCTGATCCCAGAACTGTCCCCACCCACTCGTACTCGCATTTAACTTTGTCATAGGGCGACTTTTACCACTCCCAAGGTGTCACAGCAAAAAGGAGGTGCACTGGCGCCACTGCAGTGGCAAGGCAAGGCAGCCAGGCTGCACTCTACCCTCATTGGTGCCTGGGCTTGGCTGAGCCTGGAGCAGCAGCATTCTCTAGGGAAAGAAGCCTTCTCAAGTGAGAACAAAAATCAGTGTGAGGCGAACACCCATCCTGGGCACTATGTGAATTTGGGGTGAGTTCTCTTAGTACTCCAGCTCTGGTCAATTTCTAATTTCTGCCCGGCTGGTGCTATTGGGACTCCCAGTTTTCCTGGGCTTTCCCCAAGCCCACCCGAACTCGTCATCTTCCTACATTTGCAAAGGTCATAAATGGTGGGGGGTTGAGTGCAACCTGAGCTTCAGCAACCGGACCGCAGCCAGGGATCAAAGGTTCCCGGAGCTGCCGAGAGGGTGAGCCTGCGCAGTGCCGCTCCCGCCTCGTTAAGGGCGGCGGCAACGCGGGCTCGTCACACCGGCTTGCTCGCAAGAGGCGGGAAAGTCTTAGGTCGGGTCGCCACGTCCCTCCCCCTGCCTGCCAGGCCCACTCGCCTGCCCACCGGGCCCAGGCCACGGGGGAGGGGAACGAGTAAGGCCCCGCGATTCTGAGTCATCATCTCCAACCCCTTTCTCGCGCGCGCTCCAAGTCTCAGGACCTTGGACCTGGGCACTCGTGCGAGGGGGCGCGGCGCCTGCCCCTGGGTCGCCAGTTCTGCCAAGCGCCAGCCCCCAGCCCTCGCCGGCTCCGAAGCTGCTGGCCAGAGTGGTGTGGGGCAGAGTCAGCCGTACGTTTCAAGGTTGCGGTGTTGGCGCCCCTGTGCGGGGCTGCCCGCCCGCCTCCTCCCCCCACGCGGGCCAGTGGTCGCGTCCGAGGATCCTCGGTGAGGACCTGACTTCCAGCTCCTCGCGTCACTCAGCAGATGCACAGCTCCCCCGCCTCGGAGGGAAGGGAAGGGAAGGCTCTTTATTTCCCAGCAGGCCACGGGGTAGCTGGGCATCCTGGGACTTATAGTCTCTGCTAGTCTAACCAGGACCTGGGTCGAAGGGATGTGGATGCAGGGTTGGTGTGTGTAGGAATCCGGACCTGGAGCGAATGAAATTGTGAATGATGGACGGAAAGACAGCGAGATGAGGCAGAAATGAAGCTGTGCGAAGAGGCAGTGGGAAAGGAAGATAAGAATGGGAAGGAGGTCTCTCGCCTTGGTATATGTTTATGCAGCGCAGAAGGGAAGAGGACATTATGCATGTGCCAGGGAGTCTGGTTAGCTTCTGAGTTTGGTGGGGTGAGAAGCAGAGCATCTGGGCAGTGGACCTTTAGGGTTGAAGGGCAGTAGCATCTGTCTGCTTCCCCTCGCTGGCACACTCGTTTGTTCCATTTTCTATGCTGGCTGCATTGGGACCATTCTCCAAACTGGGAACCTCCTCCACCTCTGAGAGGCCCTGAAAACCAGACAGAGGAGAGAGCCAGCTATAGGGATGAGAAAGGAGAAACTCCAAAGAAAAATAGGTTTCTCCAGGGCCGGGGATTTAGCTCAGTGGTTCTGCCACTTGCCTCGCAAGCGCAAGGACCCGAGTTGGATCCCCGGTACCAAAAAAACCCACAAAAAACCCCCACCTGGGCCGGGGATTTAGCTCAGTGGTTTTGCTGCCTGCTGCGCAAGCTCAAGGACCCGAATTCGATCCCTGGTACCCCCCCCCCCCAAAAAAACCCCACCTTTCTCCTCCCCCATTTTTTCTCAAAGCCTTACCAATATACACAGCTTCCTATACGTACCTATTCTTCTGGTCCCAATCATTTGGATACCCAATCCCCTTTTACCCACCATTAGAGTAGAAATGTCCAAAGCCAGAAAACCAGTTTCAATCTAGGTCTTCTTAATCTGCCTCCCGCCCCACTGTCTTCCTTACAGATTGCTAGTGGAAAAAATAGCTAGTAGCTGCTCCATGTTCTCCTGCCTGTCCCCAATACCTCCTGCAGCTCCTGGTAGTGCAGACTCTGGTTCCTGAAGCATCCTGGCTTTCTCTGGTTCAGCAACAGTAGGGCATATGCTGAGATCAGCACTCCTCCTGTGGTGAAGGCCTCAGCGCTGAGTTCGAGCACCAGCAAGCCTGCCGGCTGCAGGTAGACAGAACTGAGGATGCTGTAGGGACCTGGCACCTGTTCCTCCTTGCCCTGCCTTTCCCTATTTCCTCTTGCCCCAGGCTCCTTCATTGGCCCGTACCTGAGAGTGGGCAGTAGAGGCAGGCCCCAAGGCTGTCTTCATCACCTCCACCACCAGCGCAATGAAGCCCAAGATGAGGTTGAAGGTGTTCGATATCATCATGGCCCGAACCTGCCAGTGAGCCAGGTCAGCCCTATCCAGCCTGAGGGACTCATTCCAACCACAAGCCCCACCTAGAGCCTAGCTGTAAACAGAACTCAGCTCCTGTTCTTTTTCAGTTCCCAACAAGGCTATTAGCTCTCTAACTTGTTGTTTTCTCTCCTTAGTATTTTAGGCCAGTCCGGGTTAGACAGCTGGTAAGATTAGTTAAGAATAGTTACAGAGTCACTTACTTGCTAGGCTGAGGTAGTTGTGTGTGTCTGTGTGTCTGTGTCTATTGGGGGGCAGGTGGGAGGACAGTACTGCACTCTTCCCCTCTCACCTTCCACAGGCGAGGTGCTCTTCGTAGCTCAAGGGTGACAATTCCTGTAAGGAGACCCTGCATGGTGAGAAGAGCAAGTGGCAAACTCTGGTTCCATTAGGGAGTTGCCCCTGGGACTTTCCTTCCACCCTCCCTTGTGATAGGTCTTACTGAGGCTCCAGGTGCAAGTGGCAGTGCTGTGGCCATGTGACAAGCAGAGTTCAGGCAGGCGACTGAGACAGCAAAGGGCACCACAACTACTGCCAGCCATAGCTGATTCACCTGGAGGCCAGGACAAGGTAGCTGGGGGGAACTGTCAAGGACTCTTTCCTCTGTAGAACCCTTGCCCCTTGTAAAACTCAGGGATTGGAATGAATGCATGGTAGGAAGGAAAATAGTCAACCAAAGGCAGTGAAGGAAGTGATATTTAAATTTTAAATACCATTTTATTTGTTCTGCCTTATGTTGTAGTTTACTTATCTGTATGTTTTCCCCCACATAACAGAAGCTACTTGGAGATTAAGGGTCTCGTCTTGCCTATTTCTGTATTTCCTCCACTCTCCTCCCACCCGGAGCCTAACACAGTTTCTAGCACATGATAGGTGCTCCTGGAACATGGCTGGAACTGAATTGGGCACAAGTAGACATGCTGAGACCTGGAATGGGGCAGCCTAGCCTCACCGCCAGCACCAAGAGGTGTGCACTTTGCCTGTGCCTTGCCCAGTCCTGTAGCTTTTCCAGACGAAGACTGGGTCTCTCCTGTTCTTGCTGATCAGCTCTATCCTCCATGGGGGCTTTCTTGACCATGAAGGCTGGGTGCTTCCTAGGCCGGAAAAATTCATTACAAAGTCTTTCAGAAGGCACGCATTAAAAGACACAACATCTCTTCCATTTACCTCCTCTGCCCACTTTCAGTACTCAGGGAATTGAGGCCCAGCACCTTACACCTACCTAGTCTGAAGCAGCTACTCCAAAAAGAAGGGACCTTGCTTCGTTCTGGGACTCCTTAGGGGATAGGTAATTCAGAGCAAGAATAAATTAGTCCTGGCAGAGGAAGGCTGTCAGGGCTGGGGTGTGGTGGGGCAAAGGTCCCTGTGAGGGCCTAAAGATACAGGAAGTGGCCCTGGGCATTCACCAACCTCAGTTCACAAGACACCTCCTTACTTTGTTCCCATTTCCTGTTGCCCCCATCTTTTCCCATCCTGGGTTCCTCTTTTGGGTTCACTCACCTCACCCCATGGACATTATCACACTGGACCTCAGTTTCCCCGTGTTTCCATCTAATCTTTTTCTTTTCTTTGATTTCCTCCTCAAATTACTTGTTTTGCTCTAATGGGATGCTATATTACTATCTAGATTTCTCATTACCATTTGCCCCTTTGTCCGTGCTTGCAAGGCAGGCGAGGTGCCACTGAGCTAAACCCCAGCCCTCTTCTTTCTTGATGATTTACACTGAGGTGAACACTGAGGTGAACACTGGCTAAGTGGATGGGGAGCCCCATTTATTAGTAATGAGGATCATTTCTGACTCAGTGGTAACTTGCACTTAGACATATACAGAACATGGTCCCCAAATGGTCAGTCTTGGGAAGGATGCTATTACAACACTATTTCTCACAGAAAAGGTGACTGTGGCCTAGGCTAGAATCTCAGCTCTGCCATTTTCCCAACTATGTGGTCTTGGATATATTATTTTAACTTTTTTACCTATTTGAACCTCAGAGTGTTCAATGATAAAAGGGAGCTAACAATATGCCTGTGAATGGGTTGTTGATTCAGGGTGAATGCTTAATAACCATTAATGGTGCTGATGAGGTCATATTGATGTGCCTGACACTGATATACTAAAAGGCTTATTCAGAAGCTGAAGTGGGGACATTTATTTCTACAGTAAGAAGCAAAACCAGCTGGACCTGTATATATACTCTGTAGAACAAAGGAAAGGCCATCTGCAGAGCCTAAAGTCTGGAGACAAACAGACCTATGTTCAAGTCCCTGATCTACCTGGATGACCTTGAGCAAGTTAATCTGTTTCCTTATCTATAAAGGGAAATTAACACTAATCTCTGGGGGTTGCCTTGAGCATTAAAAGAGAAAACGCATATGAACCAGCTTAGCCCAACACTCAGCACTTAAGTGCTCAATAAACGTTACTGGCTATGATTATTATTTACTGTTCCTGAGGATAGGTGAAACTCAACCAGAAGACCCCAGGGAGTACCAGGACACAGGCTCCTGGAAAGCAAGTGGTTTTCCTTATACTTCTGCCCCACTCAGTGCTGCGCAAGTATTATTGGAACACTGCATCCTCTTCTTTCCTGAACGGTGGGAATCACATTTTAAAGGGATCTAGAGAATTGCTGAGTGCCTACTCCTCTCTCCTCAATCCCCATGTGAATTTTTATTTAATGGCAATGTGACATGTTGGGTTTGCATTGAGGAACCCTGAACTTGCAGGCCAGTGGGGTGACTCCTTGAAGCCTCATTTCTCTTACATGTAAATGCGAACTAATTATATTAGAGGATTATTGTAAGGAGTATGTGACATTACATGTGAACAGGTATTCAGTAAATATTCATTAAATCTGAATATAATACAAGTTTGTGGCCACCCTCCAGACTACAATCTCCTCCTCCTCCAGGGAAAGTACCCCCCCTCCGTGTGAGCAGCCCCCACCGCGCTAAGCACAGTGCCTGGTCCTAGGTAAGCACTCAGTAAATATTTGTTGCATTGAAGAGCCGTTAAAGTATCGTAAAGAATGGAAAATAGAATTCGAGAGGAAGGAGCCAGAATTGTTCATCAAGAACAGAAAGGACCGAAGAGTAACTTTAATAATGTTTCTTATACGGCAGACATTAACTATCTCTATAATCGCCCCTCCTCCTCCCCCAAAAGAGAGACAGAAATTGTAAGGGAGAGGCTTTAAGATAAAACCCCAGGAAGAACTTCCCGAGTCTGTGCATGTTGGGGCAGAAGCGGCGGCCGCGCCAACCCCTTCCCTGGTATGTCCGGGTCTAGGG
Organism: Heterocephalus glaber; assembly: GCF_053883595.1. NCBI lineage: Eukaryota > Metazoa > Chordata > Mammalia > Rodentia > Bathyergidae > Heterocephalus > Heterocephalus glaber. The sequence goes on along the minus strand of NW_028258403.1, from coordinate 1,932,968 downwards.
TGGGAGGGGCGGTCCTGCTCGGAGGCTGGGGGAAGGACGAGATGACCTTTCAAAATCTCTTCCAGTCTCCGGTTGGAATCGTCTGTGCGCCCCACCCCCGCTCCCTCCTCGCTCCCTCCCTCCGACAGTGCCCCCCGTCTCCAAACCGCGCGCACCCCGCCCCTGGCGGCCGCCTCGCGCGGCTCCCGGGGTCCCCAGCTCCCAGTCCCCAGAGCCAGAGCCGTGCTCCCGCGCGCTCGAAACCCCGCCGCGCCGCCCCCCGCATGCTAATGGCCGGGCCGCCTCCCGCCGCACACAATGCGGGCCAGGGCCGGGGGCGGGGGGACCGGGGAGGGGGCGGGGGCCGGGCCGGGGGCGGGGGGGCCGGGGCCCGGCGCATCTCCCCCGGCCCCACGTAACGCTGACGCCCGCGCCGCCGGCCCGCCGCCCGCCGCCGCCGCCGCCCGCTCCGCCGCCGCCCGCCCGGAGCTCGTGAGTAGCCGCTCCCCCCCGCTCCTGGCCCCCCCCCGTCCGCCGCCCGCCCCCGCCCTCGCCCCCTCCCCCCCAGGGGGGGCCGCTCCGCGCGCCCGCCTCGGAGCAGGTGCAGGGGGCGGGGGCGGGGGCGGGGGAGGGGCGCCGGCTCGGCCCCGAGCAAACTTCGCCCGGAGCTCCTGGGGGGGCGGGGTGGGGGTGGCGGCCTCCGAAGCCTGGAGAGCTAGGGGGCCCCCGAGGGAGGGGGGCCAGGTGGGGGAGCCGGGGGAGCGGACACCAAAGGGGAAGGGCCTGCGGGGGTGGGTTGGGGGCGGGGGTGGCGAGTGTCTTTGTAGGGGCCCGAAGGCCGGGCGCGAGGGGCCTGGGGGTTCGGGGCGCTGGAGCCGCGAGCCTGGGAAGACGAGCGCCCCCCGGCCCAGGTAGGGCCGGTGGGGGAGGGGGAAGGAACCCAAACTCTCCGGGAGTGGGGAGGGTGGGGGAGGGGAGAGGATGGGGGGTGCTTCCCTCTCTGCGTCCCAAACAAAGTGTCACAAAGAGCTCGGCCCGCGGCAGCAGCGGCGGAGGCGGCTGTAACAGCTTTTGTTCTCCTGGCCGGGGTAGCAGAGTCCTGGCCTCCCTATCTCTCAACCCTGCCCCCCATGGTTCTTCTGGCTTATCTTCCCTGGGAGGGGTCTGGGTGCTTCAGGAAGAAGCTCTCACACGGGATCACAGGTCCAACCCTACTTGCCAACCGATTTCTGGGAGGGGACTTTTCCCAAGGACTCTCTTGCCCACCTCCTGTCTCCCCCACCCCCGGTCTGAAGATCCGATGCTTATGCTTACCTGGGCATTAGGACTGACTTTTCTCAGGTCAGCTCCAGTTAATAGAAATTAAGCTACATGTCCCCCTTCCTCAAATCCAGGTTATCCAGAACTTTCAGAATCAGGGTCAAGTTAGGACATGCCTCGGGTAAGATTCATCATAGTAGGGTGGCAGCAGGTGTAGCTTCTTGTCATCTCCTGCTGTATGTTTGGAGTCCATGACTGAGGGTCCGTGTCCCATCTCAATAGTGAGGACAGGGGGAAGGAGGCTTTATTTACCAAGAATTGGGTGTACAAGGTGGCAGGCTGCTGTATAGGGTGGGTTTGGAGGAGCTACCTGGTTATCGAGGTTTAGAGCCCATGGAGAGGAGACCATAAAAGGGAACTGTTCCATGACTATGATTAGGATGGTCTTGACTCTAGACCACCAGAAAAACTCCTTTTCCTTTTAATCCTTTCTAGCACAGTGGTTATCATGATTGTTAGCAGACTTGGGAGGTGTAGGATTCACAACAGAGGGAAAAACATCAAGTGTTAGAGATGACCAGAGACAGAGGCCTAGTTACAACTAGATGTCAAAGATCCTGAACCTTTGCTTCTTATACTTTGACCCTAGAAACTTTTAAACCACAGGGCTGAAGGGACAGTCCAGTTGGTTCTCCATTTAGCAGATGCTTCTGTGTACCTGTCGTTGTTTATAATTTTCACCAAACACCCATCTTTCTTTACTCAGTAAGCTTTGATGGTTGACATCCTTGTACCCACCAGTGTTCCTAACATGTGGGAGTAGTTGGCCTGTTGCTTTGGAAATATTCTGATTCCTATCTTTGGCCCTATAGCCGTGTAGAATCCAAATAAGGGCAAGATAACCCCTGATTCCCAGTGGGGATGAAAAGTAGGTCAGTGCTACTGTCTGGCCAAGTCTCGTGGCTGGTGTTTAAGGCTTGAGTATAGAAAACTCGATTATTGTCCACGGGCAATGCATGCATGACTTAGGTTCCAAGCCAGTTCGTAGAATCGCAGTCCTTGGCAGTGCTCTCCCCTCCTGAGGTCGGTTGCCTGGGAATCTGGCTTAGTGTGGAGATGATTGAGGCAGTCTTCACTGGGCCTCTCAGTGAATTTTGTTGATTTTAGGCTGCCCTCTGGGGGAATTTTTCCACTGGGAATTCAGTTTCAGTTTGGGTCTTACATATCACTTTCAGTCCTGGAGATTGCTGTGTGTAAAGTGGGTTTTTGTCGGGGTGTGTGTGTGTGTGTGTGTGTGTGTGTGTGTGTGTGTGTGTGTGTGTGTGTGTTGGGGAGAAGCTTTGCTCTGTTCTTGCTCTTTTTGGTTCAGAAACGAGGCCAGCTTCCCTTGAGGTGTTTTGCTTGCTGTCCTACAGGCAGTTTTAGGGGCCCTAGAATTTTCTCAGAATCAAAATATGTGCCCATAGGTTAGTCAGCTATGACCATGCAGTATTCCCAGCCTCCCTCCTCCCCCCTTCCCCGGCCATCTGCTTCCTCTGAATATACCAGATTGGCTGTACACCAGGATGTTCCGGGAATCCCCAGGAGAGCAACAGAATGTGATGGACCCAAATACGATGCCTCAGTAACTCATTCCAGGATGTACAAACTGTAACTGTCAGGACACTCCTTATAGCTAATTAAAAATTTCCTAGTTTCATCTATTTTCTATTACCTCAGTCTATTTTCAGTGACATCCAAAAGGCCAAAATAATCCCTCTGGTACCACTTTTTTTTCTTCTCCCTATGGTTCCCATTAAATTAAAAAAAATTCTCTAGCTTTTCTCAATTCGTTATTTGTGATGCTAAAATGGGAAACGTGACCCCTCTAGCACTTCATAGCTCTATCTGTGGTACTGAGGTGGCCAAAGTGGCTTCTCTGGTAGCCCACTGCTCTCTCCATGGTACTGAAGAAGTGACCATATGTTTTAACATCTCTAGGGTCCAGAAGAGTCTTGGACTTAGAACTATGACACTTTCGAGCTGGAAAATATCAATATTGTGAATTAGTCTAACACCCTTATTTTACAGATGTGTATACTGAAAGGTTAAGTGATTGACTGAAAGTTGTGGGGCAAGTAATGTTCAGACTGGGGTTATTATTCTAGTTCACCTTTCATGAAATAGTGAACCTGGCTAGGCTCTTGGCTCTAGGAAGGGGGTTTATCTGGAGGATCCAGATGGTAAGAGGATCCCTGAATTTGGAGCTACAGAAATGCACATGTCATAGCAGTAGTGGTGGCTGTCTAGTGGCCCTCAGACAATTAATCTCCCAAAGCCCAGATTCTCCATGTTAACAGGTACTTTCCCCTTCATGGAGTCTTACCACATTTACTAAATGTTCAAAATAAGGCAGCTTTGAATCTCCAGAGCCCTTTCTCTGCTAAGAGGGCAGATTCCTGGCCCAGTTCTCTTCTCTTAAAGATCTGTAAGCAAAAAACAAAACAAAACAAAAAAACCGCTTGAGTCCTTTTCTTTCTTGGTAACTCATTTTGGTTTCATAATGCCTGTTGTAGAAAGTTCTTTATATTTCAAATATCCTATCACAGGCAGGGGTGGGCGTCACTGGGCCTACATTCATCCAGCCTTGACCATATACAATGCTGCAGGGGTGAAGGAAGGTAGACTGGTAGACTGGATGACTTCTCCCATCTTCCCAGGCCTGTTTCCATTCATTCTAATTCTGGGATAGTTTCTAAGTCCAAAAGCTGACCTCTGCTGCTTAGAATTGGGCCCCTGCCCCCCATCCTCTTCCTCTCTGTGCACTTCTTCCTTACCTCTGGAGCTCTGCACCATCTCAGGCCTAGGGAATTTTAGCTGGAGAATTTAACCCCTTCCTGTTCAGAGCATGTGCCGAGCCCTATCTGTGCAGATGGCGCGGCCCCGCCCCCCATCCCTCACTCCAGCCTCTTGAGCTCAGAGCCAGTGTAATCCTCCTCTTGTGTGAGGAAGCCTCTCCCCTGCAGAGAGGAGGAAAGCCTGCTTCGGAACAGCTCTGGACAAAGGGGCTGAGATGCCCCATCAAACTGCAGGCTCCAAGGTTTGAAATGGGAAGAATCCTAGATGGTATTTGCAGTTTTTAACCCTTCCCTCAGGCTGGCAGTGCCCCTTAACTTCCACTCCTCCCCCAACTCTCCTTTCCTTCTCTGGCTGTCTCCCCCTCCATGCCCCTCCCCCTCTGTCTGTCTCCAGACTCTGCTGCTGGGAGGTGTTTCTCTCCCATGCATGAATGAGTCTCTGTAATGAATGGAAATGAATGGATCAGGAATCCAGGCAGAGAGGGAGGGAGAGTGAGGGGGAAAGACCAAAAGGGTAAGGACAGAAGCAAGGACCAGGGAACCTGGAAGGATGTTTGGCTGGTTGGTCAGTTAAGGGTCTGAGAGTGACTGGTCCCACCTGGATAACTGGGGGGCATGGCAAGCCCTTCTCAGGTACTGATCAAGGTGCAGAGCTCCACCCACATGGAAGAGAGGTATACTGTGATACTGCCCCCACCACCAGGTGGTAAGGTGGTGGTGGTGGTCTGGACCAGGCCTTTAAAATGTATAATTAGGGGGAAGAAATTTGGATCATCAGGAAAGCTTTTGGGCCTGGCAAATCAAGGGGTGCTATTTTTGAGGTCAGCGGCACCCTTGTGCCTTAGGATGCCAATAGGAAAAGAGGTTTCAGGAATACAGGGTGCTAAGAGCCTGGAACTGAGGGTGACTCTTACCCTTGCTGAAAATCAGGGCTTATTTTTCTTCCAAAACTCTCTCGTCTTAGCTCCTCAACACCTGTTGCCTTCACTAGCAGCTTTTCCTCCTCGTCCCTGCACTCCCCAGAACCAAAGAATGTGAAGGGGGTCCATGGAGGTGAGTGAAATTCTGGCCTGAACCCACAAATACCTACCGAACACCTACCACGGTACTCCCTTCCCTGCCCACCTCTGTTTTTACCACCTATTGGAAACTGTCTCCTTGGCCCCAACAGCCAGTCCCCACCCATTCCCCACCTTCCAGAGGTGAGTGGCACCAGCTGTTCTGGATCAGGCCCCAACCCTTCTTCCCTAGTATTCTGGCCTTTGATGCCTTTGCTAACTCACAGATCACCATTCTCCAGCCTTTGCTCTATGCTCATCTTTTTTCACAGGGCTCACGTCCCCGTGTCCCCAGCGGCCACTTAGCGCCATCACCACCTGCCTTCGACGGCGAACTGGATTTGCAGCGCTACTCCAACGGGCCAGGCGTGAGCGCGGGGTCGCCCGGGATGGGAGCGGTGGGCTGGTCTGAGAGCCGTGTAGGCGATCGACGCTTCCCCTGCCCCGTGTGCGGGAAGCGCTTCCGATTCAACTCCATTCTGGCCTTGCACCTGCGAGCGCACCCGGGTGCCCAGGCCTTCCAGTGTCCACACTGCGGCCACCGCGCGGCGCAGCGGGCTCTGCTGCGCTCGCACCTGAGAACGCACCAGCCGGAGCGACCCCGGAGCCCCGCGGCGCGCCTGTTGCTGGAGTTGGAGGAGCGTGCCCTACTGCGCGAGGCCAGACTGGGGCGAGCGCGAACCTCTGGCGGCATGCAGGCCACCCCAGCCGCTGAGGGCCTCGCACGGCCTCAGGTTCCTTCATCGTCGTCTGCCTTCCGTTGCCCCTACTGCAAAGGCAAGTTTCGCACCTCCGCGGAGCGTGAACGCCACCTGCACATCCTGCACAGACCCTGGAAGTGCAGCCTGTGCAGTTTCGGCTCCAGCCAGGAAGAGGAGCTGCTGCACCACAGCCTGACCGTACATGGGGCTTCTGAGCGCCCCCTGGCGGCCACCTCCGCGGCACCTCAGCCTCAGCCTGCACCACAACCTGAACCCAGATCGGTTCCCGAGCCAGAACCTGAGCCACAGGAACGTGAGGCTACCCCTGCCCCGGCTCCTGCAGTTCCAGAGGAGCCCCCTGCGCCTCCGGAGTTCCGTTGCCAAGTGTGTGGCCAGAGCTTTACACAGTCCTGGTTTCTCAAGGGCCACATGCGCAAACACAAGGCCTCCTTCGATCATGCGTGTCCTGTGTGCGGCCGCTGCTTCAAGGAGCCCTGGTTCCTTAAGAACCACATGAAGGTGCACGCCAGCAAGCTGGGCCCTCTGCGTGCCCCAGGGCCTGGCTCAGGGCCTGCCCGGGCCCCCCAGCCTCCTGACCTGGGTCTGCTGGCCTATGAGCCACTGGGCCCTGCACTCCTCTTGGCCCCGGCGCCCACTGCAGCTGAGCGCCGTGAGCCTGCGAGCCTCTTGGGCTACCTGAGCCTCCGAGCTGGCGAAGCCCGGCCTAATGGTGAGGGTGCTGAGCCTGGGGCTGGCCGCAGCTTTGGAGGCTTCCGCCCGCTGCCCTCCACTCTCCCTGCCCGAGCTCGCCGGCACCGTGCAGAGGAGCCAGAAGAGGAGGAGGAGGCGGCGGCAGTGGAGGCTGAGGAGGAGAGCTGGACCCGGGGCAGATCACTGGGCCCTCTGGCTTCCCTGCACCCGCGCCCGGGTGAGGGCCCAGGGCACTCAGCACCTGCCGTTGGGACCCAGGCAAGATCCACGGCCACGCAGGGTATGTAAGGCCTCTCCTTTCTTGGGTTTCCTGAGTCACATCCTCTCTGACTCTACAGCCACCTCCTATGGGTTCCTTTTAAAAAGAACCCCTCAACCCCCTGCCACCCCTGGAGGCTTTGCCACCTTCTGAGGGCACTAGCTCTTAACTCCCAAGATATCCAGTTCCTCGGGTCCCTGTAAACGGGCTTGTGAGGTGGATGTGGGAGCATGTGACTCGGATAGGGCAGAAGGACCCCCTGTAACTTTCTCTCAAACTGTCTATTTCAGAAGAAAATGGCCTGTTGGTTGGAGGGGCCCGGCCTGAAGGGGGCCGGGGTGCCACTGGCAAGGATTGTCCCTTCTGTGGAAAATCTTTCCGCTCAGCGCATCACCTCAAAGTACACCTGCGAGTACACACAGGTGAGGGAGGTGGGCTCCTGCACGGGGAGGGGCTGGAGGGAGGTTTGGCAGCTTTCAGATTGGCCAAATGAGATCAGCTGGGAAGTGTTCATTTATTAAGTCAGAGTCATTGGGAGAGGCAGTGTTTCGTTCCTGATCTGAGGATGAAGTCTGTAAAGTGAGCCAGATGTGAGTGGGGGTATGCAGCGATTGTGATCCCACGATGTTATTTCACTCTTCCTCCCCAGGTGAGCGCCCCTACAAGTGTCCACATTGTGACTACGCGGGCACCCAGTCTGGCTCACTTAAGTATCACCTGCAGCGTCACCACCGTGAGCAGAGGAGCGGTGCAGGTCCGGGACCACCCCCTGAGCCACCACCCCCTTCCCAGCAGGGTTCAGCCCCGCTGTCCAGAGCTAAGCCAGCTCAGCAGCCTGCTACTTGGGTGGAGGGTACTGCAAGCCCCCGGCCCGCCAGCAGTACTGGCCCCGGCTCCCGTCGGAAGCCTGCTAGCCCTGGGAGGACCCTGCGCAATGGGCGAGGTGGTGAGGCTGAACCCCTGGACCTGTCCCTACGGGCAGGGCCAGGAGGTGAGGCTGGGCCAGGGGGTGCCCTCCACCGCTGCCTCTTCTGCCCCTTTGCCACTGGAGCCCCCGAGCTCATGGCTTTGCACCTGCAAGTGCACCACAGCCGCCGGGCTCGGGGTCGCCGGCAGCCCCAGGCTGATGCATCTCCCCCCTATACCCGAGCACCATCAGGAGAGACCCCTCCCAGTCCTCCTCTGGAAGGCGAGGAGGGCCCTGGGCTAAGATCGGGAGAGGCAGGACTAGGGGGGCAGGAGCGGTAGGGAGCCCTCTTAGGGGTGATTAGCTTAGTGAGCTTTCCCCACTGGAGCGGGGAAGCGCTAGAGGTAGTTGGGTAGAGCAGCCAGCAGGGGGCAGCGTGGGACCCACATCCCAGCCCCAGGCCGACCAGAGGTGGAGGGGCAGCGGGCGAAAGAGGGTGGGCAGGCGGTGCCCACCCAGCCCAGGGGAGTCACAGTGCCTTAGAAGTGGCAGAGGTGAGGGTCAAAGAACGGGGTCCCAGGGCTGGCAGAGGCTTGTGTCCCTGTTGAGGAACCACTCTGCCAGTTTTTGCTGGTCCATAGGCCTGAGAGTTTATTTTTGTACAAGGGGTGGGGGTGGGGGGCACTGTACCCTTCTAGCCCCATCGGGGGCCCTGTAGACATTGCTATTTTTGGTACGATTCCTGTCATCCCTGTTGCAGAGTCGTGTCCCCAATAAACAGGTGTCTTGAGGCACAGGGCTCTGTGTCTGTCTCTGTCTGCCTATGTCTTACTCCCTTACTCGGTCTCTTTCATCCAGGAAACTGTCACTTTTTCAAGTACTTAGGCTTGATAAGGGCTTGATATGAAACAAAATCTTGAGTCCAAGGCTTCACATTTGGTACTTCTGGGTGGAGCCTAAACATTAACATTTAACAAGTAGCCTAGGGAGTTCTCCTGCACTGTGGGCCTGAGCACCTCATTAGGGAACTGCTGGACCCCAGTTTGTCTGTGACCAGCTCAGCCTTCAGAAGTGGGTGCAGTATGGGAAGAGGAACTTCAGAGTTCACTGAGCCACTGTGGAGGAGCACATTCGCCTAGGCTCATGCAGTTAGCTTTGGGCCAGTAAGGGGTGGAGAGTACCTTTCAGCCTCGGTTTTATTTCCTGTGTTCTACTTAATGGTTGGTTGAGGGGAAGTGCTCAAGTTAGTCAAAACACCTTAATCCAGAGGACGGCTTTGGCTCCTGGGAGGCAAAGTGTAAGTACATTTAATATAATAATAGTATTATAATAACAGTAATTACATATATAAGTCTGCAGTTCCGGCCCCCCTCTAGCATTATGGTTTGCATAATTCCCTTTCTTGTGACACCACAGGATGGAGTCACCAGGAGCTCCTGTTGACCTGGAAGAGACTGTCTTCTCTGGGAGAGTCCGGAGGAGAAGAGGAAACAGGCTGTCAGTGCAGCAGTGCCCTGGGGGTGTGCAGTGGCCCAGGATGGGGAAGGACTGGAAGAGGGGTAATTTCCCACCTCCAGGGTATGAAGGGAAGCAGGTGGCCACGCTGGCTCCTGCAGAAGGCACCAAGCAGGGGAAGAGCTAGAGATAGCAGTAGCAGGGGGATGCTCTGATCCTTAGCCCTCCTCCCTGTCCAGAAAGCAGAGGGAGGGAATTGTCCTCTCCTAGTCCTCCATTATGTGCCACTGCCATCCTAGCCCAAAATGTGCTGAGGTAGGGGCTGCAGCCAAGTTCTGGATCTGCTCTAGAAGCCAGGAGAAAAGAAGGAGATGGAATGAAAGAGGGAAGAAGCTGTTTCTCAAGCTGCTGAGGTTAGGAAGGACAATACTTGGAGGAGTGAGGCATTCGGGACATGGTGGAAAGGGATGCTGACTCACCTAGGTCACAGAGGCGTGGTGGGGTCACTCAGGGCTCGGGCGTGACTCTGAGGGCAGAGAAACTGCAGTGAATTTAGACACATTCCCTGTCTCCTAAGCCTGCCCTGTTAAAGATTCTCACTTCTGAGCTTGATGCCTTTTTGCTAGGACTGGGGGAGAGAAAAGCATACTGAACAAGAAATCCAACCTGTAGCCTTAGCTGGGAGCACAAGACTACTGGTTCCCTTTGCCCCTCAATGGGCTGCATGAAGAGAAAAGCCCACCCAGAAAGTGACCAGAGATCACCCATCCTTAGCCTTACTGCAGAGACTTACCTGCCAGGATAGCCCTAAGATCCCGCCACTGGCCAGGGTGGGAGTGCTGCTCCCAGGGTGGGGGGGTTGCACGCTGGGGCTGTTTCTTGGTCCTGGGGACACATCTCCAGAAGAGTCAAGTGTTTCTGGGGCTAGTGGGGGGAAGATTGGGTGAGAGCAGGGTATAAAACTACTCCAGGTTACCTTAAGCAACCAAGCTGCTCTGTCAGGGAAGAAAAAGCTCCATAGCAACAGGAAGCTGTGAGTCACCATAGCAATCCAGTTGCAAGAGAACCCCCCTACCAAGAGGCAGGAAATTGTCAGCAGCATCATTACAGCAACCAGGGAAGAAGCGACAGGAAACTAAGGATTGCCATGGTGAACCAGGAGGGTACAACAGGAAGCTGAGGTAGTTTCCATAGAAACCCAAGGAGCGGTAGAGAGGTACAGAGGAAGTACTTCTTAGCAACAAGCTGCTGTAAGCATCACCTTAGCAACCAGATGAAAGCCTCTTTTAGCAATGGGGAAGCTGTACATAGTTGTCATGACAACTGGGCTACTTGGCTAGAAAAAGGAATTGCTTAGCAGCAGGCAGCCTGAATATCATGATGACCCAGCTGTTGGGAGCCACCCTTTGAGAGGTGCCTCACCCAGGGAAATTTGCTTGACGTCCAGATCCCAGGCCTCCTCCTCGACGCGGGCAGGCAGGGAGCAGGCTCCCGGTGAGAGGCCGGGAAGGGAAGGGCCGGCATGCTCAAAGGATGACACGGCCACGGAGGCCCGGGTGCGGGCAGCTGCAGAAAGTGGGGGTGTGGGGATGGGGGTGGGGGTGGTGTGCTGGTATGGGAAAGCCGGCCTGGCTCCTTGGAACAACTCAGTCTCATAGAGGGACCCCAGTTAGTCCCATGGGTGGCAGAAGAGATATCCATTCACTACCCTTCCTGACTCCCACCAGGCCTCCCCATTGCTTGCACTGTTAGTAAAGGTGTAACTTCTGGGGGTTCCCCCAGCACTCTGGCCCTCACCTCTCCCGGTAAGCAGGGCACTCAGTGTCCGCTCCCCAAGGGCTTTGATGTCCAGGAAGGGTTTATTCCCAATGCCCATAGACACCATCTGCTGCACTCGGAGCTCTAGGGAACAGACACCCTATTAGCAACCTCTTCCTGCTGTTCCTCAGCTCCACTCTGGCACATCATGGCTGACTCTTAGTTTTCCTCTTTTCACCTGATTTCTCCCTCTCATTTCTCTGGTATCTGGTTCCTCTTTCCGTTGACTATCATGACATGGATGGTGATAGTAGTCTGACTTCCTCAGATTTATGTTGTATTCTGCCCATTTATCATCCTGGCCACCTGACTTTTCTTCTAATGTTCAGCTTCTCTTTATCCTGGGCATTATGAAAAAACCTCACATTTTTACATTTTGTTATAGTTTGCGAAGTGTTTCCATGTAGTCTGTCTTAATTTTCCCTGTTACACTAAAGTGAAGATAGTATTTAATTTTTCTAAGGAATAGACTTAAATTCAAAGATTTAAAAAATAAAAAAAACTGAACTAAAATCCAAATCAACCGAACAACAAACTACTTCAGATCACACAGCAAGTGGCACCTGTTCTCACTCCCAAATCCAGTGAGCAGTTTCTTTGGCCCAGCCATTTGCTCTTCTTGCTTTCCTGAAATTTGTTAGCTTTCTCTTTCCTTTTGGTACACCTTAGACTAATTAATTAATCTTTCTTTCTTTCTTTCTTTCTTTCTTTCTTTCTTTCTTTCTTCCTTCCTTTCCTCTCTCTTTCTTTCTTTCTTTCTTTCTCTTTCTCTCTCTTTCTTTTTTCCTTTCCTTTCTTTTGTTGAGACAGGGTCTCACTATGTAGTTCAGGCTGGCCTTGAACTCACTATGTAGCCTAGGCTGGCTTCGAACTTGTGGTGATCCTGCCTCAGCTTCCTGAGTGCTGGCATTACAGGTGTGTGCCAACATGACTGGCAACCTTAGATTAATCTCAAAACTCGGCAATCTCCCTGAAGCCAGATCTTGAATCTTCTCTTAACTCATTCCTCTTTCTTCATCCTACAGTTTTCCCAAGAACCCCCGTATTCTCCAGAATGCCTCCTGCCACACTCTGTCTCGGTTCTTCCCAGTACCCTTGTTGTGGGCTGCCTGTCTCCACAGCAGCTGGGCAATGGAACTTGTCCACTTGAGTTTGATCTCTGCTGAGGTTGCCTGCAAAGTATATGCCTCTCGTGCACGCCGCCGGCGGAACCACAGTTCAAAGCAGAGCCCGCTGTCCCCAATGTTTTCTGTCAGCCCCATGTCAGCAGTCTGAGAAAGGACAGAGGGTAGTGGGTGGAGATGCATGAATCCTGGTAGCTGGTGCCACTTGGCAAGCACTATGCTTAGCCTGGCATCTGGTAGATGTTTAGTAAACAGTGCCAAGTGCTCTACATGTAGTCTTCACAACAACCATAGTTTACAGAAGGAGAAATGAAGCCCAGTGACATGAAGCAACTCGCCCAAGGTCTTGCCACAGATTACAGAGTGGGGATTTGAACCTGTGTCTACGTTATTTCAAACCTGGGCCTCTTTCTCTATACTGTGCTCCCAACTGAGAGGCCAAACTAGTATGGGGGGCAGAGTGTGGGAACTTTTGGAATCATTCCATATTGTTGGATCACAGGATCATAGGTTGCTACTATGAACATTTATCTGACTGGTTTCCTAAAGCATGGCTTCTTCTCCTCTTTTCGATCTTGTCTTTTTTTTTTTCAGTACAGGGGATCGAACTCAGAATCTTGTGCTTACGAGGCAGGTGTGGCGCCACTGAGCTAAATCCCTGGCCCTTTTTTTGGTTAAGTTACATATAATGTCTTTTCTTCTCATACTCTTAACTCAACAGGCATGTATGTCCTTAATGGGAAAGATCCTCCTCCAGAGATGCCTGATAAGTCTCCCACATGAACTTAAGGAAAACATTATAGGATAGCCCAGTGACAGGGACTTCTGTCACCCCTTGACACCCTAACTTGATGATTGAGTACAGGCCAAAGACTGTTCTAGGTGATGTGGATTCTGAATCTGGTTTTGGGTTGAACTTGCTTAAGAAGAGCACAACCCCTCACACTTCAATTCTAGGCAACGTACCTTAAAAGCCTGCTTGTGAACAAAGCTCTCAGCCCCCCACTCAGAGCCCTTGAGCTTGCTGAACAAGAGGAGGTGTTCAAAGAGAAAGACATGGCGAAGGCACTTCTTCCGGCCACAGATGACAGTGAAGGGATCCCGATGCAAGAGCTGTCCCTGCTCCTTCAGATCTATCTGAGGAAAGGAAAAGGAAAAGCTCTTGGTCAGGAGTCCTTGTGTACATTTAATGAGGAGTAAAAACAAATTTGTAGGGCAAGGAGAATCATGCACTGGTTCTTAGGCATTTAGGAAATCAGGGAAGCCCTCAGCCTAGAATGCGTCCATTGGTCACCAGGCCCAGCACACCCCATCCAGGAACACAGCTCCACTCTGAAAATGGGAAGGTGCACTGCATGGTAGGGCTTCAGCATCCTCTGGAGAAGCCTTTGCATGTTTGGGACCCAGGAAGAGAACCAGCAAAGAGCTGGGATAGGTCTACCCCAGAGGAGGTAAGATCCCAGCCTGTTTTGGAATCTCAGGGCTGGAAAAAGACTAGGCACAGGAGAACAGGTATGTGTTGGGTCCTGAGATGGGGGCAGGAGTATAGGACAGATAGGGAAGGTAAGCCTTGGGAAAGGAACAGGAGAGCACAATGCAGATGTAGGAACACGGGATGTTGGTCAGGATGTAGCTTCTTTATTTACAGATGAGCAAACTGAGGGCCAGTTAAGTTCAGTGACTCAGCCATGGCCACCCAGCAGGTTAGAAACCAGAGCCTACGGCCCTTAGACGAGTCTGGTTCTTTTGTTGCCAGGCTGCACTGCTTCTGAGGCCACAGGGCTTGGCAGTTTGTGCAGCAGTGACTGGAACCAGGGCCTTACCTCACAGCCTCGCACTGCCTCCACAGCCAGCAGGTCTCTGCCACGGGCCTCTTGTTCCCGGAGCAGCTGCACAGCAGCCCCGAGGGCCTGGCGTTCGGAACTCAGCTCAGGCCCAGCTTCTCTCAGAAGCTCCTCTAGGAGGCGCCCATACCGAGCCAGTTGTTCTAGGGGCTGGTGCAGGGCCAGGGGCAGGTAAGGGCTACCCTCTGTGGAGCCCTAGGGTGGGGAGACAGACAGGGATGAGGGGAGGGGAGCGAGCCTATGGAGCCAAGCTCTGGGGTCAGGTGGTGAGGGGGCTAGGTCTATGCTTTTGGGTGTAGATAACCCCCAAATACTCCCAAAGGTAAAGCAAAACACTTCCCTCCAGAAAGAAGGCAGGCAGAGGGCCTGCAGGAGATGCAAACATTCTCTTGTCTTGAAGAGCATTGGAAGAAGAACCCAGGTACTAACCCTTTATACTCCTTGGCTCTTAGCTTTTGAAGTCACTTTCACATCTTTTGATGTGAGGTCTTTTTTTTTGGTACTGGGAATCGAACTTGGGACCTTGCGCTTTCGAGGCAGGTGGTGGCACCACTGAGCTAAATCCCTGGCCCCTATGTGAGGTCTTTTGATTCTCCGAGCTCCCTGTGAGTGACTACTGCTCTTTTTTACCAGATGGAGAAACAGGCCCAGAGGAATCAAGAGTCTTGCCCAGGATCCCTCAGATTGGGACGTGGATAAGAACCCAGCCTCATCTGGCTTTCAGTCCAGTGCTTGTCCCACCCTGAGCAATTCTGAGAGACTACTGGTAGCAGACACTCCTGGGCATATCCAGGAGAGCTTTTATTCCCTGAGGGGTTTTGAGGTGGGTTTCCCGACCCTCTTTCTCATGAGGGTTGGAGCAAAGTTTACCTTGGCTGGGGGGCTGAGGGCGGCCAGACCACTCTCCAGCTTGTGTCGGTGCTTCACATACTGAGCATAGAGGCCAAACTGGTCCCCCTGCACCAGCAAACAAGAGGTGAGGCATCCTTCAGGGGCCCCTGCAGGCGAACCTCTCCCTTCCCCCTCTTCTTCCTCAAGGCAGCACACAGGAGGGACAGGGAGCACTCGGCCTGCCAGGAAGTGAGGAGTCCAGGCAATACTTGAAGACAGGGACATAGGCTGAGTAGAACCAGATGGGCCCAGAAAACAGGGCCATGCCCCAGAGTCCTGGAGCACTCAAGGGGGAAAGGGCAATGAATGCTGAGGCAGGACAGGGGGAAGGGGCTGCAACATGAGAAGGGAGAGAACTAGGAAGAGGCTGTGGACGACAGAGTCACTCACGTGGTGGAGGAAGCAGGCCCCAATGCGCAGAGGGTGGGTGGCACAGCCCTGCAGCTCCCGCAGAAAGTGTGTCCGGTGGAAGCTTCGAAGCCTTTCCCGGGTGCTCAGGACAGCAGCCCAGGTGCCCCGCAGTTCAAGAGTCAGCTCAGGCCCAGGGGGTGGCACTGGCTCACTCAGGCTGCTCACATACTCCTGCTCACAGGCAATCAGTTCAGACAGCAGACGCTGCTGGGCACTGTAGGTACAACCAGAGTGGCAGAGGACGTGACACCCGGGGACAGGAAGGAGCCACAAACCTCAGCGATACCATGTTTATTCCTGCTGGTCAGTTGGGTCTGCCTCTTGGGCACAAGGGCCAGGCTCTCACCTGATACTCCGCTTGCGCTCCATCCGGGGGGTGCTTATTCCCCAGGGACCGTCCGGCCCCCCAGCCCGGCCCAGCAGCACATGTTCCCTTGGTGAGCACGTCCTGTCTACCACCTCAGTGCTGGTGACCTCCAGGCCTCGGATGAGCACAGCCCTTGGGGGTTTGCCGTCTGCTTCTGGAGCCAGCTCCGGGGACTCCTCCTCATAGTCCTCCCCACATGGGGCCAGGGAGCAATGGGACGGAGCAGCCCGTGGTCCAGGGCTGCTAGGAAGCAGCAGGGAACTGAGGCTGGGTGAGGGGCTATGGGAGCCCCGCTGGGGCCCCGCACTGCTGGCACTGTCTGCCCGTCGCCGCCGATGGCCCCGCGGACTGGCTTCCTCTCCCATCTGCTGCTGAATCCTCCTCTCCAGTTCTTGGCAACGGGCGCGGCAGTGACCCCACTCTCGCAGGGCTGCTGGGCTGCCCAGGTCCATGGCCAGGGCCCGCATCTCCTGGAAGGTGCCGGCACTGGGCTCTGGGGCCCGCCGCAGGGCAAGGGCTGCCAACAGGGCCTCACGACCAGGCCCAGCTCCTGCCAGCCGAGCAGAGCCCTCATCTACCCATTCATGTGCCTATAAAGCCAAAGGGTTGGAGATGGAAGACAAAGGGTGAGGACCCATGCCACTTCCAGAAGCATGTGACAGCTCTGGTCCTCTTTCTGATAGGTTTCCCAGAGCCTGTCGCCCTCCCTGTCCTCTGACTGTCGCAGCGTGACTGTCTAACCATGTCACTTGGAGATGCTATGGAGACAGAAGAGCCTAAACAACAGCTACTACTTAAGAGTTTCT
This sequence comes from Heterocephalus glaber, assembly GCF_053883595.1. NCBI lineage: Eukaryota > Metazoa > Chordata > Mammalia > Rodentia > Bathyergidae > Heterocephalus > Heterocephalus glaber. The sequence continues at coordinate 1,916,540 of NW_028258403.1, read as the reverse complement.
AATGCTCAGTGCTAAATGAGTTTCCATATTGTCTCATGTGATCCTCACAGCAGTCCTGTGAGGCAGATGCCTACGGGGGGATATTCGGGCTTAGGACCTGGGTTCTGGTCATTCAGCAAGGAGGTGGCTAAGCGTCAAAGCCAAGGAGAGGGCTCCCGAGTTCCTGCTTGTACCTGACCATCCTCTCTAGGCCCAAGCAAACAACTAGTGGGCACAGAAGGGTCTCTGTGCACACCTGCTGGAAGAAGCGCTGAAGCCGCAGGGCCCGATGGAGGCCACTCTCCACCTGCTCCAGCCGCTGCTCAAAGGCATCCAAAACCTTTTGGGAGGCAGGGTCCTCCTGCAGAGCCAAGGCCTCCCGGGCCTGGGCCAGGCGCTCCTGGGGAAGGAAGGCTGTGCTCAGACCTGGGCTGTAATCCCAGTTAAGTCTCCCCTGCCTCCTCAGTGTCTCTCTCCTCGCCCTTCTCACCTGAACCTCAGTGCTGAAAGCCCGGAATCGCAGCTCTGTCTCCTGTAGAGCAGGCAGGGAGTCCCCAGGCAGAGCGAAACTTGCCAGCTGCTCGTCTCCTGGGCCCAAGAGCCACTGCAGCACCTGAGGCAGACAGGTTGAAGAGCAGGCTGTGAAGGAAAGGCTGAGGCCCTGTGCCAGCTCCACCACCCCAATCTGCAGATCCTTGGGTAATGCATTTCGCCTCATCTGTCACACATGATTGATAGTTGTGAATGAGAAAAAGTTTCCGCGAGGATCAAGTGAAAACCTGGGTAAGAAGACTTTAATAAAGTGCTAGATGAAGCTGTGTTGGTAGTAAGTACTGAGGGAGAAGGGTTAGAGGTTCAGGCCTAGGCTTGGGGGTGAAATATATAAAACTAGTGAGAACAAGAGGCAGGAAGGATGAGGGGGTTTTTTTGTTTTGTTTTGTTTTTGTTTTTTTGCCTTGAACTCATTATGTAGCCCAGGCTGGCCTTGAACTCATGGCAATCCCCCTGCCTCAGCCTCCCAAGTGCTGGCATTACAGGTGTATACCACCATGCCCAGAAATCTTACTTCTTAATCTTCCTTACAAAGGCAGTGGTTCCTTTTAGGGGCTTGCAGTACCCTCTCCTTCCACCCCATCCTTAGGTTTGGGGGATGACACCACATAAGGAGTTGAGGCAACCTCCCTGGCAGTGTAGCTAAAGAGCTGGAGTCAACAGATATTCATTATTATTATTTTTTAATATGAAGGTAGGCACTCCAGAGTCAATCAGCTCTTTTCAGCATCTCCAGGGGACCCCAAGCATTTTGACTGCCACTAAGGATCCCTGACCAAACATCAACAGAGGGAAGATCTGGCTTCATCTTTGCAGGTACTAAGATTCTCTCACCCTCTTGTTAAATCTCCCACTTCCCATGCCCATTCTCCAGGGGAGGCGAGGAGAGAGGGAGGGGTGTTCAGCTTAGCCAGGCAGGACCACCATCAATACTAAGTATCAGAAGGTGGACTACAGGCCAGGGTCCCAGGCTGAGTAGGAGGGGTTCTGGACCCCAGCTCACCTGCTGGAGTCGGTGCAGGCGCTGCCGCTGCTCCTGCCGTTGCACTTGCAGGTTGGAGAGGCGCACAAGCTGGTGAATGGCCTCATCCACCTCCTGATAGAGGGTAGCTGGGTCCGAGCCCTCCAACCTGGGGAAGGAGGAAGAGACAGAATGAACCTCTGTCCAACCCCCCAGTTTGTTCTTGAACCTCCAGTATTGCAAACATGAGAGGTGGCGTAGTATTGTGGATCAGAGTATGGGCCAGACAGACTGCCTGAATTTGAATCCTAACTCTTCTGAATTAACTTGGCCAAAACTTTTAACTTAACTTTTGTGATAGTAAGTGCAAAAGCATGCTATCTTGGTCAGATACATGCATAGTAAGAATTATCTGGTGGCTAAGGTTCACTGGCAGCCAGCCCTCTGCTGCCTACCACTCCCACCTGCCTCCACACACCCATCTCTCGTACTTGCTGCTGTGGGTGGAGCGCAGCCTCATCAGGATGGCTCCCCCATCTCTCTGCAATGCCGTCAGTCGGTGATCAGCCAGCACCTTCTGCAGAGGGTCAGGCATTCCCACCACCTCCTATGGACCAGGATTAATTGACAGTTGAGGTTCCACTAGGCAGTGCTCACCAAGGTCCCATCCCTATCCCATCCCCTGTTACTCCATCTCATACCTCTCCCTCTGACGCTGCTGCTCTCTCCAGCTCTTCAATGGCCTGCCGTATGGAGCCCAGCACACCTTGGCACAGGCTGCATAGCCTTGCTACTTCCTGAAACCCAAATGCAGGGATGGAGCTCAAGGTCAGAGTTTAGAATAGAGAACATAAGCCCTAGGTGGGGGCAGCTTGGAGAATTTTTTTTCTTTCATGGTACTCAGGATTGAACCTAGTCCATGCTAAGCAAATGCTTTACCATCAAGTTATACATCCAACCCTTTTTATATTTTATTTTGCGATAGTTCTCATTAAGTGTCCCAGTCTGGCCTAGAACTTCTGATCCTCTCGCCTCCCTCTTGTGAGTGGCTGGGACACCACACCACCACGCCACACAGCCCAGAGACTTTTATGGAGGTAATGTTGGGTTCAGTTTCTGATTTTGTTGCTTATTAATTGGATGACATTGGGCAGGTCCAGAAGCCCTAAATCTCAGTTTCTTCTACCATAAAGTTGGAAGTAGACAGGATTTTGTGGGTTTTAAAGAGATGATACCAGCCAAGTATGGGCCTGACACATTGTACAGCTTATTAAATGCAAGTCTCCTCTTTCTTCTGTCTTTCACTGGGTCTTCACCCTACCAGACCTTCTTTTCTGCCTCTTCAGGTCCACTTCCCCTTTGGCACACAGCTTATAGATCATGCTACAGCTCACATCACATTTGTTCTTCTCTTCTTGACTACTCACAGGACTTAGATTCATGGGATCATGGGAGATAAGTACTGGAAGAACCTTTACAGGTTGTATCACAATTGCTGCACTTTGCAGATGAAGATCCACAGGCCTGGAGACTAGTTCAGGGAGCAGATACAGAAAGGACAGCATATCCAGAAGGGAGGTAAAGTAACTTGTCCAAGGCCACATGGAACAAACAAACCTTTTGACTCTTAGTACTTTCTAAGACCCCAATGACACTATCTTGCACTCCTTTCTAGTTCTTTCATGACTTAATCTCCCACCAAAATTCATACATTACTGAATGTCATATGAAGAATATAACATACTCTGCCTGTTTCCTTATGATACAATATGCACAGTATTCTGCTCATGGCCTGTGAACCATAAATACTTGCTGAATGGAATGGATACTATATTTTCCCAACCCTATGCATCTTCCTTGTCTCCTAGAATGTCCTCAGCTGGGATATCTAGGGCCTCAGCTGGTTCCTAAGGCCCTAGATGGTGGAGGGGATGCTCACCTTATGTACCTCTACCCAGTGGCTGGGAGAGGAGTCTCTGTGACCTCCTAGGTCCCACTGCAGCTCCTCTGGCTTGGCCACTCTTTTCAGATCACTCTCTGACAGCCACTCAGCACCCTACAGACATGTGAAGGCAGGGAGTTTCTGCCTGGGCACCCAGGGATTCAGAGTTCGGCCTGGAGGTCCAGCCAGCCCCTTCTGCTCTCCACTACTGATGGGAGACCAGGTGAGAGAGTGAAGGGCTCAAACCTGAAATCCACAGAGTTCAGTGGGAGGGTCACCATTAGTGAGAATCAGCAGCCGCTGAATAAGGGGAGGGTCTCCTGAGTCCTGAAGGCAGAGAAGAATAACCCTAAACTATGGGCAACTAAGAGTTGTATCTAGGGCAAGTGCCTGTCTCAGGAGGATGGTTACCTGCAGTTGACTCAGAGCAGGAATGAGCACTGGAGGCAGTGGGGGTGCTTTGCGAAGGTCCAGCAAAACAGACAGTCCCAATAACTGGAGATCAGGCCTGTGGGGCAGGAAGGGCAGGAGGCTGCAGTCTGTGTGTGTGGGGGGGTGTGTGTCAGAGAGACAGCAGATAGGGCAGGTCAGAGGCATGGGTCTGACTTAGTATTCACAGTCCTCAGGAGCAGTTACTTCCTGGTATATTTAGGAAGCAATGTGCAAAGAGCCAAAGTCTGGGATATGTGTCCGAGTGGTAGTGGCATAGCATTCAGGAGCTGATGTTGTGGCTATTGTGTCAAGGGATTAAGGTCTGGAAAGTTAACAATTCCATGTTTTGGAAAGGTCTGAATTCAATGCCAGTCTGTGTCATGGTGTCTCACAGGTACTTTGTGACTCAATGTCCTGACAGTCTAAGTAGTGTCATAGAACACGGAGGTCAGCAGTGTTGATTCTGCAGATCAGTAGAGATATTATCCTGGAAATCAGAGGTCAGTAAGGTCAGAAGTCAATAACTTGAAAATCTGAGGGTTGAAGAAGTGTCCTAGAGGTCAGAAGGTCAGTGTCCTGAGAAGAAAGAAGTCAGGTCCTTGTGACTCAGGAGGTTAAGTCCAGGGTGCCAGGGCTCACCATGGTTACCTGAGAAGTGAGTGGAGGTAATGAAGAGCAGTGCTCAGCATGTCTCGGGAGGGTGCGGGCTCCTCAGGAGGACACGGTGGGGTAATGGTCAGCAGAGCTCGCCCACTCTGGTCCACCCCTCCTGAAGACACAAAATGGCCAGGCTGTCCTGGCTGGGAGCAGTCCTCGGCTACCTCCCTCTCAAGCCCACCTCAACTCCTTCTCTTTCCCCAAGTCCCTCTCCCTTTATCAACTGACCAGTCAGGACAAGGAATCCAGATGCCATCAAATCCCAGGCTATGTCAGGGTCATCAGAGATGGAGACTGGAGGGGCCTCTTGTGGAATGCTGTCCACTTTTACTTCCTGCACAGGCTCCAGAGGCTGTGTTGGGGAGTCGGACAGGAGCTCCTCTGGGTCTGCAGACCCTGCAGAGACAGGGACAGAGCTCTGGGCCTAAAGTGGGGGTGGGCCTGGCTGTTCCGATCTCAGCCTAACCCGCTCTTGCTGCAGCCCCTTTCCAAGGCCACCTTCCTGGGGGCTCGGCATCATCTCACCTGCCACCGAAACCAGGCTCGATCCCTCTTGCTCTCTTTCTTTGGTCCTCTCTTCTGCAGAACCACTATCTTCTGGGGGCAAAGACTCTTTTTCATCTGGGGGCGTGATCTCCTCTTTGGGCTCTGATTCTGACTTTCCAGGGTCTTTGTTTTCACCCTTAACCAGGCTGCATTCTGGAAGCTTGTTTTCGTTTGGTGAGGGCAAACTGACAAGGGCTTCCTGGTAGTCGGTCTCTTCCTTGTCCCCAGGGCTGAGTGGGGCACTGTCCCCTCCTCGGCTCAGAGCCCCTCTGCCTGTGGCTCGCTTCTTTCTCCTGTTTCCTTTGCCTGTTCTCCGAGGGGTACCAGGTGGTCCTTCAGCCCCCTGACCTGCTCCAGGGTCCCCTGATCTTGGGAAGCAGGATTCAGGGGATTCCCCCAAGGCCTCTGTTGGGGGTTCAGATACCTCCAGGTCTGCTGCCCCTGGGACAGCTTCAGCTCCTGGCGGAGACCTAGGGGAGGCTCCAGTGCTGCTCCCCTCACCGGGTGGGCGTGATCCATCCTGGTCCTGAGCCTGAACCCCCAGACCCTTCTGGTGCATCCATGCCCGGTGCCTCCGGTGCCGGCCCTTCCCTCCAGCACTCTTGCGGGTAGGTACTGTCCGGGTCCTGGAGAGGCCCGAAGAGCCCTCAGCATCTGTGGGACTTCCCCTTACAGGCAGTGTCACCTCCAAAAGCTCCACGTACTCACCCTCTGGTCCTTCAGCTGGAGCATTGTGCCCATCCCCAGGACTCCGAGTGCCCAGCACCTCCTGAGGGAGTGAAGGGCTGGGAAGCCCTGGGGGTACAGATGGCAGTTCAGGAGGCAGTGTGCCTGGCCGATGTCCAACCATGAGGCCTCCTTTGTGTACAAATCGTGGGCAGATGAGTTCGGCCCAGGGCAGCCGGTGAATCCCAGAGGGCGCAGACAGCAGGCAGGTGCTGAGGCGACCCGTAGGCCGGTCCTTGTTGATGCCTTGCAGCCACTCAGGTGTAAACAGGTAGGCACAGGCCTCATTGGGCACAGGCAGCTCCTGTACCCGCCCACCCCCTGGGGCCAGACACTTGAGTGCCAGGTGGGGTGCTTGGGCTGCTGAGGGCACCACCTGCAGGTAAAAGTCTCCGGGGCGAAGCAGCTGCCAGGGAAGGGCTGCTAGTTGCACCACAACCTGCTCATGCAGGCAGAGGGGCCAGCCCTCATGGAAGAAGAGGAATCCGCTGTACTGGGCCTGGGGAGAGAGGTAGGAGGCCGCCTTCAGTGGGAGGTGGTAGTGAGAATGGGCCCACCCTAGGCAGGACTGGCCTTATGCCTGGTGGGTTACACCTCCAGGGGAGCAGGAAGGAAGATCTTGGGGGTGTTCATGCGGCAGAGAGGAAGGCATTAGGACTGGTCAGTCTGCTGCTGGTAGGAAGCTAGTGTGTAGGAGGGCAAGAACTAAATCATTACAAAGATACGGTCAGCAGATGCCATTGTCTTAGAGGAATCAAAGACTTAGGGTTTTATAGCTGTAGAAGTAACGGATCTCTGTTGAGTCATTTCTGGGGGAGTTAGTATCTTGAGAAATTCATACGAGTGAGAAATGTCTGGAATTGGGACTGCAGGGTCAGGGTCTTTGGGAATCAATGTTTCTTAGAGATAAATATTCGGGGAAAAAAATATTTGGAGAAGACAAATATGCATGTATATGTCAGTATCTGAACAGGAGGTCAGCAAAATGAGGCTGAGTTTCCTCTGGGGAAATCAGTATTAAGGCAGGGTGCATCTCAGCGTGGGAGGAAATGAGTCTAGCTAGTCCAGAGCTAAGCAGTGGATCTCAGGGAGGCACAACAGGCCAGAGCCACTCACACAGGCTTCCTGCTGGACCTTGGCAAGCAGGTGCTTGGCTGGTACCAGGAAGTCCAGCGTGTACCTCAGCGCATCCTCCCGATAAGTCCTCTCCACCACTTGGAATACCTGGCCCAACAGGGTGGGGGCTGTGGCTTCAAAGGGTGGGTACAAAGCGGCGAGTGTGCTCTGCACACAGTCCTCCACTGGCTCAGGCTCCTGAGAGAAACAAGACCCAGCTACAGACCCCTGGAGATACCCAAGCAGGGTTTCTTGGGGACTGTGTTGGTCTGCAGGCAGCTGTGTCCTCCAAGGCCCTCATCATACAATGTGTGCACAGAGTGAGCACTCAGGAAATGCTGGCTAACAGAGCCCAAGATGGGTGTGGAGCTGGGCAGTCAGTCAGAGCCATACACAGGCTTAGCGGCGCTGCATACTCAAGCTGTGAGACCGAGGCTTTGGAGACACAGGGAGAATGTGCTGTGAGTGCCTTGGATTCCTCGTGAATCAGTGATGGCATAGGCCCTCAGGAGATAAGACAGGCTCCTGTGGCCTCAGGGGAGTGAGTTGATGGTCACCAGCTCTGAAGGGTGGAGCAAGAGGCTTCCACACAGCCATCCTGCAAATTGTTTCTATTTTTATTTATTTTTTGGTACTGGGGATCAAACTCCAGTCCTTCTGCTTGCAAGGCAGGTGGCGGAACTACTGAGTTAAATCCCTGACCCCTGCAAATTGTTTCTAAGTGAGCCCACCATCCAGAGACCCCCCATCTTAAGTGGTGGTGCCACCCACAGTCAGTTGCATCCCTGAGAGGATCGATGAGTAGAAAACTGTAGTGGGTCCAGGTTTTTACAGTACTCTTCTCTTCCAGAGTGGCTCTAAAGCAATCATCCATTCCCAGAGCATGTGGGATTGGATTACAATGAACTGGGTGGGGGCATTTGAAGTAGGAATAAGGCACAAAAGGAGTATGTGGGGAAGGGAGGAGGAGGACTTGATGATGGTATGCATTCCAGCTGAAATCCTTTCTAATTCCACAGGGACCTCTCGGTCAACCTAGACCTGGAGCCACCAGCTCGAGACACCCTGGCTTCCTCCAGACCTGCCTCCCTAAATGAATCAGTGGGACATCTTTCTCCATCCCACACCCTGAACAACAGCTCCCTGGGCTGCTCCTTAGCAAGCTTATTTCTCCTTTCAAGATGGCCTTTGAAGTTCCTTTTATCAGATTTCTTTGCTTTAAATGGGAAAGGGGGTGCTCAGTGCAGTATTTACCCAGCTTTCTGCCTCCCCTCCGCCCCATGCCTTGCTTTTGCTCGGAAGACAACATTGCATATTTTACTGAGACTCTCCAGCTAAAGTAGCTTGCTTGTCTCGGCCGCCTGAGCAGCTAGGGCTTCCACTCCAGAGAGGGACATTCAGTGCGTCAGCGCACAGCCCCAGCCCCAAGGTGTGTGGGCGAGCAGACAGACCCGCAGTGTTCCCGAGCCGGCGGGGGCTGTGCGCGTGGGTGGAGGGAAGGTCGGGATGGGCAGGGGTGGGGCAGGGGTGAGACGGGGTGGGCCTTCGGCTGCAAGGCCGGGAGGGGATAACTAGAGCTGGAGTAGCGAGGCAGCTGCAACCCATTAGGGGCGGTGAGCTCATGGCTGGGAGTCTCAGCCACAGGAAACGGCAGCGGCAGGAGGGGAGGAGGGGTCTAGGGCGGGAGGCGGTGGGAGCCCAGAGACCGGGCCTCTCGCTGGCCGGGACCAGAGACCCAGAGAGACTGAGTCAGCTCTGCCTGGCCCAGTTCCTCTTTCTTCTCGCTCCAGCTTACCAGGGGGTGCCCTTCCTCTCCGTAGAGGAGCAGCCCCGTGGGTGTCCTGCCCCTCCTCCACTCCCTGCAGTGAGCGCCCCCTGCCAGGGCCTACCCCCCCACTCTGCAGTGAGCGCCCTCCGTGGCCGCACCCCTCCCCTTGCAGAAGGCGCTCTCCCTGGCAGCGCCCACTCTTGCAGTGGTTCTTCACGAGTACTTCTGGACCAAAGTTCCAGGAATTGCATGCACTCCTGTGATGTGGGTTCCAGTACCCCAGTTGTTGCCCCAGAGTCTTCCCCCTCGAGCGCTGAGCTCCAGCCCGTGCTCCCTCTCCGCCTCGCTAGTGCTCGAGGAAGCGCTTCTGTTCCCCGCAATCTCTGGTCGGCTGTGGCAGCGCCACGCCCCCTAGTACCGTGCCACCCCTCTTCCCATCCACTACCCTGCAGCAGCCCCTCTTTCTCCGCGGGAGTTTCCCTCTTTGGCCGTGCCCCTGGCCCTTGGCCCAGCCACAGCTGCGGCTAGTCCCTTAGGGCCGGATGGGTGGGCCCGTCACACCGGGTTGGGGATGGAAAATGGTGATTCCAGGCAGGTCAGCTCTGACCCGAGGCAGTGCCCCTTCTAGGGCCGCTGCAGGACCAACCCGCAGGGTAAGGAACTGGGATCGGGAGGGGGAGGGAAGATCTGCAAAGGAAAGCACTGGTCAGGACTGAGGAGGCCAGGAGGAGCTGTGCGGGCTGGGGCTGGAGTAGAGGGGAGAGGAGAGAGAAAGAAAGCGTAAGTGAGGGCTGCTAGGGGTGGTGGTGGGGAGACAGCAAGACAGCAGGCAGGCGGGCCGATCGAAGAAGGGGGATGGGAGGAGGGGAGTCCCAGGAGCGCGGCGCGAGGCGGGCACGGCAGGCGCACGATTGGGGCCCGCGCCCGGAGCGGACTGCGAGAAGGCCAAGGGGACACGGGGGGCTGCTACGCGGGACTCACCATGGCTCGGCGCCTGGCCGCGTCCGACGCTCGGGCGGGCGGGCGGGCAGGGCGTGCAACCGCCTCCTTCCCGCCGCTCGCGTCGCGTCTCCCTGGGTCTGGCCTGGGGACAGCTCCGGCAGCGGTGGCGGCTCCGCCGGCTGGGGCGCCCAGGCCGTGGGGCCCCGCCAGGGAGGGTCGAGACGGCCGCCCCTCCCCGCCCCGCCCGCAGCGCCCGCCCCCGCCGCGACGTGGAGTCCCTCGCCGAGAGAGACTCCGGCTCCCTGGCCAAGCCTCTCCGCAGCTCCCCCGAAGTTCCCAGCCAATCCGCCCGGCTCACCCAAAACCCGCTTCCTCCTCCGCCCCGCCCTGCCGGGGGTAGCCCGGACCCTGACCCTCGGAGGCCCGCCCCGCCCAGGACTCCCCTCTTTTCCCGCCATCACCTCGCTCCCGGCGGCGGCGGCGGCATCAGTTCAGCCGCTGCGAGGGATTCTCCAGAGTCTCGGTGTGCGTGGATTCCCCGCGGTCCCCTTCCCCAGACCGTCCCTTCGCCCCCCCCCCCCCAGCCTTTCTCGCCGAAGGACTCTTCTTCCCATCGATGGCTGGACTTTGGAAGGACCCGGGGGCTCACAAGAGACCCCAGGCCCTTATCTCCTTGGGAAGAGTGGAGGTGGGGACATCAGGGGATCCCCTCAAGTGCCCAAGGCGTTGCCCACTCTTCTTCTTTCCTCTCCTCTTCTCGGGCCTCGACCCTCCAGGCTACCACCATGGGCTCCCCTGTGCTGCCTGGGGAAGGCGGGGGTACGAAGCAGAGGGGTGAAAGCTTGGGATGGGGTGGGTATCATGGCTGAGGAGACCAGGGCCTTGCACATCGGCGAACTTTTTCAGAGTTCTCGCCTCGCTGGCTCTTTCTCCACTGCATCCTCTATCCCCCTTCCCTAGGCCAGCAGGACACCAGCTCCAGGTCAGACCTCACATTTTGGTGCTGGATGCCAGACTGTTCCTTCTTATCGTTGGCGATAATGTCCCAGAGTCGCTAGGGCTTGTAGCTGTGGGGACCACGCAGTAGATAAAGGGGGCTAGGCCAGGTAAGAAAGTTGTAGCGCCATCCCCTCTGCCTTACCACACCAGACCACGAGCATTCTCCACCGCGTCTGGGTAGGAAATGAACCTTCTCAGAGAGATGGTGGAGACACAGGAGCAGCAAGGGGCGGCGGGGGTGGGGGTGGGGACTGCTTTGTCCTGCCGCTGTATCTGTCCTGCCCCTGTATCCTATCCGAAGGATGCCTAGCCTCACGGTGAGCTCCACCAAAGGGTGGGCCTTGAGAAGACATGGGAAAGCCAACCAAATAGACTCGAGAGGGGCTTGAAGGCATGTGCCACTGCAGTTGGGGGATGACGCTTTAGAAAATCTTCTGCTTGGATGCAATTTCTAAGACGATGGAAGCCTGGAGCCTCTGGCCAGTTGTTAGAGTAAGAGGAAAGGAGAGGAGGTCGTCTCCAAGATGACAGGCTCTATTCTCACCTCCCCAGGACTCTAAACTACACCTTTCCCCCACCTGCTAGGTCTGGAAAGGAAGAGAAACATGTGCGTCCTTTTTGGAGATGAGAAGAGTCCTCTGCTCCAAAACGCCGGAAAAGAATCTGGGACAGCAAACCCTGGTGAGCATGCAGTAGTAGAGTACCAGTACAGTAGAGCTGTAGAGACACTCTTTACAACCACCAGTTAGGCGATCCTCAGTCACCCAGACTTCCAGTTTCCTTGTAATTAGCAAAGAGAGTGAGATTTTGCTACCCCCTGGTGTTCATTCGGTAAATACTGCCCAGTAGCAGCACTTAAGGCAACTTTCCCAGGAATGTTTTATGAACCTTGTTCATCCCTTGTTTCAAGTCCACCTCACCCTCTTGTAGTGTTCAGAGAGTGTGAACTTTCCCTTACTGGGTCTTAGATTCCTTATACTTAAGCAAATTCTTTAAGGGGGACACTTGGTAGAGTTCAAGGTTCCCACAACTAGGTAACGGAATATAAATTGAACTGGCTATAGGCCATGAACTCTAGAAAAAAAAGCCTCCCTTCCATGGGGGAAAAAAGGGGGAGCCACTGAGAGTTTTTGAACTGGTGGAGTGAGAGAGTTTGGATACAGGGCCTGGAATGCAGTTACCCCTTCTTCCAGGAATTTTTTTTTTTTTTTTTTTTTTGGTACCTGGGGATCGAACTCAGGTCCTTGCTCTTTGAGGCAAGCGCTGGAACCACTGAGCTAAATCCCTGGCCCAGGAATTTTTAAACTTATGCTAAATTACAAAGGTTTATTTTAAGTAAATGACATATGTGCTTTCAGTGGTTAAATACCACTTTCTGTAGAGAATGTAGCTCTTATCTAAAAGTGTGTGCGCATGCACACGTACACAATAAAGTTTGTATTGTGTGTGGTTTTGGAAGGAGATATGAAAGAGTAACGTTATAATGGAGAAATTGGAGGCTGTGAAGAGAGCAGGCCTAGAGACCCTCTCCTGCATCCAGGAACACCTCTTATCATATATCACTAATTGAAGATTCTGTGGTGTTTATCAGCTCCCAGTTTATGGATGAAATTCTGGCTTACTGAAGTTACATAACTTGCTCTAAGCTACACAGTACATGGAGAACCTGGGACTTGAATCCAGGCAGTCTGAATCCAGAGCCTTCACACTCAACTCCTGAGTTACCAGGGCTTCATCTAGGCTGCCAAAGTCCATAAAGGGGCTCTGAACAAATATCACCTTTTAAAAACACCTAAACAGGGCCAGGGATTTAGCTCAGTGGTTCTGCTGCCTGCCTCGAAAGCGCAAGGACCGAGTTCAATCCCCGGTACCAAAAAAAAAAAAGAAAAGAAAAAAGGGAAACACCTAAACAGGGGTCGGGGATTTAGCTCAGTGGTTTCGCTGCCTGCTGCGCAAGCGCAAGGACCCAAGTTCGATCCCCGGTACCAAAAAACAACAACTCCCCCCGCAAAAAACGCAACCTAAACATCACGTTTAAAAGTATTAAATTTGTTTTTGTAACAGCCAGTGCTAAAAGAATTTGTAGAAGTGATCAGTATGTCCCTGTAGGTCAGAGAAGAAAACCCATTCCCTGCCCCCACTCCAGACTTGTTCTAGAGTAATTGGTAAAATAATGTCTAAGAAGAGGGGCAGGGATGTAGCTCAGTGGTGCTGTGCCTCCCTGGCAAGCACAAGGTTCTGAGTTCGATCCCTGGTACTGGGATAAAAAGTTTCCATTACAGTTTGTATGGAGAAATAGTGTTATCCTTACATGGGCAAGGCAGAAGAAATATCTGTAACGGTTATTGCCTGGTTGGCAGTCTTTAGAAGCTGTAGCAGTTACTCTAGGGTGAAGCGTTTGGCTGCTCATTCTCTGTCTACCTGAAGGCAAGCAGCAACTAGGGCTCTGCTTCTGTTCTGAGCCTCAATTTAGGGAATAACTAATAAAGGACCGAAGGGGAATTTCAGGTACAGTTTTTCTTTTTGGTACCTGGGAATGAACTCAGGACCTTGCCCTTGCAAGGTAGGTAGGTAAGATAAACAAGCAGAATACATAAACATATGTTAATTCTATGTTTTGAATTAATTTCCCATTAATTTTGGTTTTTATTCCTTTAAAAAGTTTACAACTTGTGTTCTCTAAGTGTCACCAAAGCGCATACCTGCAACATCTTGTCTTGCCAGTGCATTAGTTTCCACTGTGTTCTACCAGCTCCACTCTGATCTCCTGATAAGCTATTTTCTGCATAGACTCAGAGTGAAATTTTAAAAATCTGACTCAGGGGGCTGGGAGTGTAGCTCAGAGATAGAGCACTTGCCTAGTGTGCATAAGGCCCTGGGTGTGATCCCCAGCACTGCAAAAGAAAAGGTAAATAGAAAAAAAATTTTTAAGGTAGGTGTGGTGGTGCATGCCTGTGAGCCCAGCATTCAGGAAGCCTGAGGCAAGAGGGCCACAAGTTCAGGTGCCACCTGGGCAATCTAGTGAGACCCTGTCTCCAAATAAAAACTCAAAAGGGCTGGGGGTGTCGTACAGTGGTAGAGCACCCCTGGGTTTGAGCTACAGTACTGCAAATAAATAAATTTACAGTGTTTTTAAAAATCCAAGAGTAGATCTCACCAGTTTCTTCTTTTTTTTTTTGGTACCAGGGATGGAACTCAGGACCTTGTGCTTATGAGGCAGGCGACAGCACCAGTGAGCTAAATCCCCCGCCCTCGTAGGCCTCTTCTAAGGGCTGCTCATCTGCATCACAGACTCCTTTTCTGCCTCCACCTTCATCGCTTACCACTCCTCTGATGTGGTAGGCAGCTAGTGATCCTCTGGCTGTAGTGACTTTTCAGTTTGTTTTTTTCTTCAGTACTGAGGATTGAACCTGGGGCCTTCACACTGAGCTACATCCCCAGGCCTTTTTATTTTGAGACAGGGTCTTGCTAAGTCTGCTAAATTGTCAGGCTGGGTTTGAACTTGAAATTCCCCTGCCTCAGCTTCCCAGAGTGCTAGGATCACAGGTGTGCGCCACCACATCCAGCTGATTTTTCAGTTCTTTTAACATGTCTTGTTTATTCCTAATTTGGCAGCTTTTTGCTTTCTTTTGTTTCTGCCTGGAGCCTTTTTTCCACAGTTCATCCTGAACTAAAGTGTAGTTATCTTAAATGTTCTCCTTGACCATGCAATCAAAATCGGTCTCTCACTTATTCTGTGGCTTTTTTTGTTTGTTTGTTTGTTTGTTTTTTGTACCGGGGATTGAACTCAGGACCTTGTGGTTGCCGGCACCACTGAGCTACATCCCTGGCCCAATTCTGTTCTGTTTCTTCACAATATTTATCTCTATCTGACCATGTATTTATTTGCTTATTGACTGTTTTATGATAGACCCACTCCATGCCACATGTAACCTAAAAATGAACTTGTGTGTGTGTGTGTGTGTGTGTTGGTGATCAAACAACCCAGGGCCTTGTGCTTGCTAGGCAAGCACTGTACCACTTGAGCTAAATCCCCAAATAAAACTAAACTTTGTGAAGTCAGAACTTTGAACTACTTTGTCAGTGGTCTCTCCTAGTCAGTGTCTGACAAGGCCCGCGAAGATATCAAACCAGGTGAAGACTATGTGGAGAGCAAAAAGCCCCATCGGACAGCAATGGGGGTGGGAACAAAAAAGGGGTGGAAACAGGAGCAGGTGTGGGAGTCCGAGGGTTGGAGTAGGCACATTGTTTTCCTGTCTTCCTGGGCTCAGCCCTCGCATTCCTCTTTGCCGCTGGAGGATGTTTGCAAATGGAAGCTACACAGGACAGAATTGAAAACAAATGGAGCCATCCTCTGAGTCAGCTGTGTGTGTGTTGTGCTGGAGCACACGTAGCTTGATGAGGAACTTCTGGAAAGACTCCAGATGCATTTATGGAACTGCTTGATTTCAAAACTCAGAAACTTTTATGTAGTTGTAACCCATTTGAAAATGCAGTTTTATGTTCTGTTTTCTTTATGTAGTGTTGCCCACACATTTTTATGCATCGGGATAATTTTTGCATACGTTATTATCTTCAGTGAAAATGTTAAATCATTGTACACCATTTGTTTAATTGCTTTTGATTTTGGGGAATTTGTATTGTATTATGCTTTTCTGTTCCACAAAGCAAAGGTATGGATAGATTTGTAAAAATGTCCTCCTCACTTTGAGTTACTTTCATTTGGTATATTTTACAAAATGGAATTACTGAGTCAAATAGTAAGAGCCACTTTATAGCTCTTGTTATTGCCAGATGAGGCAATATTTGGAGGGCATGGGTCATGAAAGTCTTGAAATATTTAAAAGGTTGTTTGTGAAGAGGAGCTGGACTTGTTCTGAGGTGTAGTGGAGCATCGGTGAATTGTTGCAATTATAAGGATAAGTAGGTTAGATTCTATGAAAGGGAGTTTTTAATATTTAGAGCTGCCTGAAAATGGGACCATCTGCTTCTATAAGTAGTAGATCTCCTCTTGCTGAAACTTTTAAGCACAGTGAAGTTTTTTTTTTTTGGTACTGGGGGTCGAACTCAGGACCTTGCGCTTGCGAGGCAGGTGGCGTCACCACTGAGCTAAATCCCCGGCCCAGCACAGTGAGTTTTTAAAGAAGTTATTTTATAAGCTTTCCAGACCTCTGTATTTTCCTACCCCCATCCTTTTGCTTCAAAACTAAATTCTAAATGACATTTATTAAGATGTAGCACAGGGCTGGGGATTTAGCTCAGTGGTTCCACTGCCTGCCACATTGCCACTTGTATTAGCAGCATCCCAGATCCCTCACTGGGAGACCTCAGAGTCAGAGTCTTGACAGGCAAAATTTGGGAATTACACCAGCGTGAATTACCCTCTCCCATCCCCAGTCTTCAGAACTGCCAGGCAAGTTGGTCAAAGTTTTTCTTCAGTCTCTTGACATTTTTACTGTGCTCATTGTCTACCTGCAAGTCTTATCCCACATTTACCTGCTTGTAGACTTTATAAAACTTTTTTTTTTCAATATTAAGGATCAAAAAAAAATATTAAGGATCAAACTCAGGGCCTCTGCACTGAGCCACATTGCCAGGACCCCTAAAGAGACCCCCCCCCCCTGCTTTTTAGTCCTTTTTTATTTTGTATTTTGAGACCGGTCTCACTAAATTGCCCCGGGTGGGTTCAAACTTCCAATCTACCTACCTCAGCCTTCCAAGTTCTGGGATTACGGGCATGTGCCACTGCACCCAGTTTACAAAACTTTATGGAAAGTTGTGTTACACCACCAAATCCCAAGCCAATCCTAGTGCCTAAGTGATTGATTCTAAGTATTTGTTACATTATCTTGTATTCTTTCTGACAAAGATATTTGCATTTTAAATGAAGAATTTGGTTCTTCATTTCTGATCTGTAATTGGTGCAATACAACTCCTAATCTGAGTGAGATAACTTTACCTACTCATCATAAACACATGTGTACACACACGCACACACATTTCCAGGCAAGTCCTCTAATTTTTGAAGGAATTATTGCTTAACAATCTGGGGTTGTTCATTTGTTTGCTTATGGCCACTTTATTTAGTAAAATATTGTCTCAAAACACCAAGTTTGGGCAAGGAGGAAAAATCCCTATTGAGGATGGAGATTCAATTATGGTCTCTGAATTTTAATTTTTCTTGGGGTATATTTTGATGCATTCCTCTGCTGTTAGCACATTGGCCTCAGGGAAGCCTGTTTCCCTTTCTAAGTTCCCCAGAGTACAATGAAAGAGTCTCCCTAATTCCACAGCAAAATGGGCCAGCAGGCTGCACGGGGAGCTAGAGGTCAGGGCTCAATTCTGGTTGCACCACTGCCATCTGCCTGCCCTTGAGTCTAAGCCTTCGCTCCTGAATCGTCAGTAGCCTCCCTCCCTTCTGAAATGCCTAGTAAAACCAGCACACATGAGAACACAAAACAGACAGTCACAAAGCCAGCTGTGAAAGTGCAGGTGAAAACATGGTTTTGCTATGTCAGTCTGAGTTTTTAAAATGGCCCTTTTGTTCCTAGCAATGAATAACCAGAGGGCTGCTTGCCTTTTTAAAATTTATGTTCCCACCAGATGTGCACACTTGTAATCCCAGCACTCTAGGAGGCTGGGGCAGGAGGATCCTAGATTTGAGCCCAGTCTTAGCAATTTAACTACTTAGTAAGACGCAGTCTCAAAATAAAAAATAAGCATTTTATGCAAAGGCCCTAGGTAAAATCTCCCACACTGAAAACAATAAAATAAAATTTATGTTCTCTGTTAAAGCTACAAATCAGAAGACTAATTTTTCCTTCAGCTTTTATGTTTATAAAAAATTTACACATAAAAAAAAATTTACACAAAAAGTCTAATAGTCATTTTAGAGAAGTGTATTGATGACTATTTGGTCCCATTTAGAAATGTAGTTAAACATTAGCATCTTAATGATGTGGCTGTAATTTGTATGTCTCTCTGCTGGGTGGCTCTGACCCACTAGTGGTACATGCATGTCTGCCCGAGGTGTTCCATCAATGAGATAATCATGCATGTATCATCAGTGGTTCAAGTCAGCAGGAACATGTTAAAAAATTATAAATTTAATGTATTCCGAGTCTCTTAAAGTAATTCAGTTATCTGAGCTAATGAACAAAACATTCCTGAATACCTAAAACTGTTATGAATCTAACAATTTATAAATAGGGCGAATCAATTCCTCTATTTTCTTAAACATTCCACCCCAAATTTTAGATGAAGGTTCCATTTCAAATCACACACATTTTAAATTAGAATTGTAAGTCTAATTTGTTACTGTAATGAACTACATTTCTCTCTCTCTCTCTGGTGTTAGAGATTGAACCGAGGGCCTCCCTTATACTAGACAAGTACTCTAGCACGGAGCCATATTCCCAGCTCCGAAAAGCTCTCTACCATCACAAGTATCCAGAATACCAAACATCACCAGGTAGGGTGCTGCTTGACTGTAATCTCAGCACTAGGAGAGGCTGAAGCAAAAGGCTCACAAGTTCAAGCTCAACCTGGGTAATTTGGCAAGACTCTCTCAAAATAAAAAATAAAAAATGGGCTAGGAATGTAGCTCAGAGTGAAGGCCCTGAGTTCAATCCCCAGTACCAGAAAACAAGAACAAGAACAACCAGATATGTATAAATTTCTTAAAACAAACATGTAAGGTTGTTTCATTCTTTTAAATTTTTCTACCCTTAATTCTAAAATTTCTCAATATTAAAATCTATTTTTTAAAAAAATCTACTTACCCACTAGGAAACAAAGATGTCATCCCAAATGCCTGGGGTGCCCCTTCCCAAGGAATGCTCTGGAAACCGTTCTCAGTGGCCCAGAGAGTACACTCAGTAGAGATTCTGTTCCAAGACTTTTGGGCAGCTCTTCTCAGGCCCTCAAGTACCCCACTGAGCCCTGTTTTATGGGTCCTGCGTCATTACTCTCCAAATGGGCCAATTTTACAGCCAATGGCTCCTAGATTCAAATTACACTCCACCTAATTCTTCAGCCTACACAAGGAAGTTGGAAACTCCTACCCGAGTTGCTATACCACTTGTTAGGATATAATTAGTCTAGTGAAGGATTCATTGTATTCTGAATTCTTTCTATAGCTTCCCAGTTTCTGGGGCTGCAACTCTTAAAGGTATTGACTAGTTGGATTATTCCCGGTGTTGCCAGACTCTGGTTACAGACCTTATGTTAGTCCAGAGAATGCCACAGGAAGTTTAGTGCTAAACAGAGAATGAACTTCAGGTCAGGATGAAGGAAACCCTAAAGGAGTGGGAGAAAAAGCATATGCAATCCATTTGATTCATTCTTCTCTTCTGTTTTATTGTTTGATAGTGTTTCCTGTGTGTTATTTATCCTTGCCTCCTAAACAAGATAGCAAACTGTAGTTGCACTAACTGAGATGTGTTTGCCTAACTCCTCCCAAGCCCAGTCTCCTTCAAGTCCATAACATGTTGGGCGCATATTAGGGACCCAATGCTATTTGTTAAAAATAAAATAAAGGAAAACCCAAGAACTTGTGTGCCCTCTTGAGGCAGTACCTGAGATAGGTTGCTAAGAGATAGATGTCAAAGGAAGTTGACACAGTTGTGTGTCTTGGATTAGAGCTTGAATGATTGAGTATAATGTACCCACTAACCTATCCTGGGAGGCTGTAGGAGGAGGGAAAGTATAGAAGTCAGAAGGATCATGTGCTTAGTTTTGAGTGGTTTGGGTTGAGATGCCTGCAGGACTCTGAGGTGGCCAGTAACCGTACGTAGATGGACATTTGTGCCTGGACTTTGGGAGATCTGAGCTTGAGATATGCCTTGGGAGTAGGTAAGTGGCAGTTAAAACTTTGGGCATAAATCAAATCACATTGGGAGAGTGCAGTATAAGAAGAAAAGAGAGCTAAGAATAGGACCCTGAGAAACACCATCATTGAAAATGCATATACAGGAAAGAGCCTGCTTACAACCATGGGAAGAAGCCAGAAGGTAGACAAATGTTGTTTCTCTCACACTTCCAGTATGTCTTCCCTACTCATAAACTCAGGAATAGGCAACATGGTGGTAGCGATGGGCAGAACACAGTGGAGGGGCTGCACCATGCTGGGTGGGAGACTGCAGTTGGGATAGGATGGTGTGGGTATGAGCTCAGGTTCTAGAAAGCTTGGGAGAGGGCTGGGAAATGGAATTTCTGAATTCCATGCTTTCTCTGCCACTTCATATTTCAACAAACATCCTTTCCTTATTCAGAGTCATAGACTCTTGGAAAACTTTTCTGCAAATATGGAAAGAGGTGTGATGAGGAAGCAGGAGTGAGAGAAGGAGAGGAGGTGCCTTACTATCAAATATGTGTGCATGTGTGTATGAGTGTTATACACACATATGAGCATGTGTCCTTGCGTACACATAGGAGTATGGAAGTGTACTAGGTATGTGTATATGTGTATATGTATACAACCTATGTACAGTAAGTCCTCGAATTGCCAACATTCAATTTGCAAACCTTCCCAGGTGTACTTAGTGTACACCTCATTTTGTCAGACTTAGGAATGAATCCGACTTATGAACATTCTCCTGGAATGGAACTCATTCATAAGTCAGGGACTTACTGTATATATTTCTCTCTGTAAATTTCATGATAAGTACTGAAATTAAGAGGAAGAAAACTCACATAGCAATTTGACAGAGTGATTTTATGTTAATTGAATCTAATAAATTTCGGCTGGTAATTTCTTTATCTGTGGGTTCTATTCCTTTCTTAGAATTCATTTAATTGTATTAGCAGATTGCATATGAAACTTCTCCTTCATTGCTGCTAGAAGAGCACTGATGAAGATTCTTTGTAGGCTGGGGATTTAGCTCAGTGGCACTGTGCCTGCCTCACAAACACAATGTTGTGAGTTTGATCCCTGGTACAAAAAAAAAAAAAGATTCTTTGTAGATCCTGATTCTGAAATTCCCAAGGAAGGGAAATTGACTTCAGAAGCCTGAGGCTGAGGTCCTGGGTCAGATCAATGAAGCATGAGCACAAGTACTAAACTCAAAGAAGAGGTCAGGCCTCAGGGGTCTGACTGGTGTCCTGAGGCTCAACCTGTTCTCTCCTTCTTTCCTTTTAGGTGAAATGGCACCACCTGACAGCTTTCAAGGTATTGGACAGCAGATCTGGAGACAAGTCTCCAAGACCCTAAAAGCTCAATTCTTCCTCCTGCCTGCAGAGCAGGTGAGGCTGATGTTCGTAGATAGAAGAAGGCATTTCAGGGCCTTGGAACAGGCACTGAAAACCTCTATACTTCCCTCCAAACAGTAATGTATGGTGATTGTTAATTGTGATATGTCAGCTTCACTTGAATGAGAACAGCCTAGCAGATTAGTTCTTGTTCTTTTTTTTTTTTTGGTACCGGGGATTGAACTCGGGTCCTTGGGCTTGCACAGCAGGCGGCGAAACCACTGAGCTAAATCCCTGGCCAGATTAGTAAATATTGGAATGTCTGTAGATGACTAACATGGAGGCCTGCAGACTGAGCAGGGAAGACCTAGTCCAGTTGTGGGCAGCACAACCAATAGGCTTGCAGCCCGGACAGAATAAAAAGGGAAAGAAGGAAGTATCCCTTTTTTGGGGGGAATTCTCCTATTTACCATTGCCTTTGGACACTGGTTTCCAGTTTCCTCAGCCTTCCAGCATAGACTCTTCCACCTTCCAGTGCAGACTCTTTAGCCTTCTGACACAGATGCATACGCTGGTCACTCTACAGCCTTCAACCTTCATTCTGGGCCTTCAACCTTCATTGCTTCTGGAGCTTCTAGCTCACCAGTGTGGGGACAGCCATTTTAGATTCTTCTACTCTTGATCCCATAGATGGCCATTGTGACTCTTCTGTTTTTAATCCTCAAAGCCCACCTAATAAATCCCTTTGTATAATTAGACATATTTATATTGATTCTGTTCCTCTAGAGAACCCTAACTAATATATACATATATATATATATATACATACACACACACACACACACACTCAATCAGGAATAGTAGAGCCTTTTATTTCGGCAAAATCAGACACATTCCTTTGTCCAACACAAGGAACCTAGCACAGATGCCTGCCCACATTATACAATTGCTCTTTTTTAGGTTTCCTTTGAACTGCCCTACCAAAACACTTCTAAAGCCATAACTTATTTTTCATTTGTAATTTTATATTCTTTTTCTTTAAGAAGGTTTCCAAAATTACATAAGCCACCTACCTCATAAAACCTGCATCCGCTCTTGCTAAGCTCCCAAGTGTTTGACTTTGGAAGGGCAGAGAATACCAGATATAAGAAGAAAAAGTAAGCAGCAATGAAGGGCTAGAGAAGAGTCCCTCTCCCCTCATCATTTGGAGCATCTGTAAAACCCCCTAAGAAATACAGAGTATGTGAGGTTGGGCTTGTGGGAAGAAATGGTATTTTCAAAGAGGGTAAGAACTAGTAAAGAACCAGGAAAGAAATGCTGCAGCAGTGTGGAATCTGTAGAACTTTGGGGAGGGGCCCAAGCCTTAGATAATACCATCTAAATGCACAGGAACCAATGAGTGTCATGCTTATCCTTCGATTGTGGAGGGTCACCGGCCACATGCAAGATGCATCTACACACTTTTCCTTGTATCTTCAGTCTGGGTACCTTCTAGAAGTATACTGACACATGGTCAGGGATACAGCCTTGGGTGGCAGTTTTTGTGTCCCTTCTTGCAGGCTATGTTGGGGGTCTGGCAAGTGGTGGCTGCAACGGGCATGGGTTCATGCAGGAAGGAGCTGAGGGCTTTCCAGTGCTTTGTGTACTTGATGTGGCCCATCACTGAGTTGCAGGCTTGAGGGCTGGGGTGCATGTGCTGAGTTTTAAACCACTGAGCTGAGGTCATGTTTCTGGGCTTGGCACTGACTGGGATCTCTGCCACCCACAGCCCCAGCAGCAGGAACAGTGGCAGGGAATGGAACTCTGTCTTGGCTGGTGCCATCTCCTCTAAGGATGCAGACAGTGGAACAGAGGGGAGGGGTGGGTGGGTCATCAGGAGGAGCCTTGCTGGTCCCTCATGAATTTCATACCAGAACTTCAGAGTTCCGGAAGTCCAAGATATTAAAGAGATTGAATACCACTGGAATTTTTTTTTCTTTTTTTTGTGGTACTGGGGATCAAACTCGGGACCTTGCACTTTCGAGGCAGGCACGGCACCACTGAGCTAAATCCCAGCCCTACCACTGAAATTTTATTGCTTAGTTAGAGCAGATAATTTTTTTTTTTTTGAGACAGTTTCTTTATGTAGCCCAGGCTGGCCTCAAACTTGTGATCTTCTTGCATCACCCTCCCAAGTTAGAGAAATTCCCCATTATCACATGATTAAAGACTATATCATAATATAGGATTTTAATCAAGACCTCTCAGTTTCCAAAGCTCTTATTCTTTCCACACTCCCTTTTTTTTGAGATAGTTTCATTATGTAGTTCAGGCTGGCCTTATTTTTTTTAATTAATTTTATTGGTACATTTTAGGTATATAATATAATGACATTCATCATTGGAAATTTGCACCTTTACATAATCCATCTTGGTTCTTATTTTTTCCCCATTCCTAGCCCTCCCTTCAACCCCTCCATCCCTCCTATTTACAAAGACTTTGTTTCCATTTTTTCATAGTAATTCCATTCCCTCCTTTCCTTTCCCCTACTCCTCCCACTTCCCCTTCCCCTTTGCCCCTTTTCTTCCTATTTCACATTATCTATTATACCTTTTAGTCTTTATTTACACTTTCAGTTTCTCACACTGGAGAAACTGTTCGGTATTTACACATATGTATCCTAATTATTTCACTTAAGAGTATCTTCAGGCTGGCCTTCAACTCACTGTGTAGCCCACTTTGGCCTCAAACTCATGGTGATCCTCCTGCTTCACTCCCAAGTGCTGAGATTACAGGTGTGCACCACCATGCCTGGCCGGCTCCATGTTTCTTTTCTTAGTGTGTGTTTATGTGTGTGCGGGTGTTTCTTTTTTTTAATCTCTGAGAAGTCATCATGAAGGGAAATTAGTCTCTGGAGAAAATTAAACCAAAGTTCTCCCATGATGGCTTATGTATTCTTTTTGTTTTGTTTTGTTTTTTGGCTTAAGTATTCTTGAAAGGCTTGATATTAAGGTTGTGAGTCAGGCTCCTTCCTTTCTACTCTGTATCCGTGTTTATTCCTGAAGTTAGAGAAAAATGGTCACTGTGCGTCAGGGAACCACTGTTCCATCTGGCAAAGCAACATGGTGAGCTGGGTTCTTGCCATGCCTGTTGGAGGATGTCCTGTAATGATAGAGTCGGAGCTGGGAGAGGTTGTGGAGATCACCTCAACTGACCACCTCATTGTGCAGATAATGGCGCTCAAGTTCCTGAAAGGGCAAGTGCCCTTCCCAAGGCCACGGAATGAGTGGCAGGGCCGGGGCCAGGAACTTCCTGACTTTCAATTGGTCCCGTTGGTCTAGTGCCAGCTGCAAAGGGAAGGAGAAAGAGCTTCCTGGAGAGGCAGAGCTTAGTGAGTGTTGCTCTGTGGTTTTAGGTGGTGCATGAGCATTGCCATAAATAACTCCCTAAACCCTTCTGATAACATTTAGGAGAAAGTCTCCTCTTAGAGCAAGAAGGTCAGTTCTGTTCCACTAATATTTGTTTTTCCTCCTTTTCAATAGAGACAACAGACCTCAGGCTGAGTCTTCCACTGAATAATATCTGGAAAGAGTTTTTAAATATCAGATGACATTCACTATATGTATGTATGTATTTATTTATTTATTTTTGACACTAGGGATCAAACTCAGGACCTTGTGCTTGTGAGGCAAGGGAGCAGCACCACTGAGCTCAATCCCCAGCCCCACTATATTTATTTTTAATTACAATTTATTAAGTAACCCTAGTATCCTGTGACAGATGATTATACAGTTTCATTTTCAAAAATTATTTGAATTAAATAAGTAAATGTATATTTAGTAAATTTCAACACTGAAATGAATGGATATTGTGAAAATTGTCAGAGGAAAAGCAAATAACTGTAATTTTTGGAAACTTGCTGTATTGGTTAGGGTTCTCGAGAGGAGCAGAGTCAATAGAAAATATATGCATAATTAGGTAAAGAGATTTATTATGTAAGGTTATAGGATCCAAATGCACACTGGAAAGCTGGAGGATCCAGTAGCTGTCCAGCCCAGGAAGATGGAAGCTATAGAACAGGAGGGATGAATACCACATTTTCTTTATCCATTCATCTGTTGATGGACGTATAGGCTGTGTCCAAGATTTAGCTACTATGAACTGTGCTGCTATAAACATGAGTATGCATGTATCAGTCCGAGATCAAAGGCCTGGAAGCTCACTGGAGAGTTACTGGTGTGAGTCTGCTATGTGTTGGAAGGCTGAAGAAACTGGAGACTGATGTCCACAGGTGACAGCAGTAAAAGACACACCTGCTCAAGCACAGCGGAACTCTTCATATAGGTAACTTTCTTCCTTCCTTTTTATTCAACCCAGGCTACAAGCCTGTTGGTTGTTTCTACCCACAACTCTGGAAATACTTCCCAGACACACCAGGGACTGGGCTTTACTATCTGTTAGATGTTTCTTACTCCCATCATGTTGACATATCTAACACAATCCACACCCTTTGTCAACTTGATAACCAGACATATCTCCTTAACCCACACTTAATCTCCAAATGTGACAGCAAGTTCATAATTATGCCTAACATGATACAGACATCCTGCCTACAAATGGAAATGCATTACATCCCTCCCCAGAATAGAAGGCAAAGTTTTTCTTTGTGTGATGCTTACTCTTCTTGTGACATTTCATAACTTAAATATTAAAATGTAGATTTAACAATACATACTGATACTAGATCAATCAATGTTTTGTAACAAAGACATTAACTTAATTATATATTGGTTAGGGTTCTCTAGAAGAAAGAAAGCTGGATATGCTGGTACATGCCTGTAATCCCAGCACTCTCGGTGGCTGAGGTAGGAAGATCACAAGTTGGAGCCCAGCTTGTGCAACTCAGGAACTTTTCAAGACCCTGTCTCAAAATAAAAACTAAAAAGGGGAGCTGAGCATGGTGGTGCATGCTTATAATCCCAGCACTTAGGAGGCTGAGGCAGAAGGATTGCTGCAAGTTCAAGGCCAGCCTGGGCTACACAGTGAGTTCAAGGCCAGCTTGGACTACATGGTGAGACCCTGTCTCAAACAAATAAACACCCAACCCCAAAACCTAAAAAGGAGTAGGGATGTAGCTCAGTGTGAAGGTCCTGGGTTCAATTCTCAGTAACACACACACATGCGGATTTGCACACACACACACACACACACACACATACACGTGAAAAGAAATAAATATTCATAACAACAACAATCCTAGTTTCTCTAACTGATCATGTGGTCCCAGCTGAGATTATAACTACCTTCTTCTGCTACCCATTCTGTATTCCCTTGGCCTTTAGTAAACACCTCAGATGGTCTTGGTTCTTTAGCTGGTGGGATAACCCACACATTCATTCCTGAAGATTCTGGGCCATTGTCATCCTGCCTGGATTGGGTTATTGTAGTTTCCAACTGACCCTAATGACAAGGCATGTGAAGATTGAACCTATGCACCAAACTAAAATCAAAATAGATCAGAGATCTAAATATTAAAACAGAAACATGTAATCCTGTAGAAGACAAAATAGGTAAAATTCTTGAAGATACAGGTGTGGGCAAAGACTTCCTGAACAGAACCCTGATTGCACAAGAAATAATTACCAAGAATCAACAAATCAGATCACATCAAATTAAAAAGCTTCTGCACAGCAAAGGAAACCACCAATAGGGTGAAGAGAAAATCTACAGAATGGGGAAAAAAGTTGCCAGCTAGTCTTCAAAGAACTAATATCTAGAATAAAGAACTCAAAAACATTAAACCCCTCAAGATCTGGGTGTTATGGTGCATGCCTGTCACCCCAGCACTTGGAAGGTGAGGTGGGAGGATGCTGCAAGTTCGAGGCCAGCCTGGGCTACATAGTGAGTTCAAGGCCAGCTTGCACTACAAAGCAAGACCCTGTCTCAAAAAATAATAATAATTAAACCTCAATTTTTTTTTTTTTTGAGGCAGGGTCTCCCTTTGTAGTTCAGGCTGGCCCTGAACTCACTATGTAGCCCAGGCTGGCCTCGATCTTGCAGCAATCCTCTTGCCTCAGCCTGCCGAGTGCTAGGATTATAGGTATGCGCCGCCATGCCTGGCTACAAACCCCTCAAATTTAAAGACCCTATCAAAAAATGGGCAACTAAAATGAAATGACACTTCTCAGATTAAGAAGTATAAATAGCTAATATATATATGAAAAAATGTTCAATATTGCTGGGAATTCAAGAAATGTCAATTAAAACAACACTGAGATTCCATCTCATTCCAAAAAAGAATGGATACCATCAAGAAATCAACCAATAACAGATGCTAACAAGGCAGGGGGAGAAAGGAACTCTTCTTCATTGTTGGTGGGAGTGTAAACTGATATAACTACTATGGAAATCAGTAAGGAGATTCCTCAAAAACTAAAAATGGAAACTCCATTTGACCCAACTATTCCCCTTCTAGATATCTTCCTAAAAGAGTTATATTACAGTGATACGTGCATATCCATGTTTATAGCAGCACAATTTATAACAGGCAAATCTTGGAAATGGCCTATATGTCTATTAACAGATGAATGGCTAAAAAATGTAGTATTTATATGCAACAGAGTATTACTCTCCCATAAAAAGGGATAAACTTTGGTCATTTATAGGAAAATGGATGCACCTTCAGACCATAATGTTAAGTGAAGTAAATCAGACACACAAACTTAAATATCACATGGTTTCTTTTATATGAGAAACCCAATATATAAATAAAGTGCAAAATTAGAATAGATAGGCAATAGGAAAAAAAAAAGAGAAAAGGTTATTGTAATTCAGCATGGCTGATGTATCTAAAAGTGTACCTTGATTTAGTATAGTTGATTTATGTGTTTTATATATTTTCTGCCTGGTTAGCCTGGCTGTTAATCTGTGTTTGTGATACTTTACTTAATAAAGACTTATAAAATAAATAAATCTGATGCTGGCAAAAAAGGGGAGCATGTTAATACTAGGAGACACCCTTCACCTGCACTTCATACATATTCTTGCTTACCTCCATCGTGGTGTAGTAGTCCAACTTCCCTTTGGTAGTCTGAATCAGTCACCCCTACCAACACTGTAACTTCCCTTTTTTAAATTTATTTTTTATTTATTTTTGGATTTTTGAGACAAGATCTTACTATGTAATTCAGGCTGACCTTGATCTCACTATGTAGCACAAACTGGCCTCAAACTTGCAGTGATCCTCCTGCCTCAGCCTCCCAGGTGCTAGGATTACAGGTGTGTGCCACCTCACCTGACTTTGTAACTTCCTTTTTATTATTTTTTGTTATTTTGAGGCAGGGTCTTGCTGTGTAGTTCAGGCTGGCCTTAAACTCATTATGTAGCCCCGGCTGGCTTTGAATTCAAGACAGTTTTCCTGCCTCAGCTTCCCAAATTCTGGGATTAAAGTCATGTGCCACCATGCCTGGGAGTAATGTCCTTTTCTTCCTGTTGACTCAGAGGCATGAGGAGCCAAAAATAACCACAAGGGAGTCTTACCTTCAAGTTCAGTGACATCATTGTTGTATATCCTGGTAGAACCATTCCCCACTCTGGAACAAAGACTTCTAAGCCAGCAGATCATAAGGTCACAGGAACAAGAAGCAGACATTTTGTTAGTGGATCCCTAGAGGTAATGGTGAGTGGTACCATTCCCATTTCTACCCCCTTTAGTCCTTAAACTGTGAATCCTGGCTGTGGGATAATCAGTACCATATAATGGATGCTGATTCAGAGCATATACAGTACAGCCTTCTGAAGAACCTCGTCCCAGCTGGTACTGTAATTGCATCTTTGAAAGGGCAGTCAATGGTGCTTTCAACCCAGCTGCTTCTGAATGGTGAGGAACATGGTATGACCAGTGAATTCCATGAGCATGAGCCCTTTGCCTTACTTCTTTGTCCTTGAAGTATGTTCCTTAGAAGAAATGCTGTGTGGAATACTGTGAGGGTGGATGAGGCATTCTGCAAATCTATGAAGAGTAGTTTTGCAAAAGCACTGTGTGTAGGGAAGGTAAATCCCTACCATTAACAAGTGTCAATTCCAATAAGGAAAAAGTGCTGCCCTTTCCATGATGGAAGGGGTCCAATATAATCAATCTACTACCAGGTTGCAAGATGATCACCTTGGGAAAATGTGCCACACTGGGGACACTCTTGTTCTCCACTGCTGGCAAATTGGGCATTCAGGAGTCTCTATAGCTAGATCAGACTTGATGAGTTGAAGAACATTTTGCTGAGCTAATGCATAACTTCCATCCCTGCCACTATGACCACTTTGTTCATGAGCCCATTGGAGTGGCTGAAGAAAGCGGTGGACTATTATCCACAGAACGGATCATCCTCTTCCCTTGATTATTAAAATTCTCTTCTGCTGGGGTTACTAAAATGTTGTCTGCAGATGAAGCAGAGCTTTGGTCCAAAATCCTAAAAGGCCTCTGCTATGATTCACCAATGGGGGCCTGCCAGAGGCTCCAAACATCATCCCTGTCTGTTACTGACACACTGACACAAGAACCTAAATCTGTTACATAGCCTTCTCTTGTTCTGGGCTTCACTCAGTACCAGCAGCTTTCTGAGTCACGTGCTAAATAAGCCTGAGTAACACATCCAAGGGAGGAATGTGTTGCCAATATAATCCAAATAGGCCTCCTGAGTGATGTGCTTCTTTCTTGGTTGTAGGAGGGGTCAGATGCAACAACTTATCCTTCATAGAGAAGGAATATCTGTATGCCCCACACCACTGGACTTCTACAAATTTCTGAGGTAGTGGGCTCTTGAATTTTAGTTAGATTTATTTCCTATCCTCTGACATGAGAACGCTTCACCAAGTCCAATCAATGTATCATCGATGTAATGGACCTGTGTGGTACCTTATGGAGGAGAAAGGTGATCAACATCCCTGTGAAGTAAGTTGTGTCACAGAGATGAAGGGTTTATATATCTCTTCAAGTAAGACAGTGAAAGTATATTGCTGGCATTACCAACTAAAAGCAAATTGTTCCTGGTGAACCTTATAGATAAGTATGGAGAAAAAGATATTTGCCAGATCAATAACTGCATACCAGGTACCAAGTGATGTGTTAATTTGCTCATCCCACAAAACCACAAGTGTTACAGCAGCTGTAATTAGAGTCATTACTTGTTAAGTTTTTGGTAATCTACCATTATTCTCCAAGATTCATCTGCCTTCTGCACAGGTTGAGTCGGAGAGTTAAATGGGGATATAGTGGGAACCACCACTCCTGAATCTTTCAAGTGCTTAATAGTGGTACTAATCTCTGTAATCCCTCCAGGGATGAGATATTGTTTTGATTTATTATTTTCCCAGGTGGAGGCAACTCTATTGACTTCCATTTGGCTTTTCTTACCATATTAACTCTCACTCTGCCAGTTAGGGAACTCTTATGAGGATTCTGCCAAGTACTAAGTATATCTATTCCATTTATTCATTCTGGAACCAAGGAATTGATCACAGGCTATATTTGGGGACCCACTGGGCTCACTGTGAGTTGGACTTGGCTAAAACCCCATGGGTCTCCTGACCTCCACAGGCCCTTACTCTTACTGGAAGCCCATAGTGTTTTGGATCTCCTGGAATTAGTGTTAGTTCAGAACCAGTGTTTAGTAATCCCCCAAATGTCTGATTATTTCCTTTTCCCCCATGTATGGTCACTCTGATATAAGGATATAGGTCCTTTTGGGGAAGGATGAGAAAAAGATTAACAGTCTTTCTTTCTTTCTTTCTTTCTTTCTTTCTTTCTTTCTTTCTTTCTTTCTTTCTTTCTTTCTTTCTTTCTTTCTTTCATACTGGGAATTGAACTTGGGACCTTCTGCTTGCAAGGCAGGCGGTGGCACCACTGAGCTAAATCCCCAGCCCACTAGTGTATCTTTCTGATGGTGCACCCAGATCCTTTCTCAAGGGGATCTGGCCTCCCCTTTATTCAAGGTGTTTTAGGTCTGTAAACTGACTCAAGTTTGAAAATTGATTGAGGGGCCATGATTCTCTGTTATGATT
This sequence comes from Heterocephalus glaber, assembly GCF_053883595.1. Lineage (NCBI taxonomy): Eukaryota > Metazoa > Chordata > Mammalia > Rodentia > Bathyergidae > Heterocephalus > Heterocephalus glaber. The sequence continues at coordinate 1,885,697 of NW_028258403.1, read as the reverse complement.
CAAGGTAGGTTTTTTTTGGTACCGGGGATTGAACTTGAGTCCTTGCCCTTGCATAGCAGGCAGCGAAACCATTGAGCTAAATCCCTGGCCCCAAGGTGGGTTTTTTATTCATTTTCCTTGAAATTTTTCAGCTTGTATAGCTCAGTAAAAATTTAGTAGACTTCCTATTTCACTTCTGGGAACACTGTGATTAATTAGCCAATGAGGTAGGTGTGAATGAGTCAGACCATTCTGATCATTGTTTTGCTTCTGTGTCCATCACATTAAGTACACCACCTTCCTTTGGTGATTGAGTGCTGCCACTTGGCCCTTGCCACGCCAGGATCCAATTATACCCATTGCATTTGTTTCCCAACTGGGTGACTGCAGTCCCCACTGTAAGGTCTGGCATACAGAGAAGAGCAGTGATGGAGCTCTTCAAAGGTACTTGTGCTTCCCTCACAAATCTGTTTTAGGGTATTATTAGTGAAGAGTGAATTTTCTGGATGCTCTTAGTGTGGAGGAGTAGGTTTTACCTGGAAAATTCATTCCAGCACCCCTATTTCCCTGAGCCTTTGAATACCTCGTCAACAGAAAACCAAGGAATATCAGGCATTTCCAGCTTATTCACAGTGGGCATCTTTTGATCCATATTTCAACCAACCAACCAACCAACCAGCCAGCCAACCAAATAAATTATTAGCACCTTAAAAAAACCTTCATGCACTGTTATATTAAATCCAGAATCTCTGCTTAATAAGCCTATATCAAGAAATTCAACCTGGTCCAAGTTTGTGTCCCTTCCACTATTATTCCACACCCTTAAAACTCCATTCCCATAATTATTCCCTGGGTCTCTGCTTATCTGAATTAGAAAACTCAAGAAGTCCTTTAGGAGTGTCGCTTTCCTCTTCATGAGCCATGCTGTAGACCTCACCTTTAGGAGTTTCCTATGGTTTGAGCCTGGTAATAGGCCAAGAGGCAAAAGTGGGTGGTGGGAGTGGGTCTTGAGGAGCACTGGCATTGTTTTGTTTGGTAACTGCACCAGGATAGGACATTACTGCTTCCATAGGTAACACAGGATTCATTTTCTTAGGTGTAGGAGGAAAGGCCAACACCATAGGAAGCAGGAGTAGGGATGTCTCTGCCACTAAAGGTGAGGAAATGGTATCCTTTGGGAAAATCTCATCAGATTTAGGAATTCAGTGTCTCCAGTCATCATGTTCCTTTCAAACTTGTCCATCCCCATTTACAGGATACCCTTGGAGGCTGAGCTTTAAACTTGTACTGTAATTCAGTCAATCACACGATGAGAGACAAATTCTCCTTCATGACACACTTAGAAGACTGTAGGCTGTTTATACGTGTGAGGAGCTGGGAATTTAAATCTTTGAGCTCATTTATTACTTTGTCCCACGATAAGAGCTACCAGCCAACATGATTACATTTCTTACTCTTCCAAAAATGTTTAAAAGTGTTGTGTATAGCGTCACTAAATTCTTTGCATCTCACAAGTGGTGAATTAGAAGAAACAAATGGATCTATGTTACATATTACTTTAAACAGCTCACAGCATGGAGTATCAGTACTATATGTTACCAGAAGGCAAGGCAATGGCAATTTTAGGTCTCATCAAATAACTGAGCCAACTCCAAGTACCACTAAACAAATAAGAGAAATTCATCCTCACAAATTTGTCTCTCTAGAACCACTCCTCATACCAAAATCTCTATTGGCTAGGGTTCTCTAGAGGAACAGAATCAATATGAAAAAAAATGTGATTATGTAAGGGAATTTATAGCTCAGAGGTGGGAGAGTCCACAGTAGTCACCTGTGTACTGGAGAACCAAAGGATGAAGCAGAGGAGCATCTCAGTGCAAGAAGATGGAAGCTACAGAACAAGAGGGATGAAGGATGCAGCACCAATCCAAAGTTGAAGGCCCAGAGAGTCTCTAGTATCAGTCTTCTCTGTGCTGGAAGGCTGAAGAAGTTGGAGATTGAAGTCTACAGGAGATGGCACCAGAAGACTCACCCACTCAAGCAGAATGGAGCTCTTGAAACATTCAACTTCCTTCTTCTTTTCCTTTAATTCAATCCCAGCTATAAGCCTACTGGATGGTGACAGCCATAACAGGAGCAGATCTTCCTCCCTCAGTTTCTGTCCTACGTGGCAATCATCTCTAGAAACACCTCCAAGATACACCCAGAACTGTGGTTTACTAATCTGCCAGGCATTTCTCAATCCAGTCAAATTGACGTATTATGGTTAATGGTCATACATGCTCTATGCTACAGTTTCTCAAAGACCTGTGTTGGTGTGTTGGACCCTACTCTGGATCCCAACCACTAGAATTTGTGTGATTCTTCTATAGTTGAGGAAAAGAAATGTTCTTCAACCTGCCCTCCCCCCAGATAATTTAAAAATCCCTAAGGCTCCTTGAATCTGCATTTCTGAATGTGCATATTCTGAGTTTGGTCCCTCTAACCCAAGATGGAACTGTGCTGTCTAACAGAACTCACCCTTTCCATAGTAGGGATCCCTTCATGTGCTCCTTCCCACAAATCAAGTAAAATATTGATATTTAGAACCCAGGAAAACATTGCCCAGCAGACAGCTGACTTGAGCACCAGGGAATAAATCTTTTTTTATCTCCAGGAAATCTTTTCTCTCTTGGAGACCCTCATTTGAGTCTCTCCCATTAGAATGGGAGTGTTTATTTATTTATTATTATTATTTTTTTTTTTCTACTGGGGATCGAACTCAGGTCCTTGTGCTTGCGGGGCAGGCTGCAGCACCACTGAGCTAAATCCCTGGCCCAGGAGTGATTATTCATTAACTGTTTCAGATCAAAGCCACTAGGCTTTTGGAAGGATTGGGTGGGGGTGACAGCAGAAGCTGAGGTCTGGCCTAAACATTTTCTGCTGACCAACATGACTGACCACACACTTTGCAAGCTGTGAAACCAATTAAGTTGCAAACAGTGTTTTCCTTCAGTAGGTGCTGGCCCTGCAGCTAGCAGGCTTCTCGGCAGCCTGGAGGAAAGGTTCTTCTGTGTATTTTGACCCTACTTATTCATCATAGGTCTTCACAGATGCCTCAGTCTTAGGTCTTTTTTATCCATTAAGCATAGAGGCTCAGTATCTGGGGCCAGGACAGTTGTCAAGGTCCTAAAATATTTGAGATTGGGAAAAATATATAGGCTTTAGTACAGGAAAAAGCAAGTGCAAAATCAAATTTAAAATATTAAATTACTTGCTACCAAAATAACATAAAACTGATGTCATTTATTTTGAAATTTGGTATGCATAAAAAGTTAATTACATTAGAAAATGATCTTAGTTTAGATTTTCTCATTTTACAGAGATTTCTGAGTACAGTACCATGATTGCAGAAGAAACCATATCAATCATGAATTAGTTATAGTCAAATAATTTCAATAGTAAAACATTAAAAATATTTTAGATACATTTCTGCAGAAACAATATTGAATAAGGACAATAGATTTCACAAATTCAATGTGTGTGGTAAAGTGTTAAAATGACTAAGAGTCTGATGGTATAGAGTGTATATTTACTAAAGGTAGCTGAGATAATATACACTATACTACTTAAGGTTTGGGTTACCACAGGGCTGTGTGACAGCAGCAGTGGGAAATGGCTACTATTAATCACTGCTTGGTGAACATCTAATATGTGCTTGTCATAGTGTTTTGTTTGTGTTTTTTTTTTTTGGTACCGGGGATCGAACTTGGGTCCTTACACTTTCAAGACAGACAGCATAACCCCTGAGCTAAATACCTGGCCCTGTCATAGTGTTTTTTGCTTTTTGTTTTGGTACCCGGCATTGAACTCTGGACCTTGCAATTGTGAGGCAGGCATGGTGCCACTGAGCTAAATCCCTGGCCCTAGTCATAGTGTTGGTGCTTTGTTAAAAACAGTAGCCGTCAGGCCAGGGATTTAGCTTAGTAGTGCTGCTGCCTCCCCCACAAGCGCAAGGTCCCAAGTTTGATGCCCGGTACCAAAAAAAAAAAAAGTAGCCATCATTTAAAAAAGTGCTTCATGTGTCAGGGCACTATGCTTTTTCTCCTTCTTTGGTACTAGAAAGTGAACCCAGGATGTTTGGATTGAACTGCATCCAGGCCTTTTTATTTTTATTTTGTAACAGAGTCTTGCTAAGTCACCAAGTTGCAAAGGCTGGGTTTGAATTTGTGACCCTTCTGCCCCAGCTTCCCATAGTACTGGTAATGTAGGCATGAGCCACCACACCTGGCTAGACATCGTGCTTTTTTTGTTTCACATTTTTTTTCCAGTTTTTTTGGAGACAAGTTCTCACTATGTAGTTCAGACTGGCTTGAAGTTACTAGGCAGCCCAGGTTGGCCTCAGACTTGTGGTGACCCTCCCGCCTCAGCCTCCCAAGTGCTGAGATTATAGGAATGTGCCACCACATCCAGCTTGTTTCAATTATTATACCTTTTTTTTTTTTTTGGTACTGAGGAATCGAACTTGGTTCCTTGTCCTTGCGAGGCAGGCAGCAGAACCACTGAGCTAAATCCCCGGTTGTTTTAGTTTTTTGAGACAGGTTCTCACTACACAGTTCAAACTGATCTTGAACTCACTATGTAGCTGAGGCTGGCCTCGAACTCCCAGTGATCCTGTTGCCTCAGCTTCCCAAATGATGGATTTACAAGTATTTGCCACCACGCCCAGCTAAACCCAATTTTTAGAAAGGAAACTGAAGCTCAGGGAGGTTAAAATCACAGATTTAGTAAGTGGCAGGAGCAGGCTTAAAAATTAGGCCTGTCTGTCTCCAAAGTTAGTGTTACCTTTCCTTGCCACACTGCTTTCCTGTTAATTGATAATTACTCTGTGAGACTCACCATGTAGATAATGGCCTGGCAGATGAGCCAGTGTGGTGCTGACTGATTGGTGCCTGTGCCACCATAAGTAGATTGAATGTCACTGTGTTCTACTGTGGTCTACTTTGTTCTTGACAGAGAGCTAAGCAGTGTGTGTCTATCTACCTATTTGTTGATCGATTTCTCTAAAAACATGTCCTCATTTATCTTGTAGCAGCCTAATGAGATAGAAGTATTTATAGTTATTTTACGGGTGAGGAAAAAATGCCCATCTGTGGGGAGTTGAACAGAGTACAAAGCATTGCAGTGACTGAAAGTTAGTTCAGTCTGATTCTTGAGTTTTCACTCTATCCAGGTAGCACTGCAGCAGAATCAAAGGCAGCTTTGTTTTATTTCGAGCCAGTTCTCACTGGTCTTGTATTCATATGGGTCCTTCCGTTCAGTCCCCAGACTATAATTTAAATTCCTCCCTTGAGACGAATCAAGATGCAAAGTTGAAATAGTGAAGTGGTAAGAATGAGTGACTGTCAAATTGAATGAGTTGCAGTATTAGTAATGAGAAAAAGGCAGGTCATTTGGATTCATTGTTAGGATCGAAGCATGTAGTCACTTTCAAATATTGTTGAGCATTCTAGACATAATAAGGGATAAAATGTTCCTTATGAATTTTTAAAAATGTTGAAATTCTATCAGCTAGTGAAAATACAATGCATATTTATTATTATAAATGAATGGCCGTAAAAGCTTATAATAATACATATAAAATTATTATTAAAATTTATTAGATCATTAAAATATAGGAAAATTAGTTGACAAATAATATAAATAATAAGAGAACTGTGTTAGCTACATTACTTTAAGAACCTTATACTTTTTAGCTCAAAATATTTATTACAATTTAATAAATAATACAGCATTAATTTAACAACTAGTACAAGGCAAAACAATATATATTATATTGCAATTGTATATGTGATTTAATTATACAGTAATGTTTTTATAATTGATGTATTAGCATTTATCACATAAACAAGGTCATCCTTAAGAACTATATTTTTGGAGGATTTTTAAAAACTGAGGTATAACATGCAATAAAGTACATCAATCTTAAGTGTACAGTTCAACGAGTTTTCACATAGAAAACATATTTACACCAACAGTAGAGCATTTCCAACTTCTCAGACTCCCCTACATCTCTTTTCCAAGAATACCTCCCTGAGCTACTCTCTCTTGGCCTGTGTCACCACTGACTGATTACTTTAGAGCTTTTTTTTTCCTTTGTGGTGCTGGGGATCCAACCCAGAGCCTTCTGCAGGTAGGCAAGTGCTCTATTTAAGCCCTTCTTTAGAACAATTTAGTTAGTACAATTTAGTTAACACAATTTAGGTAATGAGTCTTTCAAGAAATGTCCTATTTGGAAATTCATTTCATTTTTTTCTCGGTCTGAGGGATTGAACTCAGGACCTTGTGTTTGCCAGGCAGGCGAGGTGCCGCTGAGCTACATCCCTAGCTCCTCATTTCATTTTTGGAGGATGCATTAAAGGCATGATTTTATCCACTTCAAGATTTTGTGAAGACGATATCTGTCTCCAAAACCATAATATAGATAAGAAAAATCATCAATAAGAATACAAAGAACAGGGGCCGGGGATTTAGCTCAGTGGTTTCGCCACTTGCTGTGCAAGCACAAGGACCCCAGTTCGATCCCCGGCACCAAAAAAAAGAATACAAAGAGCGGTTGGGTTTGTACCTCAATGCTCAATGGGAGAGTACTTGCTTAATATGTTAGGCCCTGCGTTAGATCCCAGCACTGAAGAAAAAAAGAATATGAAGAGTGTTTTAAAAGGAACAAAGTGAAAAAACCCCCAGGTGTCCCGAAGTACTTTTTCCATACACTGTGGTTAAAAATCATCTATTTATAGAAAGACAAATATATAGTATGTTGACCACAGAAGTATAAAATAAATTACAACTTTGGGTAAGGCTTTGTATTCATTTCAGTATCCTAGAAGTCCATTTCATGATAGCAATGCTTCAGGAAAAGGTGATTTTTACATTCAGTCAATTAACAACTGCTCAACTAACTTGCCTCACATTCTGAACAAATCATTCAATGTTCTGCCCTCTTTTCTTTTTATCATCCTTCCCCTGCCCTTCTCCTTTCATCCTCTTAAACCACCTGTCTCACATAGCGGTACTCTTGCCTGCAGGTTTGTCCTTTAGCCCACTCACGAGCATTACTCTAGCAGAACAAGGTCCACAGAGTTATGCATGGGATGTTTGCCTTGGTCTGCTACTTGTCAAAGGCAGATATAGCTACTACCACTACTACTAATTGCCATTGTCCAGTGCCTACCAGCACCTGGGGCTGATCAGAGCCGCAGCAACAGTAGCTCCTTCTTTTACTGGGAATTGAAGCTATCGCCTTTGCATTGAGCTATATCCCCAGGCCTTTTTATTTTTAATTTGAGAGAGGGTCTCGTTAAGTCTCTAGGTTGCCCATGCTGGGGTTGAACTTGTGATCCTCAGCCTCCTTGAGTGCTGGGATTATAGTCATATGCCACCACACCTGTCTCTGACCAGAGCTACTTAAATGTCATTTCTAAATCTCCTATAATCCTGTTTGGTAGGTAATATTATTCCCACTTTGCTTTATGGAACAGACCTGCAGAAAGGTTCAGTAATTAGCTCAAGGTCATGGAGACGAACAACTGCACCAGGATTTCTACTCAATTCTGTCTGGCTCCAATGATCATCTGACTCTGGTTGGGAATAAAGGTTCTGGGATAGGGGAGGGATCAGCAGAGTAGCCCCTCCAACAGGTGTGGGAAGGCCTAACAAGGTGACTGGGTGGGAAGTAGGATGGGCATGGGAGGCAGTACAATTTATTTTGGACTGAGATAAAGGCAGACAGAAGGGGCTGGTGATGGTCAGGGCTACAGGCAATGGGAAGGGGTGTCAGGATTCAGTCAATAAAAAGCCTAAGCTTTTCCAGCTCTACTTACCAGAGGGGAAGATTGTGTCTTCAGCCTAGCGGACAGGGAGAGGGCATTTCTACCTCTCAACCCCTCAGGCCTGGGCAGACTGCCAGTGTGGACAGCCAGAGAAGCACTGAGGCAGGGGAGATCATTATCTTGAGGAAGGAAGCTCTGGCAGCCCCACCAGTCTGTTTATGACAGGCAGCCTCTGGGCCACGGAAGTCCCTTAAGGTCAACGGAAATGTGATCTTGGAATAGTGGGATGATGCTAGGACACGCCCCTTACCCTTTGCCTTCAGGCCAAGGGAATCCAGCCAAAATAAGACCTAGGGTCCAGGCCAGAAGAGACGTGGGCTAGAGAAGAGGGAGGGGCAGTCAGGGAGCGAAAGAATGAATTAAGGTTCCCTTTAGGATTAAGGCGCCTCATAAAAAAGTCTTGGCTAGAGAGGTAATGACCTTTATTGCAGCCAACACAGAGTAACTGGCTCTGATGAGCTGTCTGGGTATATTTCGTCATAGGTGAACTCTTCCCTACTTCTCTTGTCCTTGCAATGGACTCTTTCTTGCCCAACTGGTACAGTAGTGTTGTATTTAGATGAAGGCTACTTATTTTCAAGTCCAGATTCTGCTACTGGGCTGTTTAACTGACTTAAGCTTTCTGAAATCCCAAATTCCTCATCCATGAAGAAGATAAGTCATCTCTGTCAAGACTATCTCATCGAGGATTAGAGGACTCATGTGGCTGTGTCATGAAAAACATGAAGTGTTATGTAAATATGATGTGGTCTCTCTCTCTCTCTCTCTCTCTCTCTCTCTTACCACCCCCTTTCTTGCTACCTCTCCCCACAACAGGTTACCTTCCCACATCAGGGCTGGGAAGACCTCTAGTTTAGGAGTGGAATCAGTGCTGTTTATACATTCTATATATACCTTCTCCATTTGTTTCCTCCCTTTGTCATGCTGCCTTGATACGGATGCGATGCTGTGAGTTGGCTTGGAAGAGGTGTTCAAAAACACAGTCCAGGGAAGCCGAGGCTCTGAGCTTGCTCCGCCCCTCTCTTGGGGGATAACCTTGGGAGTGGGGGTGGAAGCAGCAACAAAAAGATGAAAGAGGGGCCGGGGATTTAGCTCAGTGGTTTCGCTGCCTGCTGCACAAGCACAAGGACCTGAGTTTGATCCCCAGTACCAAAAAAAAAAAAAAAAGATGAAAGACATGGGGTCAAGATTTAGCTCAGTGGCACCTTGCCTGCTTCTCGACCACAAGATCCTGAGGACCTGAGTTCGATCCCCAGTGTGGCAAAAAAAAAAAAGAGAGAGAGAGATGAAAGACAATATTTTTCTCTAGAGCTCAGCCCACCATGTCAGCATCAGCTCTGCCCTGGCCTTTCCAAAGAACTGAACAAGGAAGGGTTCAAGAGAAAAGAGAAAGAGTATGCTGTGGGTGGAGGAAGAGGGATGGATGCAGAAGCCAGGAGGAGGAATGAGGCTCAAGCAAGGAGTAAGGAGCCTGGAAACCTAAATGACTTTTTCCAGGTGCACAGGAACCAGGTGGAATTTCCCAGAGTCCTTGCTCTGGGGAGGGTCACAGGCCACTATGTATTCAGATGCATTCAGATGCTTCTCTTTGTACCTGCAGTTGGGGTACCTCCCTGAGGCATGCTTGCAGGTGGTTAGGGACACAAGCTTTGGGCTCTTATGGCAGTTTTTATGGCCGTTCTTGCAGGGTATGCTGGGGGTCTGGCAGGTGGCAGCCACATTGGAGAAGGATGCATGCAGGAAGGAGTTGAGGGGTTTGCAGTGCTTTGTGTACTTGTTGATGCGGTCCATTGCTGGGTTGCAGGCTTGAGGTTTGGGTTGCACGTGCTGAGTCTCAAACCACTGAGCTGAGGTCATGTTTCTGGGCTTGGCACTGACTGGGATCTCTGCCACCCACAGCCCCAGCAGCAGGAGCAGCAGCAGGGAGAAGCATCTTGGTCTGGCTGGTGTCATCTGTTTTCGGACAGCGGTCAGGAAGGAGGGATGCGGTTGCTAGGGACAGAGAGTGCAGGTGTTCAGTGGAGAAACTGCCTCCATATGCTTGCTTGTTGTGGCCGCGCACCCCTCTCCCTAGCCTGCTGTCTCATCTCCTCCTCCCCCTCCGTGTGCCCACCTACTGTGACCTTAGACTCCTCTCCTGTCATCCTGTCCCTATTGCCTCTCACCCTTTGTTTTATCTCCTCTCCTTCAGCTGCCATCTCCTCACTGTTCCTTTGGCTCTATAACTGTGTCTCAACCCTTCCACACCTCTATCCCCATTTCCCCATCTGAGCTTTTTTCTCATTTTCTGTCTCCTCCCGCATCACTGTTGTCTCTTGACCATTCTTCCCCTCCCTCATATGCTATCCCCTCTAAATTGAGTGCCTTCTTTGTCTATCTTTGCAAGGGACCCCAATATTGATTATGCTCCAAAGCAGGCTGTAAGCAGAGCAGGCTGTAAAGAGTTAACCGCTCAGTTGGCTTGTTTTGAGAAGTGAGTCCGGCCAAAGCCTATGTGCTGAGGTCAGAATAACTTGCACCCAAATTCTGTTCCCACAGTGAAAACCTTCTTAACTAGAAGGACAAGGTTCTAACTACAACCATATATTTTGTCTACTCTGTTCCTAATTTGAGAGACCTTTGTCTTTTTCCTTTACAAGGTTTGCCCGCGTTAGTTTCCATAGTAACTGCATGACTGCATGTCCCTGCACGTAGCTCACCTTTACCCCAATTGATTACCAAGAAAAACGAGTGGCTTTCTTGCCTGCTTCACTAGTGCAAGGTCCTGAGTTTGATCCTGGGAAACAAAACAAAACAAACAAACAAACAAACAAAATGAGTGGCTTGGACTGGCCAGTGCCTTTGCTGATTAAGCAACATTGGCTGTCCTGGCTCCCTGGTTTCTCTGTCTCTTCAGTTCTGTCTTTTAGTTTTTTTCTCATCCTTGAATCATGGCACTGAGCAGGAGATCAGAACCCACTGCAGAGATCTCTGATATATCTCACTACTCCTCAGAGTGTGCAGATGCTCAGAACCCATCATTTCTCCCTTATTCTTTCTCCTCACCGTATCTTGTTGCAGGCCTCACCTTCTTGTTTAGTCTTCAAACTGGGACTCCTGTTCCAGGGACTGAGGATGTATCCACCCGTGCTGGGCTGTCAGATCTCTAAGGGCCTCTGCTCGCTGCCTGATTCCTTAAAAGCTGACCGGGGCTATGCTGTTTCTATCAGGAAATGAATCAGGTTAATGCCTCTCCATTTACCTGTCCCAAGTAAGTGGAAGCCTATGGACCCAGTCATCCTGCCTAACGAGTTCAGCAGTGAGGAAACTGGGATCCCGACATTCAGATTATACTGCGTGTGGGCCCTGTCCACATGATTTTAATGACTCTTAGTAAAGTACCTGATCCACGTGTCAACCCAGATGAATTTCAGGGAGAGCTGTCATTTTTCTCCCCCGAAATGTGTCTCTGATATTTAAGAACCATCAATCACTGTGCTGTTAAGGATTACATTTTTTTCCAACAAGACATATGGTAGAATAGCCTAGAAGACGAATTTGTAGTTTCTTGTCACTCAGGTATTCTGCTTATCTGTTGGAGGAAACAAGGGAAGTGGATGAATCGTCACAGTCACGATGCCCAGCACCATCCCCAACAGCTTAGCTGTTCCAGGGTGATTCATTTCTCTGAGCCTCTCCAGTTCTAGGTGCCAAGCAGGGTCACCTGGCTTTACCTGGGGAAGGGACCCAACACTTCTCATTCTCACTCTTCCCCTCCCTACTTTACGGAAGTTGCAAAACTGGACCATTATCGAAATGTTTACATTTGAAATGCCTTTGGTGACGTTGCTCTAACATCCTACCTAGCCTTTCCTTCACCTGTTCCTTGTGGTGGTTATAGCCTGGGTCATTGCTGCTCTGGGGGCTCCTAGGAGTTTGGAGTATGATATGTGGGTAAACTGAGAACCTCGGGCAGAGAAGCATTACCATGTGGATGGGAAGGCTGGGAAACAGAGATGTTATTTTCGTATTCAAAAATTCACCTGTAAGTAGTAGGTGAACTCAGAATCTCAGGTTCACCTGTATGCATGTAGTCAAGAAATATTAATTGAGCACCTACTGTATGCCAGTGTACTTGGGATATATCAGTGAACCAAAGAGATGCAAATCTCTACCTCTGTGGGGCTTGTATTCCATTGGAGAAAGACAGTAAATACAGATATATTTTGCTTAAAGTGATAATTGCTAAAGAAAAAAGTAGAAAGGGCAGGGATTATGGGGAGTAATTTTTAATTTAAGTAGGGCTATCTGGGGTGGTGGCACTGCCTATAATTCCAGCACTCGGGAGGCTGAGGCAAGAGAATCACCAGGAGTTCGAGACCAGCCTGGACTACATAGTGAGTTCAAGGCCAGCCTGAACTACAGAGCGAGACCCTGTCTTTAAAAAAAAAAAAAAAAAGGTCATCGAGGGGAGAGATGGAGACTTAAAGATGAGTGGCTGAACTTGTGCTTGTCTGGAGGAAGAATGTTCCAGGTCGAGAGAACAGCACTACAAAGGCCCTAAAGCACACAGATGCCTCGGGTGCTGGTGGAACAGAAAGGTGACCAGTAAGTGAAGGAGGGGTTCAGAGAGAGGTCAGAAATTGGACCATTGGGAGCCTTAGGACTGTTAGAAGGGCTATGATGGCCAGGCACAGTGTAATTACAGGCACACCTGTAATCCTAGCATTCTGGGAGGCCAAGGCAGGAGGATTCCAAGTTTGAGCCCACCTTGGTCAACTTAGTGATTTAGCAAGACCTTGTCTCAAAAATAAAGGGGGTGGGGGGATGGGCTGGAGATGTAGCTTAGTCCTAAGGCTCTGGGTTCAATCTGAGAGAGAGAGAGAGAGAGAGGAAGAGAGGGAGAGAGAGAGAGGCTGAGATTGTGACTTTTACTATGAGCAGACGAGTACAAGGCCTGTCTGTATCAAGGATTGTGCGGCTGTCGTGTGTCGTGTGGATTATAACTGTGGAGAGGTCATGTAAACCATCTTGATCATGAGGTTTGTTTCTGGTTTTCAAAGTTAGGGCTCTGAGTGAGGAAGTTGGTGGGATGTCTGTTGTGAGGCCAGAAGGAGATGATTTTAATGGAGGGCGAGCAGATGTGTGTGAGGAGGAATGGTTTCAGAAGGAAAGGTAGCGTTGTAGACGGAAAACACCACTAGATGGCAAAAGAGACTTGAGAAGAAGATAACCCAGGCCTCAGGCTCTGTGGGCGTCCCTCGGGGAGGTCCTGACTGTGGGGACAGCCCTTTCTTTCTTTGTTAAGGTGCTTACCCTTAAAAGCAGACCTTCTAAACACTATTTTGCTGCTGTAGAAACCCTCAGGATTGGGGATAAAATCCTTATTTTAAAGCAGATCAAATGCAGATCAACTCTGGCCAGATGAGCTCTGGGCTAGGTAGGAAGAGGGGTAGTAGGCTTTGGGCTCATTTGAATTCCTAGCCCAGTTTCCTTTCCATTTCCCATTCTCCTGCAGTGAGATGTTTCCAAACCACGATCTGAACTGCCCCCTGAGCTTGTGTTTTCCTGTCATTATAGTTATCCTGGTTTGCTCTGCAACTCCATTATGCTGGACTCTCCAGAAGGCTGCTTAGTGCTGAGTGCAGATGAAATAAACAAGGCCCTGGTGTCTCAGGTCAACAGGAAAGAGAGAGAAAGTTGAAGTTTGCATATGAAAATTGAAGTGGAAGAGTTGAAGCTGCCATCTGTACAATTCAGGCTGAAACCTTTGGACACAATTATTTGGGTAAGGAAAGTAATTGTGTATATTTATTTGGCTAAACTATCCACAAGATCTGCTTCTCTTTGCACTTAGTAGGATAATTTTACTCCTTTTTTTCTTCACTCCATTTGTGGGCCAAAGGAAAAGATAAAAGAAGGAGACAGGGTTAGGCAGAACAAAAGGAGTCGGACCTCAGACCAAGGACTCCTCAGGGAGCCTTGCAGAAGGAGGAGAGAAACTTAGAAAAGGAAAGCAGGAGGCAAAATGGTGAGAGACAAGATGAGGGAAGGCAGCCCCTCAAGAGAACAACCTCCACCAGGCTTTCTTCCTCTCTGTACTGCCACGGTCACGGCTGTTGGCCCAGCCTCCCCCCAGACTACTGTGCGTGTGCGTGTGCGTGTGTGTGTGTGTGTGTGTGTGTGTGTGTGTGTGTGTGTGTTTTAAGTTGGGGCGGGTGTTGTGAAAATCCCAGCAGTGCCAGGTGGACCTCTGCCTGTGCTCCCCAAAGGACAACAGCTGCTGCTTCCTCTGGCCTGGGATGGGAGCTGAGGGAGGAGGCCTGGCCTGGCATGACGCCCGCCCTTTAGAGCCAAGCCTCTCTCTTCCGGAGTTCCACACAGCCTCTGGATACCAGTGGAAAACCCAGGAGAGAGTGACTTTTCCTCTAAGCAGGAGCAGATCCAAGTTCTGCTATCCTAATTTTGTTGATCCTTGGATAAACAAGGGTAATGGGCTCATTTCTGTATTTGGGAAAAGTGAAACATACAGCAAGTTTGGTTCAGACATGGGACTCAGTTTGGGTCTTTGAATTCCCATGACCTTTCCTGGAACAGCTGTGCGTTTGAAAGAGGCAAACTCCAAAACAGAAAGTTGGAATCCTTGGCTCCCAAGCGGGGCTGCAGGAGAAAAGGACCTGGTGTGGGATGAGAGGCTTCACCAGGTCACCCTGTCTTAGAAGCCAGCTTTCCACACCTCCTATGCACAGAGCAGAGTAAGTTCCTCAGCCTGAGCCTCGAGCCTGCCACCATCTAGAAAAACCATCTTTCTGCCTTTGCCTCTGACTTTTATCCTATTTAGTACCTCAAAAACTGCCAGACTGGTTTTCTCCCTTCTCTTAAACAGGCTTTCGTAATCCTCTTTATCTCCACTTAACTCCTACCTGCCGCAAGAGACTCATCCCAAGGCCCCAGGATGACCACCCTTCTCCTCTGGGAAATTTTCCCTGATTTTCTCAATTCAGACAGATCTTTCTACAGCATTTACTGTCTTCTGGAAGTATTATTTTCTGCTTTGAACCATTGATTATTTTTTCATATATATTTATTGTTTCCCTCCAGCTTAGACGGTCAACTCCTAGAAGGCTAGAAGCCTCGGTCACAGTCCTTTTGTACCTCACACAGAAGTGGAATTGAACAAGAAGCCTTGGATGGCTTCAGCCATCCCTTGGGTTTAAGGAGAACCCAGGAACCGTCTGTGACCAGGTCTACTGTTCGAGCCACTTGAGTTGGACAGGGCCAAAAGAAATGTCAGTGAAATCATGTGGAGTGTACTCTGGGCAGAATCTTGGGAGTTCCCTGGAATTACAAGGACTCACCCCTCACTTGTTGTGTAGCTAATGTTCTACAAATGCTTACTGCTGGAGAAGGAGGGATAAAATGTATTGAGGTTTACAGGCAGTGGGTCTTCTTTTGGCGGGGGGAGCTACTGGAGATTGAATTCAGGGCCTTTCCTGAAGAGCCCCAACCCTTTTATTTTTTATTTTGAGACAGGGTCTCATTAAGTTGCTAAATTGCCAAGATTGCTTGAATTTGTGATGGCCCTGCCTCAGCCTCCTGGAGTACTGGGATTACAGGTGTGCCCATCTCAGAGGGTCCTCTTTATAAGAAAAATAAATCAAAGTTATCATTTCAGTGTTGAACTACTGGCACTCCTTTTGACTGTAAAAGAACCAGCACCATTACAATAAAACTCTGTTTAACAAAAACCATTTCCAAAAAGCTTTTGTACATAGGGAGGGGAGGAGACTTGAGGGGAGAGGGGAATGGGGGAATGAGATAAAATTAAATTAAATTAAATTAAATTTTAAAGCAAACAAAAGGGCCAGGGATTTAGCTCAGTGGCACTGTGCCTGCCTGGCAAGCATAAGGTCCTGAGTTCGATCCCTGGTACCAAAAGTAAATAAATAAAATAAAAAACAAATAACCCAAAAAACATTTCCAGGTTTCATATGTTTTCCAAAGCTTTCAAATACATAAAGTAAACCAGCATGGTAGTTCATGCCTGTAATACCAGCTAATGGGAGGCCGAGGCAGAAGGATGCAAGTTTGAGGCCAGTTTGGGGAATTTACCAAGATCCTGTCTCAAAATAAAAACAAATAAAAAAAGGGATGGGGATATGGATCAGGGGGTAGAAAGCTTGCCCTGCATATGGAGACCCTGCACACGAATTCCCAGTACTACAATAAAACAAAAACATGAGATATAAGTCAGTCTGCTCTTGTAAGGAAATTTGACTATCTCATTAATGAGATCAGGGCTTCTCAGTCTCAGAATTATTTACATCTTACTCTGGACAGTTCTTTGTCAGGGGGGCTGTCTTGCACAATCCAGGTTTTTAGCAATATCCCTGGCCTTGTGGCAGTAGCAACTTCCAGTTATGGCACCCTAAATATTTTCCAGACATTACGAAATTATCCCCAGTCAAGAACCACTGAATTTGACATACAACCTGGGGCAAGCTACCATCCCTCCAGAACTTAGTTTCTTCATCTTTAGGGTGGTTCTTGTATATGTAAAGTCCAGAGCAATGGAGAGCAAGTCCACAAATCCTGGGCTTAGGGAGCATATCAAGCCATGAGCAGGATATCAGAATGGATGAAGCAATTCTATATAGCAGCACTTCGAGGACAGAATTGTAGAGGCCAGACCTCCAGAACTGTAGTTGGGAACCCAAAGGTCTATCACTCTGGCCCCACTCAGCACCACTCCTGGACCTGTGCTCATGACTTTGTAGCATGTGTTTTTATGTATGACTGTCCTACAGAATTATAGATATAATCCACAACGTTTTTCGAAGTGTCTTTCAGATAATATCTGGCTAATTTTAAAAGTTATCTCCAAGTAATCAAATCTTCATGGAGATGAATTTTAGGCCATAAGTGAGAAAGAGCTCCGGATGGGTGGAGCAAGGATGAGGTTGGGCTTGGGGGTGCTATCACCAGGGTTGCTTAGAGAATAAATGTGGCTTTGCAAATGTCAAAAGTGAGTTAATGTAGAACTTAGGAGCCTGTGTCCAGTTAGTTATCCACTTACATATTATTTCATGATTAAAAAGCTCTTTCACATTTGCTGTCTGATTTTATTCTTGCAGTCTTATGAGGTAAGGAAGGTACTTTCCCATCTGACAGAAGACGAAACAGGAGGGCAGCAGGTCATTCAGTATTAAATCCTGAACTCTTTCTTCTACCATGTGCCCTTCAGTTTCTGTAATCCCGCAGGCAAAGGTAAGGGCTGGTAGCTGCAGAGTGGTAATGTGTGGGCAGAGAATGAAGAAAGAGGAAGACCAAGAGGCACAGAAAGCCTCTTTCTCTTCTCAGGGAAGTGGCAGACTTGAAGGTCAAGGTGGCAGGATTCCAGGCTGGGGCCACAGCCTTTATGGCTGGCTTCCTCAAAAGACCTGAGTCAGCTTGGTTCGGGCATGAACCAGTCTGCATGGCTGCCACTTGGTGTTGTGTTGTTGAGCAGCCTGAATGACACAGAGGAGCCACCTGCTTGCACGGGCTTTATCTTCCCTTGCTTGGCTGTGCACAGTTCCCAGGGGAGGTCATTCCAAGCACAGATTTCTGAAATGGGACCTGCAGGACTGATGGGCTGAGAGGGAGAGGGGGTGGCAGCAACGTTCCTGGTAGAGGGGACATCAGGGCAAGGGCACAAGGGTGGGCTGGGGGCTGCTGCAGAGTGTTAGACCAAAGAAGAGACTACATCTGGCAGTTCTATTTGTACTGAGCCTTCCTGGAGTTGGAGAGTGTATGGTATCCAGGAGAGAGGAGAGCCTGAGCAGAAGAAACAGGAATGAGAGGGATGGATCTGGACAAAGCTTTGGTGAAGACTGTCAGGGCTTCATGGCTGATGGACTCATACTCATATTGAGTACTCACCGTAGACCAGGCACTGGGCTAAGAGCTCTTGGTACCTACCTTAATGAATGTGATCCTGCCATGATGCATAAAACACTTCTCCTGAGAGGACAAAGAAACGGAAGTGTATATCGGCTTAGTGAACTTAGATGATGGCCCACAGCATGGAAGCTACAGAGTCAGGACTGAGTTTCTGGTCTGTTTCACTCGAAAGCCTGAATCTTATCCACCGTGCGATCCTGACTCTTAGTATGGGGGTCAAGGGGATGGAAGAGCTTAGGACCACTCTCAGATTTCTTGTACCTGTAAATGAGTGTATTTGTCCACTTTCTCGTCACTAGGACATGACATCCACCCAACACCCACAACTTAAAGGAGGAGAGGTTTAGTTTGCTCATGATTTGGGAGGATTCAGACCCTGGTCAGCTGTTTCCAAGGCAGAAACAGCATGGTGGAGGGGTACAGTGGAGGAAAGCTGCTCACTCGGGGCAGCCAGGAAGTAGAGAAAAAAGAGAGGAGCCTCGGACAAGAATGGGGATCGAGGGCTGGGGATTTAGCTCAGTGGTTTCATCATCGCCTGCTGCACAAGTGCAAGGACCCAAGTTCGATCCCCGGTACTGTACCAAAAAAAAAAAGAATGGGGATAGAACCCTCTGAGACATAACCCACCCACTGTGACCCACCTCCAACCAGGCCCCACCTTCTTACAGCGCACTTACCTATCAACTCAGCTATAAATGACTCCACCAGCCAGGACAATGATCTCATGACTCAAACACCTTTCCAATACCCCACCTCTGAACATGTGAGAGTTTAGGGGGGTTATTCTAGATCTAAACTGTAACACTGAAGAAACTACAACACAGGGGGAGAAGTTGTGAGGAGGATGGATTCATTTTTAGATTCTAGCTTGTGCTGTCCGAAAGGGCCAGTCTAGGGGTGCTGTGAATGAGGGGCCATAAAGGGAGCTCCAGTGTGTCTCCCTGCAGCCCCCTGGAGCACCCAGTGTTCCTACAGCCTTTGGACTCCCTGTCCCGCTGGTGGGGGTAAAAAGGTTCTCCTAAGCAGCAGCCCAAAATGTGGACAGCATCTCGACACAAGACAGGGCTGCAAGGCTTATGGAGGTCAAGGACTAGGGCTGGCAGCTCTGGGAGCTAGCTCTTTGGCTCTGCTGAAGGGGTGGATAGTTGATAGTTGAGGCAAGAGAACCAGGAGCCTGGCTCTCTCCCCAGCATGACAAATTACCCAAAGACTAGCTAACAGTGGGAGTCTGATTAGGCCTGGCTTGGGCTTGAGGTCATGTCGCCTCATGTCTAGGTTATGCAGTGGACTTAACTGCTAAGTTAGAGGCTTCAGAGTCAATATGCACAGACTGACAGGGCCTGTATCACAGGTGACAGGTGTTGATGTGACAGGAGCAGGATTGTAAACAGGGACCTTTGAGGTCCTTGATTCTCAGCCTGGCACTTTTTCAAAAAAGTGTTTTCGAGACAAGGTCTGGCTATGTAGTTCAGGCAGGCTTTGAACTCATTATGTAGCCCACACTGTCCTCGAACTCTGAGCAATCTTTCTGCCTTTGGCTCGTTAGTGCTGGGATCACAGGTGTGTGTCACCATGCCTGGCCTCAGCCTGGCACTTTGATGGGAGGCCCCCATGCACACACAGCCTCCTGAGCTCCTGTGAGTGGTGGAACCTCTCTTCTCTGAGGGTCAGGAATAAGAAACACTTAGTTCCTCTGAAACATGACAGCGCTTTTCTTCCCACCTTGCTGTGGGAGCAGGGCTGATGGGCCAGAGCAAACATCAAAGAAAGCCCAGGGACTTAGGGATTTCTGGCAAGGAAATTGGAACTAAGTGTTCTAAAGACACCAAAGAGGAGAAGGCCAGACAGCAATGTCTCTTTCCTCCCACCCATCCAACCCCCTCAGCCCAGGGGCTGCTCAAACTCAGGGGATACTTCTTCCTCCAAGACTGGTCTTCACCCAGAAATCTTTAGTGCAACTCAACGCTAGGCTGTCCTTGGTCACAGGTAAGAAGCATCCCTGCCCCCACCTACCTGTCTTCAGCTCCAGGCCTTCCAGAGCTTCTAGAGCTGTCTGCGAATCATCAGCTCAGCCTGCTCCTTCTAGCCTTTATGCGTTTTTTTTTTTAAAACTAGAAAGGGTGTGGGGTAGATAACTGGGAATTGTCTCTCACCTGAGGACCAGCTGGATTTCTTATTCCGCAAGTGCTGCAGTTTACAGATTGGGTGAGATTAAAACCCTGCAGTGGACCAGGGGATGGGGATGGCTGTGGGTGGCTGATCAATTTGGGTGGCTTTGGGCAAGTACCTTCTCTCTCTGGGGTATAAGGATTTGAAGGATGAGGTCTGAGTGACCAGCCAGCTCTTAGAGAGTAAGGAAGGCACATGGGGAAGGTTGAACAGTGCTGGAGGCTCTAGGAGGGGCGTACAGCCACCCTAGGTCCACCCTAACTCCAACCACCTTAACTCTGCCAGCAGGAGGAATGGCACCAGCTGTGGCCCAGCTCCTTTTCCTTCAGCTTGTTCTAGGGCCAGCTCCGGTGGTGAACATCAAGGTGCATCCTGAAGCTCAAAACTTCCATAACTTACACATCGACTATCCCAAGGTTACCTTCGCAGAGGGTTTCCAGGGCTACTGCAATGGCTTTATGGCCTATGTGAGGGGCAGAAGGCAAAACTGGTTTTGCCCAAAGGTCCATTATGTGCTACATGCCCCCTGGAAAGACATCCAGAAATTCTGCAACTATACTGACTACTTCTGTGATGTCTACAATGAATACTGCACACTTACTCGGGACTTCTTTTGGCTCACAACCTGCACCCTGGACCCTAAGCATCCATCCACTGGCTGTTCCTACACCACCAGTGTAACCAGACAAAGGGTCTATCTGGTCTGCTCCCGCAGGTATAAAGGTAGCCCAATAGGTATCATCAGCCTCATTTAGGGAATTTAATTCCCGAACCATCCCTACCTCCTTCCTATGTCTGAAACTCTGATTCCTGTAATAAGCCTTCCTACCCTGACTTCCATGGCAGGCATGGCCCAGAGACCAGGCAGGTAGGAAAATGCCCAGGAAAATGATCACAGTGGAAAGCTGTAGTATCTCCTATGTCCTTTCCAGTTTGTTTACCACCTCCTCACTACTCCACCCCCAACCTCCCTTTCCCAGCGACAGTAAAACCCACCCAAGAAGCTGGCTGTGTCCACTTGGCAGTGCCTGTCCCAGCACTGGGCCAGATCCTGACTCCTGGATGGAGGCCCAGGGCCCCAGCTCACACCATAGCAACAGGCTCCAGTCCCACCCCCCATGCTTCCCATCTCCGTCTTTCCATTTCCCTTCTAACTCCCTCCACTCACAAACCCACACAGCAGTATCTCAGTACCTTCCTGAGAGCCTTAGGCCCTCCCACCTTAGCCTCCTTTCTCCACAGCTCCCTCAGTCTCTAGCCTCTCTGTGGGATCACTGATTCCCTCTTCATGTAACCTGTCATTTCCTCCACCTCCCACCGTGAAGCCAGTGTTGTCTCTCATCCACACTTGCAACTGCTTGGGCACCCTACTTTCTTTTTCTGGTCTCTTCCTTCCATCCCTCTCACCTCGGCCAACTGGAATTTCACGTTATTGTCTCTTACCCATTTCCCTCAAGGTTCCTGCATCCCTTTCCTTCCAGAAGCTCCTCCCCAAATTGTCCAAACTTCAAAGTCTGCCATTGACAAAGCAGTGGGTGAGGCAGGCCCAGCTCTAGTCATGTAAAAAATTTTTGGTGGTGCTGGGGATCAAACCCAAAGTGTCCCATTTGCTAGGCAAGTGCTCTACCATTGAGCTATGTCCCCATCCCCCACTCAAGTAATGTTTAAAAACCATATCTGGTGCTCGCTTTGGCAGCACAGATACTAAAATCATAAGTGAAAATAGAATCACTGTGCCAAGTATACTGGTGCCTGCCTGTAGTCCCAGGACTCTAGGAGGATGAGGCACAAAGACTGAAATTTCCTGGGCAATTTAGCAACTTAGCCAGATCTTGTATCACCCTGTCTCAAAAAACAAAGACAAAACAAGACGACAACAACAACAACAACAACAACAACAACAGCAACAGAACGTAGAACCATTAGGGCAAACTGGGGGAAGTTTGAGATCTCTGTACTATTTTTTTTTTTTTTTAACAATTCTTGTGAGTCTGTAATCATTTCAAAATAAAAAGTTAAAAATACATTTGACTCAATTTAGTTCTGATCTAATTCCTTTTAAAAATTTTATTTATTTATTTATTTTGGTTTTTTGAGACAGGGTCTCTCTATGTGGTTCAAACTGGCCTTGAATTCACTATGTAGCCCGGGCTGGCCTCAAACTCACAGCGATCCTCCAGCCTCAACCTCCGGAGTGCTGGGATTACAGGCGTGCACCACCATGCCTGGTTTAATTCTTTATTGCTGTTCTGGAAATCCTGGTGGCCACCCATCTCTAGCTATCTCCCTGGGCTGCCCTCAGCAGTCACAAAGTCTTCTGTTCCATGGATAGCATAATGGACATGGGGTGGGTAAAACTCACTTCTGGGCTGGGTATTGAAAATGTATTCTCCCTACCCCAGCTCTAGAACAAATGTGTTATAGGAGTCAGGCGGCCCAACCTGCCTTCTACTTCTTCCACAATAAAACTTGAATTGTAACAGATGTGGATGGTTCAAGGGACAGGAAAGTGTCTAATATGTAATATCTGAGTCATCAAATCAGAAATCAGAAATTGCTTCTGGGCATGGTGGTGCGCACCTATAACTCCAGCACTCAAAAAAAAAAAAGAAAAGAAAAAGAAATCATTATTCTCTTTTGGGAGGCAGATTTGTTTTTTTAGAGACAAGGTCTCAGTATGTAGTTCAGGCTAGCTTTGAACTCACTATGTAGCCCAGGCTGCCATGGAACTCAAGGGGATCCTCCTTCCTCAGCCTCCTGAATGCTGGGATTATAAGCATGCACCACCGAGGTTGACTTGCCTCCACATCTGCTTCATCTCTTACCTCCAAATATATTCCTCAGATGTGTTCTTAGGGAAATGCTAACTTTGGCCGGTAAACATGAGGCTAAGCAAGGTAAAGGGTATATGTCTGACTTTTCTGGCTTTCTCTTCTTCCCCTTCCACCAATGAGCCAATCCCCTCCCCCCATTAAACCAAGCTCATTATTTGCTCCACACACAGATGTTTATTGTCTCCTCGTGTCCCTGGTGACAAAGATGCAGGGTCAGGGGACTAAGATGAGGCTCCTGTCTACTTGCTGCTCTTCTCATCGTAAGTCCCAGCACCTTGTAGCCACTCACATAGCCCGAGTTGTTGGCCTTCTCTTCCTGTCCTGCGATGCCCTTGCCCTTGCCACTCTTGTCAAAGTGCTCCTTGTGGCTGCCTATATACTTACTGATGTCTGTCAAGCAGTCTACTGCGCCTGCTGTCGTTGGTTTCTGCAAGCCAGAGGAGCGGGTCAAGCCCTTAGCCCTTCCCCAAAGACGGGTTTAGGCCCTCAGAGCAAGTGCCCTGAGCTCTTTTCTGCCTCAGCCTAGGGCTGCTTCCCAGGGGGCCTGGATGCAGCAGAGGGCAGGAGATCTGGCAAGAGCCGTCCACCTGTGAGGGGCCGACCCAAACCCAATGCGCAGAGTAGAAAGACCTTTTTGTACAAGGGGCAATTAAGAAAGAGGGTGGGTGAGAGGCAGGAGGTCCTAGATTAAATTTAAAGAAGAGCAGAAAAGGACTGGGGATTAGGTACCAAGTCTTTGATGTTGATGTCACCCCAAACTCACCAAGCCCTGGACACCTGGGTCAGACACTGGAGATGGGAATGAGTCTAAATACTACTATTAAAATAGCTACACTGCAGCTAGGGGTTTAGCCCAGCACTCCTTCCCCAAACTGCTGTGCACCTGGGGCTACAGTTTCCTCCCTCCTGGAGGACTATGCGGTCTCCACAGTCTGCTCTGGTACCAGTGCACTGTAGGCCTTCTGCCCCGTCGCCTGAAGTTACACTGTTGGCAGGGTTTGCACAGTGGAGGAGGAGGGGCAGACTGGAGCCACAGGGACTTGGACAAGTGTGGTCGAGAGCAGGGATGAAGAGTGGCACTCACAGTAACACCAGTGGTAGCTGGTTCCTTGCCCTCCATGAGTTTAAAAATTTCTGCCAAGGCTTCCTCTGGGTTTGTCCCTTTGAACCGCATCTGGCCCAGTTCCTTCACTGCTTCTTGGAATTGCTGAAATGTGATGGTTCGGGCATTCTTGGCCCTGGTCATTAAGAAACACAGGAATTTGAATCATGAACCCATGAGCTTCCAAGGTCAGACCGTTCCCTTCCTCTGACTTGGCCTCATCTGTTGTATCATGGAAAGTCTTGAGGCCAGAGGGCAGCACCAGCCAGGCACCCATGGGTGCTTGGTAGGCCCACTTCGGACCCTCTGTACAGGAACCTCTGCTGGTCCCACACCCACCTGAGATGTCTTACTTCACTTTGCTAAACACGATGTCCACAGAATTGGAGGTGACCATCTTGCCGTCCATGATGTTACAGTCTTTACACAGCTTGGTGAAGTTCTTGTTGTTCATCTCAGTGCCACTGCTTGCTGTGTCCCCGAAGGCAACAAATCGATGGAACGTTTTTTCCGCTTCTGATGCCATGGTCAGCTGGAAGTGCCAGAGAACCTGAGGGTGAGGGAAGCCCTGAGGGGTAGTGAGGGTGGGTTAAGACAAAGCCAGTGACAAGAACAATTCCCTTTTTCCATTTTTATCTCCCTTCCTTCCCTTGCTGGCTCCATCCTTTCTTCCGGAGCTACAGCCTGCAACCTCTTCCCAGCACCATGGATCCTAGTATTGAGCTCCCTTACTGATTAATTTCCCCTTCCCCACCACTTCTGTTACTTAAGAGTGCCCGGATGAGGTCTGATCATGCCCTGCCTGTTATATACTCGGGTGTGCAGGTGTGCAGGAACCAGCTGGTTGGGGAGATTGTGTGGCAATAAGGAGACAGAAAGGGGCAGGGAGGAAAGCTGAGGCCTGGACCTCAGCAGTGTTTGTGACATCATTTCTGGCTCCAGCTATACCTTTGTCTTCAGGGGAGGGGCTTTGTTTTCTACCTTGCAGATTGCATTCAGCAAGTTGACAACCTTCTGGCCTCTTCAGATGATTACACTTCCTTCATCATTCAATCCAATTTACCAGTCCTCTGAGTCCTGGTTACATTGTGTCATGTTCTGCCTCACAACAAAAGCTAAGCAGAGGGCCAGGGATTTAGCTCAGTGGTTTCGCCGCCTGCTGCGCAAGTGCAAGGACCTGAGTTCGATCCCTGGCACCAAAAAAAAAAAAAAAAACAAAAACCTAAGCAGAGCCCAGGGAAGGCGTCAGTCTGTTCAGGCAGCTATAGCAAAATATCTTAAGTTAGATGGCTGACAAACAACAGAAATTTATTTCTCATGGTTTTGGAGGCTGGGAGTTTTATGACCAAGGTGCCAGTAAATTTGGTGTCTTAGTGAGGGTTGCTGTTTCATACATGGTGAATTCTGTGTCCCGACATGGTGGTGGGCAAAGGGGCAAAGAGCTCCCTTGGGGCTATCCACCAATCCTCTTCACAAAGCTTCTGTCCTCATGAAACCTACCCATGACTCCCCCAAGACCCCATCTCCTAATACCTTCACTTTGGGAGTTAGGACTTTAACATGTGAACTTGGGGGGGGGCACCTTCAGACCATGGAAGATGGAATAAATGGAAACAAGTTGGCTTCAATCCATTGCCCTTCTGTGCAGTCTCCAGGCTCAGGTTTAGTCACCAGCATGGAGAATCTCACTAGCTTTAGCAGATCAACTTCAACAGGAACTTTAAAGGGCTTCCTGTGTTGGGCCCAGCAGGAATAGAGAAGGGGTCTGAGTATCACAGATCCGGGTTGGTCAGTTTAAAATTGTTGGGGTGAGATGAGTCTCAGAGTCTGAAAATCCTCCAGATAAATTTCTGTGTAAGTCAAAAATGTTCCTCATGTTTCTCTCTTTGGCCTTTTCCCCCCCGCTGGTGAGATGGGGATCCTAAAACAGAAACAGAACAACTGGTTTGGTGACTTGCCTCCCCCTTTTATCTAATCAGTCACCAACTTCTATAACTTTTTAAATCTCATAAACCCATTCTTTTCTTTCCCTTCCTATAACTTCCACCCTTACTGAAGTCCTTTTCACATCAGATCTGGCTTCTAAATGACCTCTTTCCTAAGTCTAAAACATCACTCCCACCTACTCCATTATCCAACTCCGTTACCTTCTTATCAGATTAATGTTCACCCACTGCTCCTGCTCAAGAACATGCTATGGCTCAAGAATAGATTATGGATTTTCACTGCCCAATCTTTTTGTCTAACATTCAAGGACCTGCACAGCACAGGCCCAGGGTATTTTACCACGAATCACCTCCTCTCATCTATATTATTCTCCTGCTGGAGTCTTAATGGCCTCATCATTTTGTACTTGAGAGGCTGGTCGTGGAGAGCGTATAGTGTCTTTGGAGTGGAGCAAATCTGAGTGGGGAAGGCAGATATGTCATTTACTAGCTGGCTGGCTCTTGGCAAATCAGTAATTCTGGGCTTCAGGTTCCTCATCTATATAGAAAGGACATGATACCCATGTGAGAAGTGCCTGGTGCATAGTAGCTACACTTTAATTATACAAATAACTTGTGTATTACTATCTCCAAACTTCCCCTCATGCTCTCTGCCTGGATAGAATGCCCCTCTCTCCCACTCAAATATCTGTGGTTGCTTTTTTTTTTTCTGTTTCCTAGAAACAAAGGCCTTTTTCTCCTCTGAATTATGGTAAGATAGTGGCTCTTAACCTGCAGGCTGCAGGTTTGGAGTGAGAGCTTCTGAAGCACTGCAAGGGATCTGTACACAAAATACTGAGCAGATAATGCGCCCTTTGCATATACAGGCATTGGTACATCTACAGGTATTGTGATTATCAGAATACTGTAGAGAATTCTCTGAAGCCACTGAATTTATATATTTTCTCCATCGAGAGGATATCAAGACCATCATTATATGGAAATGGAACTCTCTGATGTCCCATTTAAGAGGAGTGGGAAACTATTGGTTCGGGACTTATTCTCTGAACCACTGATCTTTATATAACTTCCCCTAACCTTTTATGTGTTTATATTTTCCCTTGACTACTGGGTCATAAACTTCTAGAGAGGGTGTGACCAGACTTCCACTTCTTCACATGCCATCCATACAGTGGTTTACACCTAACAGGTGCTTAAACTGCCGTTTAGTTGAAGGTATAGTTTGAAGTGCTTCTGGCTCAGAGAAAGGGTGTGTGTGTGTGGAGAGAGAGAGAGAGAGAGAGTGAGAGAGAGAGAGAGAGAGAGAGAGAGAGAGAGAGAGAGAGAGAGAGAGAGAGAGAGAGAGAAGCATGGATTCATTGTCCTTATTGGGACACTTACACCCAGATCTGTTCAGAGCTGCCCTGACAGAAAAGAATCCTATTCTAAAGGAGAACCAGCCTTAGTTTGGTCTGCAGAAGGCTGAGGGGAACCCCCTAGGCCTCGGGAAGCAAACAGATCTCAGTGGAAATTTCCCACCTCCTGCTTGCCCCAAGCCCCTGTGCAGGCAGGCCC
Organism: Heterocephalus glaber; assembly: GCF_053883595.1. Classification (NCBI taxonomy): domain Eukaryota; kingdom Metazoa; phylum Chordata; class Mammalia; order Rodentia; family Bathyergidae; genus Heterocephalus; species Heterocephalus glaber. The sequence goes on along the minus strand of NW_028258403.1, from coordinate 1,858,321 downwards.
CTTATCAGGTTCCCCCTGAGTCATCCTGATCCAGAGACGAATTTAGATGCTGGAACCTTCAGGTCTTTCCCTCCCCCACACCAAGTAAGACTGCTTTAGGCACATCAAAGAAGCATGCAGGCCCAAAGTTCTCTGTAGGTTCTTTCACCCCAAGTTCCTCTAGGGCTGCTGAGGTCTCTCCCCTCCTAGGCACTTGTAGCTATGATCCTAATTCCAGAAGGCTTTTCCTTGTCTATGAGAGTGTGAAGCCCACACCCAGAGGTGTGGGGGCTAGGCTGGGAGCCAGAGCACCTAGCTTCTAAGCAGGTTTCTCAGGAAATAGTTATGAAGGAAGGGAGAAAGCGTCAGAGGAAAACTGGGGTGCTCCAGATTGGAGGATACAGAAAATCCCCTAGATTTAGAGTTATTGAAGGTTGGGTTTGAGCCTACACAGTTCTACTCTGGTCCCCTCCTCCCTTTTGGCCTCTACTTCTTTCCAACAGACCTGCCAAGTGGGGATGAAAGGGGCATTGATGTTCCTCGGATGGGGAGGGGGGGTGGTGAGAGGGTGGTTCCCAGGCAGGAATGGCGAGGGCAATTTGGGGGTCTTGGGGAGCCGTCTGTGGTGGTGTTGCAGTTGGCAGCTCGAGTTCCATTGGCCATTGTTCCCAACTGGCCTGGTGCCCAGCCCCCGAAATGGCAACGCAGGAACCAAGCTGAAGGGGGATGGGGTGGGGATGATCCCGGGAGGAAATTCAGGCTGGTTTCCTTTTACCTGAGACCACTTTGAATTCCCTTAGTGTTAACATCAACGATCCCATTCCAGGGGCCCTTCCCCTGAGGGGCACGGGCTGGGTGCCGCGGGTGTGCAGGAGTGTGGAAGTCTAGGATGGCAAACCCACCCGGGCACCATGAGACACCACCGCCTGGCCGTGGCGACCTAGCCAGTCTGAGCTGGTCTCCTTCTCCTTTTCTGGGCCGGGCTGGGAGGAGTTAGTGCCGAAGCCACAGGGTCTCTTGGGCCCCAGCCCGGGACACAGCGTCCTCCCCAAGCCCCTACCCCACCCCTGCAGGGCTAACCCCGCCCCCGCGCCTGTTTACCCAGGAGTCAGAGCCGTTTGGGGGGTCCCCGGCCCCTCCCTCGCACCCTCCCCGGTGAGCGCCCTGACCCGGGAGTCCCCGTGGGCCATCCTCTCCCCCCTCCTGCGATCGCCCTCTATTTATAGCGGCCCCCCGCGTTCCCCGCCCCCCCTCTTGTTGTCCAACTTCTCTTGGAGCAGGCGGAGAGCGAGCGTTGGGACTCGGCAAAGAGAGGAGGTACCGGGACCTGGGCGCCCGGAGTCGAAATTCCTGCGCCCTCGACGCCCCCAACCCCACACGGGGCTGACCGGCGAGACCCCAGCTTCCTCGGGGGCAAGCCTCGCCCCCCTCCTCCTGTTTCCCGACCGGCGGAGTTGAATCGTGGGCTGTCAGTACTTTGGGCGTCTCCCCTCTGCCGACCCCACCACTGAGTTTGGGGACGAAGGAAGGGGCCAGGGCGCGACAGGCAGATCTAGGTCACGGGCAGAGGCGGTGTTGCGGGAGGGCGTGGGGATCCCTAGCAGGGTTACGGGGTCCCCATGCACACCCCCTGCCTGCCCGCTAGGGCGTGTTGCAGGGAGCGCACGCAGAGCCTGGAAGCACCCAGCGGTCGGCTTTCCCCGAGAGCCCCCAGCGCACCCCCTCCTAGAGCGCCACGCCGGGCGGGGCGAGGGGGCGTGCTCACGGGGGTCCGGGGCGGGCCTGCGGGAGCTGTGGCCGTGGGCGGGCCGGGGGCGGGTCTGCGGGGAGCCCGAGCCGGGGCGGGCCCGAGTCAAAGGCAAGTGAAGGTGGCGGCGATCGTGGCGGCAGGTAGGGGGAGGGGCAGGAGGGGCCGCGGGGCTGGAAGGCGCCGGGGGGAGGGGGGCCCCTGCCATACGGGGTCTGCGGCTCGGGGAAGGGGTCGGCGCGGAAGGGGCGCTCGGGTGCTGCGCGCAAAGGCAGAGGCTCTGCGAGTGCAGGGCGTGTTAGGGGCGTGCGTGAGATTGCGTCCCGGGTCCCGGGGGCTTCTCGCCCGCTGCGGGACGGGGTCAGTCCCCAGGCGGGGGTGGGGTGGCTGCGCAGGGGACTCGCAGGGACGGGTTCCGGGTGTTGGGCCTGGCCACCCTGAAAGTCCTGCCATCCCTTCCCAGCTGGCGCCCGCTCTCGAGGCCGTCGGGGAAGCTGGGAGATTGTGGGACCGCTCTCCCCCTCCCCTCTATGTTTGGAGGACCTAGGCGGACTAGCTGGAGGAGAGAAGCTAAGGCACGAGCGTTTTTTAGTTTGTTTTGAAACGGAGAAAAGCAGTCACGCTTTCCTCCCTCAGCTCAGTGGAAAGCTGTCACAAATCTTGGGGTCCCCTGGCCACCCCCATTTTACTTTGCAGAAAGGAGATTAAATAGTAACTGACAGGGCCAAGGTCACGCTGTTAGTGCCAGAGCCAGGGTTAGAATCCAGAGCTTCAGACACCCTCTCTTCTTCCACCACATCAGCACTTCCTTCTTGCCACTCCCCTTCCCCAGCCTGCTCTATGTGGCCCCACAGGCTCGTCCAGGCCCAGCCAGTATTGATCGAACCCTGGAGAGGACGTGTTCTGTGGACCTAGGGGTAGAGATTGGAGAGGTTTAATGACCTGGGGAGAGTTGGTGACACTGGGAGTCTGGGTCTTGGCCTGGGCTTTCTGTCCCTAAAGACCCAGGATCGCCCGTGTCGTTCCTATGCCCCGTGTCACTCACCTCATTACTGTGTTTTTTTCCAGAGTCTCAGGAGTGGGAACCCTGACCCCAACCCCTCTGCATCCAGCCGGTAGGAGCCCAGTAAGTGGCCCCACCCACAGGCTGCAACCTTCCACCTGTGCAGGTCACCTCAGGTGCTGAGCCCCGGTCCCCCTCAGCACCTTGAATTTATTTGCTAATTTATTTGCAGTTGGGAGGGAGAGTCTGGAGTCTTACCAGAAGGGAGGCCTTGGTTGTGTTGGATATTCATGTCCCTCTGCTGTGGTCCCTACCACACTGGTTATTGGTTTGAGCTACTGACCTTGAGCTTAGTTGAAGGTCACAAACGGTTGTGAACTCTCACTATCCTATCCCTTGGTTCCTTTTGAGTACCCAGTCACTGAGCCATGAGTTTCGCCCTATACCTAACTGGGAGTGTGGGGTATCCCCTAAATAGAGCCTGGGAAACAAGAGCCACACTGCTACTCCACTCTGGTACCGTACTGCTGTCCAGGATAGGGGAAGGGGGGCTGTCTAGAGATGTGGGTGTTAAGGGGTGATTTGGGGAAGAACTGGTGTCCTGATTCCTCTTCCCAGCCCCCTCCTCCTGCTCCTTCTCCCCCAAAATGGAGCTGGAGGAAAAGCCCCCTGTGTGGTCAACTCCTGGATCCCTCTGTACCTGCGTGGAAGGGTGCTGAGAGGGGAAACCAGGTGTTAGAGGTGGTATGAGGCAAGCATGCATTTCATTTCCTTTCCCTGCCAGGCCACCATGGCAGAATTACAGGAGGTGCCGATCACGGAGGAGAAGCCGCTGTTGCCAGGACAGACACCGGAGGCTGCCAAGGTTACTGGAGACCCTGTGGCTTCCCTGCCTGAATCCCAGGCCTCCAAGCATCCGCCTTGCCACCTGGCTTCCCAAGCCTACAGCTCATTCTAATGCACTTCCCTGCTTTCTCCACCTCTGCCATCTGTTGTCCCATACAAGACCCTTGTCTTCTCACTACACTAACCATCCTCTCCTGTCTCTCTTTGTCAATCTGCTTCTGTCTGTGGTCTTTCTCTACCTTCCTTTCTTTGTCTGTCTGTTTCTCCCTGCGTGACTCTTTGTGGTTGTGTGCGTCTGTGTGTGTGTGTTCCTCTAGGAGGCTGAGTTAGCTGCCCGAATCCTCCTGGACCCGGGACAGGTAATGCGGGTGGGGGTCCCAGGGTGGGAGGAGTGGCTTTCTTCTCTCCCAGTATTGAGAGGGCCCCTACTTGGCTTTCTCTTCTGTCCTTTCCCCATCCCTCCACTCCCCGCTTCCCAGAGTGCTGTGATAGTCTCGTCTTTCTACTTGTCTTCCACTGTCATGTTTTTAAATTCTTGCTATGATCCTATTTTTTTTTGGCACTGGGGATCGAACTTGGGACCTTGCGCTTGTGAGGCAGGTGGTGGCACCACTGAGCCAAATCCCTGGCCCTGTGATCCTATTTTTAATTCTTCTCTTTGCCCCACGGTCACCTGGCTGACTTGTGTGGTTCTTCCTTGGTGTAACCTTTCCCTGATGGTGACTGTTTTCCTACAGACTCACTCTGTGGAGACACCTTATGGCTCTGTCACCTTTACTGTCTATGGGACCCCCAAACCCAAACGCCCAGCAATACTCACCTACCATGATGTGGGACTCAACTGTAAGAACCTTCATTTTCCCTCCCCACCTCCTTTCTGGGAAGAGGCTGGGAGGGAAAGGATAAAGCCCAGAGTCAGGGGATGGTCAGATGGGCAGGCAGGGCACGGTTAGATGCCCAGTGGCATGTCAAGGAGAAGTTCTCTCCTAAACTGACTGGTGTCAAAGCAGGAGGGTGGTTCTTGCATGTGGATACTTCGTCCTGTCTGATTCTGTTGTTGGGGTGATGTGGGTTCTCTTTAGATAAATCCTGTTTCCAGCCACTGTTTCAATTTGGGGACATGCAGGAAATTATTCAAAACTTCGTTCGGGTTCATGTGGATGCCCCTGGAATGGAAGAAGGAGCCCCTGTCTTCCCTGTGGGGTGAGAATTAGCTCTTTACCCTTCAGCAGACTTTGAGGCACAGGGCAGGTGTTGGGAAGAGGGGACCAGGGAGGAGGAAAGGGAAGGCAGTGGTGATTCTGGCAGAGGATACAGAGAGCATCTGGAGGTGTGTGTCGGGGGTCCAGGCACAGCTTGGTAGCTTCTTAACATTGCTCTCTTCCCTAGATACCAGTACCCATCTCTGGACCAGCTTGCAGACATGATCCCTTGCATCTTGCAGTACTTGAAGTGAGAGGCCTGGGGACCCTTCTAACCTAGAATTTTCTTTCCAGGATAGGAACCCCTTAGAACTCCTGTGTCCACTGTGGTTCTTGGGCTAGTTTTGGTCCCTGTGCTTGATAGTTTCGTTTTTATTGATTTATTTTTGAGACAAGGTCTTGCTATACAGTTCAGACTGGCCTTGAACTCACTCTGTGGCCCAGCTTGGCCTTGAACTCGCAGTCATCATCCTGCCTCAGCCTCCCAAGTGCTGGGAATGACAGGCACAGGGGTGTGTCACTATGCCCGGCTTGTCCTTGACATTTTCTTCCTCCATGGTTCCACCTTGAGTGTTGAAACGAAGGATGGGGGGTTTGGAAAACTGACTAGAATCAGTAAAGTAGCTGTAATAGATGGAGGGAAGGCAGAGGAAGGGTCTATGCTAGGCCGTGCTGCAGGCTGAGGACTGGTTTCTCAGATCTACAAGCTAGACAGGAAGAGGTGGTGGTGATCTAATCCTTGAGAACCAGATGGACTTGTCTCTTCCCTGCCTACTCCCCCTCCTCCAGACACACACCTGGTGAACTGGGAGCATTGTGTGTCAGGGAGAGAGGGAGAAGGAAGAGAAAGCCACGGAGGCTTTTTGGTATGATAAAGGGAGGTACTGACTGTTGGGTTCTGGGCTCACTTGGCTGTTCTTGGCTCTCAGCAGCTCTGGTTCACCTCCTTGCCTCTATTTCCTCATTCTGTTGTTCGCTAAAGATGTGTCTGTTTTCACATCTTGCGTTAAGTTCTATACTTCCTGTTCCTCTAGAAGAACTGGGAAGCAGAACAAGTTAAACTAGCACCTGAAAGGTGAGCGTGGACAAAGAGCTATGTGTATAGAAGAAGAGTCTCTGGTTGGTAGGTTAAGATAGTAGCCCTCCAAGAGGAAGCTGGGGCTGGACTTCAGGGATCTACACTGACTACCAGTGGCAACCTTTAGCACCTCGGTACCCTCCTGTTTACATAAGGAAGGTCCATTGCTGTCCTTTGTGCTTGTGGCCTGTGGAAGGAGGGTGAGAAGTTTGAAGAGATTGGGCTGTGATAGGTCTACATTTCCCTTTTATAGTTTTTCTTCAATAATTGGAGTTGGTGTTGGAGCTGGAGCCTATATCCTGTCGCGATATGCTGTAAGAAATACAAACTTCCAGATAGGGTAAAGGAGGGTCCAGGCTGAAGAGGAGAATAGTTCTTGTTAGTGTGTGTTTGGTGGGGTGCGTGGGATTGAAGAAGAAGAGATGAAAGTGAGGAGTCAGGCCCTGTGGGAGTGTGGAGGGAGAGGATAAGGCCATGCCCTCTTTCTGATCTTTCTTTTGCTGCCCCTCAGCTTACCCACCCAGACACAGTCGAAGGTCTTGTTCTCGTCAACATTGATCCCAATGCCAAGGGCTGGATGGATTGGGCAGCCCACAAGGTTTGGAGAACCCGTGTTTGAGAACTAGGGTGGGGCTTCCCTTGGGTGGTCCGGTTAGACTCTACTAGTGTAACTGAATGGACGCTGAACTTCAAGGAGGAGATGACGGGGCAGGAAAGAGAAGCTGTGTCACTTTGCCTGGGTTTCTTCTCCCCACTTTGTCCTCCACTTGCTTAGCCGCCCTTTCCTCCTAGTTAACAGGCCTTACCTCTTCCATTCCGGAGATGATCCTTGGACATCTTTTTAGCCAGGTAAGTGGTGTGGAAGATGGAAGGAGTAGAAGGACCAGCAGGGTCTTGAATGCTTGGGGTGACCTCCTTAGCTGGAATGCATCTGGGGAGGGAAGAAAGCTTGCTTCTTTTTATCCAGTAATTGTTGGCTTATCTTACCAACCCTCATTTATCTCCTCTTCTCCTTCAGGAAGAGCTGTCTGGAAATTCTGAGTTGATACAAAAGTACAGAAATATCGTTATGCATGCACCCAACCTGGACAACATTGAACTCTACTGGAACAGCTACAACAAGTGGGTGGGCTGTGTACAAGCATGTTCGAGAAATGTCGAAGGTAGAAGTGGTAACTGGGGGTGGTGGGAAGCGTAGGAGAGAGGGGTGTCTCTGGAGAACATAGTATGCGTACAGGCCAGGATTTACCATGCAACTATGGCAGCGTCAGGACAGACCCAGCAGGGAGAATCGTGAGGGACTGTCTCTTTTTTGTTTATCTCCTGTGGACTTTTAGGTTCCCGGAAGGAGGATGACCTCCTGTTCTTGCGCCTTTCCTGCCCGTCACTCCCCTCTGACCAAGGATTTAGGGCACAGCAACTGTAGTGCTCGTGCTTAGGATCTGCTTGCTGCCCTCCCTTTGGTTTCCAGTCTTTTTTTTTTTTTTGGTACCGGGGATCGAACTCGGGACCTTGTGCTTGCGGGGCAGGCGGCAGAACCACTGAGCTAAATTCCCGGCCCTTGGTTTCCATTCTTAATCACTATTATTTGAACATAAAGAAGGCAAATAGCTTCCTCACAGAGGGGTGGGGTGGGAAGGAGACCTTATATCTGAATGGATAGCATCTCCTGCCTAAAATGCCTCCTCCTTTGAACCCTTCTCTAGCCGCCGAGACCTGAACTTAGAGCGAGGTGGTGACATCACCTTCAGGTAAGACTTGAAGAGATAATGCTTTGCCCCCTCCCTGGTTCTGTCAGAGGTGCTTATATTCCTTAGAAAGTGATGGTGAGGGCCGGGGATTTAGCTCAGTGGTTTTGCCACCTGCTGCGCAAGTGCAAGGACCCGAGTTCAATCCCCGGTACCAAAAAAAAAAGAGAAAGTGATGGTGAACCTTTTAGAACTTTCGATGATAACAAAACAACCAGCTGTGGCACTCATGCCATGGGTTCGCCACCACTGTGAAGAAGAGTCCCAGCCAGGGAAATTCCCTGGCACCTCTCACTTCATTCTTTTTAGCCAGTTGCTTCTCTTTAGGTCTCCTCTCTTGAATCCTCTTGGTGGGATCTTCACAGGAAAGGAAGTCTGGTTCCTGATGTGAGACAGACATTTTCCCAGATGCTCTTCCCAGGGAGTGGGGTCTCACTGCCTTCTCCCTGACATTGTCCATCTAGGTGCCCTGTGATGCTGGTGGTAGGAGACCAAGCGCCTCATGAAGATGCAGTGGTCAGTAGGAGATTTTGGGATGGTGAGGGATGGTTGGGGTCCAAAGGTGGTGATCAGAAGGGTATCTTTGGTTTTGTTTTTGTTTTTGTTTTGGTACCGGGACTCGAACTCGGGACCTTGCACTTTCGAGGCAGGTGCCAGAACCACTGAGCTAAATCCCTGGCCCCAAGAAGAGTATCTGGCCAAGGGGCAGACTCTGGGAGAGGGAGATCAACTTTGGGACATTAAGAATTTGATTTCTGGTCAAGAGGACCTGGGTAGGGGGCTCATAGGGAAAGAGACTGTGGTCAAGGTCCCTTGCCAGGGGCACAGAGAATGTAAGCTCATCCATTCACCCTCTGTTTACTCCAGGTGGAATGTAACTCAAAACTGGACCCCACCCAGACCTCCTTCCTGAAGGTCAGTAATCCCACTCCCCGCTCATCCTGACTCCTGGCCCCTGTCCGGAGTCATATATCTCTCCAAACTCGGCTCCAAAGCCTTCAGGTTCTGCCCGAGCAAGTGGGGTGAATGAAGGAAGAAGCAAAGGGGTGGAATGAGGAAGCTAGGAAAGAGCAACATTTTTCTACCTCTTTGCATGGATCAAATGATTTATAAGTGTGTCATTTTTTCTGGGTGGCTTTCTCTGGAGCAGATGGCTGACTCTGGAGGTCAACCCCAATTAACTCAGGTGAGTACCCTGCAGGACACACACGACATTCCCATACTTCCATGACCCCGGGCTCCAGCCTGGTCTCTAACCTCACCTCCCTCTCCCTATCTTACTTCCACAGCCAGGCAAGCTGACCGAGGCCTTCAAGTACTTCCTGCAAGGCATGGGCTACAGTGAGTATGGGGAGTATCCTGAGGCTATCCTGAGGACAGGTGAGGGATGTGTACCTGGGGTAGGGGTAGAACCATTATTGGTTAATCCCTAGACTCACCACCTGCCAAATTAAGCTCTTTGACTCCCAGGCCTCCACTGCAGTTCTGGTTTCCACCCTAGCACCTTGCTCTGAGTTGCCAGCCTCCCTTCCCCACTCCTCTCTGACTGCTTGCTATCCTCCTGTCTCCACAGTGGCCTCATCCTGCATGACTCGCTTGTCAAGATCACGCACAGCCTCTCTGACCAGTGCAGCATCCATCGATGGCAACCGGTCCCGCTCCCGCACCCTGTCCCAGGGCAGCGAGTCTGGGACTCTGCCTTCAGGGCCCCCAGGGCACACCATGGAGGTCTCCTGTTAAAGTGACCCTTGTTGCTCTGGTGTGGGACCCAGCCCTCACCTCCTGCAGCACTAACCTCCGAGGTGCATAAGGGCTTTGGGTGAGAGTAAGCAGGGAAAAAGGGCAGATCACATGAGAAGATGACCTTGATCTTTGATTGCTACCCTAACCTTGACCTTTAACCTGTGATTTCCCCACTCCTGGGAGAGATGTCCTAATGTCTCTTAGGGACCCAGAGCCGTAAATTATCCCCTCTTCCATTTTGACATTACAGAGAAGGCATGTACCCGCCCTCCCTGATCCTGGTGTTGGTGGATGAAGGAATAGAGGCTGTTGTGGTTGTCATGGGGCTCCCATCAGACTCCCTCTATCCCATATATGCAAGGGAGGGGCTTGGGGCAAGGGCTCCATTCACCAAAGCTGATATGGCTTCTCTTTAACCCTTTCGGGCCCCTGAGGGAATGGGCCTAAATGTATGTGTGTGTGGGGGGGGGGGGAGTCTTGGCAGTGGGTTCGTGGTTCTCATGATGTGATAGAAACATCCAGTGTGTAAAAAGGAAGTTGGAATGGGAGCTGGTGGGCAGTGAATGGGTATGGTGGAAGGACTGGAGCAGGGGCAGTAGGAAGAGGCCTGGGCCATTTCGCTGCACTAACTTTGGTAGCTGTCAGTCTACTTGTAGAGTGGGAAGGGGGAAGGAGCCAAGCTTGGGCCAGGCTGCTTGGGGCTTGGCAGTAGGGTGGGGAGGCCTACCCTGAGTCTCTGACCGCACTTACACGTGGTAGTGGTTTATCTCGCACAACTTCGGCTGTGACAATAAACTGTAGAGGAATCTGTGTCCCATTATTATTCTTGGTCTGAGTATACCAGCATCATGCCCTTTTCCTGCCTCTCCTTGTTTGATTCTCTTCTCAGAGTGACAAAAACCATGGCAGAGGCTTATGTAGCATAAACACTGCACAAAACAGGGCCACATTGAAACTGGCCCCCGTTCCAGAGTGGTATTATTCTTCTTGGTAGTACTTCTGAGCTTGGAGGAGAGGCGTTACATTGTAGATGACTTCCTTAGTAGTTAAAGTCATTGAAAAGGGATACAGAATTTCAAAGATACAACCAACATCATGATCTTTGAGAAGTAAAGAAGGCTGAGGGCTGGGGATTTAGCTCAGTGGCACCATGCCTGGCTTTCAAGCGCAAGGTCCCGAGTTTGATCCCTGTTACCAAAAAAAAAAAAATCCCTACCCCCCTTTCCTAGATCAGGAACTTTTGGGCTGGGGATTTAGCTCAGTGGTTCTGCCACCTGCCTCGAAAGCACAAGGTCCCGAGTTCAATTTAGTACCAAAAAAAAAAAAAACTGAAATGCCCAAGGATGTCTTGCAGGATGCTACTAGGCGCCACCTGGATTCCTCTTTCCATGGTTCAATCAGACCAGGACTCACATTATTACAGGCCTTGGGCTGCTTGTGGTCCATCCCATTCTTAAGGCTTTCAGGTGGGTCATCGCAAAACACTGTGTGTGTGTGCATGCGTGTGTGTGTGTGCGTGCGTGCGTGCGTGCGTGCGTGTGTGTGTGTGTTGGGGTTGTGTTCCTCTCCAGAATTATTATTCCCTCATGGAATTGGTGGGGTCTGGGAGTTAGACTATACAGGGGACCCTCAAGTTATGACAAGCCCGACATAGGAACAAGTTGGGTTATGACTGGAATTTTAGTTTTATGACCAGAGTTTTGAGTTAGGATTTGATTGCTGGATGCTTATTTTTCCAGATGGTCTCAGTTACAGATTTAACCCTTAAGGAGTTCTGAAGGAACATTACAACATCTTTCCATGTGGGGTTGAGAAATCTGGGCCAATGTCTCTAAGGACACAGATCTTCCTGTATACAGGAGAGACTTCAAAGGCTGTGTGGAGAAGTCTGAGCCTTTAATTGACTTGACTTGAGTTACAACCAGCCCTTGTGAACAAATTGTGTTCATAAGTCAAGGGGGTACTGTATTTGTAGTTTCTAAGAAGCTTTTTAGCAAACGAACAATCACCAAGAGGAAGGGGAATTCAGATATCTAACAGTTGGAGGTTGATTCTTGGGCTTTTGAAATAAAAATGGGAAAGTACTTTATAGCATTATTGGCAGGAGTGCTATGCTGGAGTATATAACACAAGGTCATTACAAGTTTGTAGAAACTCCACAGGCCATTGGACACCATCTCAGTGAAAACTAGACTGAGGACTGATGCATCTTGGTATCTAGTGGTGACACACTGATTTGTAGTGAGTCACAGGCTATATCTTGTTTTCATTTTAATTTTGTTTTTTGCAGTACTGGGAATTGAACTCAGGGTTTTGCACAAGCTAGGCAAATATTCTACCACTGAGCTACGTCCCTAGCCTTTTTTGAGACAAGGACTCATTAAGTTGTCCAGCCTGGCTTGAATTTACAATGCTCCCGCCTACTTGGGATGATAGGTGTGTGCTACCATGCTTTGCTTGTTCTTGAGTCTGCCCTCCCCCCCCACCTCAAGTGCTGGGCATCAAACGTAGGACCTTAAACATACTAAGGAAGCTTTCTACCTATAAACTACATCCCCAGCCCTGAGTCTCTTTAAATATGGTAGGCCAGGGTGAGAAAGAGGAGGGATATTGGGTGCTCAGAGGGATTATGGAGCTAGCTATTGCATGGGTATAAGGTGGCCATGTGCAGGGCAGGCAGCAGAGTGATGAAATGCCATGTAAAGAATAGAAACAGTATGGATGGCATCATTGGAGTCACGAGCTTCTAGGCAAAATACGCAAAGAACTGAAGCTAACAGCAGCCTTTACTGGCAACACTGCGGTAGTGTATTACGGAAGGCAAGGAAGGTCTTTTCAGCATATTTGCCTAACATAGGTAACACCATTAGCAGGCTAATCCTCAGAAATGGGGAGCAAATTACAGTTCTGAGTACACGTGTACGCATACTTACCACATAGGTGGTTGTGTGAAAGGGGTGGTGACTGTGTATGTTTCTCCCATAGATGTCTGCATGAGAGATCAAAGTTAGTGAAAGGAAAGATGCTGTGCTGGGAGGCAGGGATGGGGCTTTGCTGTCCTTGCCTGACCTCCCCTGTTGGTCCTAGATGTTCTCTTCTAGCCCATAGAGACACAGTGCCCTCCTGTGGCTCACAGCATGTTTAATAACTTTCTCCATTTCTCAGGTCCCTTCCTTGGTTTCCCCCAATTGTGTGTGTGTGTGTGTGTGTGTGGCATTGTTCTTTGTGATTCTGCCCAGTAGTAATATAGAGAGGTCCTGATACCACAGCCTGTGGCTTGTGTCCATTCTTAAGATTAGAGCTCAGGCCTGGTAGCAGGGTGTGGGGAGGTGAACCACACACTTCCTCCTTTTTTTCTCTGCTTCAGGTTCAGAACTCCTATTTATCTTTCCTCCATTCCTAAGGAATGTGAGTACTTCTCACAGGGACAGAGGCTTAAGGTAGCTAGAAGAATATTCAATGGGAAAAATAAAATGAATAGATTGAAGAGTCTTATTGTTTCAGCTTGAAAATTCTGGATCTCATAAAGATTTTCAAGGGCAACTGTCTGAAGGTACAGTCATAATGGCATTTGTTCAACATATAAGACAGTAATTCTGTAAGATTCTATTGCTTAACAATCTTATAGCTTTGTTAGTTTGTGAAAACACATTCTATAATGCTCACACAATGACAAAATCATTTAATGATGCATTCTTTAGAACCTTTTCTCCATTAAACAATATATGACTACCACAAAACAATAAAACTATAGTGGGAGGGATGGATGTTAAACTTTGCAGAGTAATTTAATAGGAAAAATGTCGAAGTGGGAGACACCACTTTGCTAGAGAGATTTTAGGATTACCTGGAAAATGAGAATCAGTTCTGATGAAAGGCCAGAGGTGGTGCTCAGAGCGAAGTAATTTATTTATACTCATTCTTTTCATTAACGTTGGAATTTTTCTGAAGTTAGATAAACGTACAGTAAAAGTAGAATGCATTCTGTATTGGACATTCAATAAATCTAAAGACAATGACTGAAGACACAATTAAAATTTAAAAATGTAATCTATGATTGGTATTTGTATAAGCATAGCCACAGAGCCACGCTGAGGGTTCCATTCCTCTCTGCACACCATTTGCTTCACATGTGCTGGTGGCAGTGCACACCCCACTCAGGTGCTGTGGGTGTCTGGGTGAGTGCCACACCCATGCATGCCAACCCACTCACGTTCTGGCAGCTGTTCTCGGTCAGAACAGAGTCTAGAGCATTTCCTGCTATGAAGGATTTCCTGTTGTGAGGGTGTGAGGGAGGCAGAACCCTCCGAAACTGTCCTTTATGATGGGCCATGCGGCACCAGTGGTCTCAGGAGAGTTAGTCTGGAGCTTTGTTTTTTGTTCCCATCTCTTATGAGATGTATCTCAATCCTGTATGTTGATTTCAGACTTTGTCCCATGCCTCTGCATATTCCCTAAACTCTGGTTTCTCTTGGACATGATTCCCCATCTTTCTTAATAAATTGTTCTCCTTGGGCCGGGGATTTAGCTCAGTGGTTTTGTTGCCTGCTGAGCAAGCGCCAAGGACCTGAGTTTGATCCCTGGTACCAAAATAAATAAATAAATAAATAAAATAAAATTAAAAAATAAATTGTTCTCCTACAACTGCAATATCCAAACCAAAACCTCAGTTTGAGAGCAAAGGAAAGTGGGGCGTTCCAAAGGGTGACATCAGAGAATAATTTATTGGTGGCAGAAGTGGAAAGCCTGTCCCTAGGAAGGAAGGCAGTTGCAGGCCTTGTTCTGTTTTCTTCCTAAATATATAAAAATTCAAGCACGGAAGAAGATGGATGGGGAAGAATGACAGTGTTTGAGATGTGAAAATTGTCCCACATAAATTCTCTCCAGATTATCCCAGCTAGCTTCCCTTTGTCTTTTTTTCCATTCTGCATATCTTCCCCCATTCTGATTTTTTAAAAACTCTCATCATTCTAGTTATCATCTGTTATGATCTATCTCTTAAGGCTTAGTGAATCAAAGCTCACTCCTGCAATCGGCACCACACTAGGCTCTCCTTTCTGTCCTGTGGTTCTTATGCCTATTCCTACTCCAGCCTTCTTGTTTTTATCACATTTCACCTTCTGTTCCCTTGTAGCCTTCTCTGGCTCCTCGTTGGAAGTTTATGGCTTTTGAAAATGTTCACAATATTGTTTCTTTTTCCTGATATTCGCCCCTAATATTTTCTATCTGGAGTCACTCTCTAGCTTTATTCCAGCTCGTGATATAATATGATTCAAACTAAAGATGATTCTAGGCTTAGTTGGTAAGAATTTTGGGGAAAGAAAATGAAACAGACTTGGGGAGGAAGGAAAGCATTGATGGCTAAATGCAGAGGAGTCTAATGGGGAATGAATCCAAGGCTCTTGGGATTGAAGAAGGCAAAAAGTGCATGGTTCATCTGTGCTTAAAATATCTCAGCCTCCATCTCATTTATTTCAAATGCTGATAGCATTAGTGACCCAGAAACACACGGGGGAGAGCCTTGATAGTCTAACGTACTTCTGTCTTTTTAATGTAGTCTTAAAAACTTCTGTCCTGGAAATAGCTCTGTAGTCTCCATATGATCTGTTCCTTTCTTTTTTTTGAGACAGGGTCTCACTATGTAGTTCAGGCTGCCCTTGAACTCACTATGAAGCCCAGGCTGTCTTTGAACTCATGACAATCCTTCTGACTCAGTCTCCCAAGTGTTGGGATTACAGGCGTGTGCCACCATACCTGGCAATCATGTTCCTTTCTTTCTTTCTTTCTTTTTTTTTTTTTGGTACCGGGGATCAAATTTGGGTCCTTGTGCTTTCGAGGCAGGCGGCAGAACCACTGAGCCAAATCCCTGGCCCAATACCAGTATGCTGACCTATTTATTCTGTTTTGTTTTGGTTTTTGGTACCTGGGATCCAATTCAGGACCTTGTGCTTGTGCGGCAGGCGCCTGAACCACTGAGCTAAATCCCCAGCCCTTCATGTTCCTTTCAATCCATTCCTGGGAAAGCCCTGACAAGATCATGTACATCGAAAGTAGTAGAGAATGCAGGCATGGGAGCGCACACCTATAACCCCAGCAGTTGAGAGGCTGAGGCAGGAGGATTGCTGAGTGCAAGGTCAGCCTGGGCTACATAGTGAGTTCAAGGCCAGCCTAAACTATACAGTGAGACCGTGTCCCAAGAAACCCAAACCAACAAAAAAAGACAGTGGCAGAGAACAGTCGTGCCCCATGAGGTTGGCCTGTCTGCAGCACACCAACAGACTTTTCTGTCCCCTGGCTTCTTGGGTTTCCCTGTAAGACCTGGCAGTGGATCAAAGAACAGGAGAGGGAGGTTATTTCCTGCTGTCCTTGTTGGGTCCCTGTGGTTGGTTGTATCCCTACATCCTCTCCAGTTTCTGTTAACCTCTCCTCTCTCTTCACTAGAGGTAACAGTGTTGTTTATACACAGCCCCCAGGGTACTGCATCATCATTTCTTGCCTTGTCAAAATCTTGTACACGCCTTACAAACCCTCCCTTTATCAACGTGCCTCAATTATCTCATGTATGACTGTCTTCTTTTGGGATCCTAACATATAGAATGGGAGATGGGGTGGGGGTTAAAGCTAAGGAAGGAGAAGAGAATCTGTATATTGAGCACTAAAGAGTCATAGAGACATGAATTTGAAGTCCAGAGAGCTATGTGATCCAATTGTTTAACTTTTCTGAATGCCAGTTTCCTCAGACATACTACAGAGACAATATTTACCTATCAAGAGTTGTGAAAATGAGGTACTAAACACAAAAGCAACAGTACAGTGTCTGGCAAGTAGCAGTGCTCTTGTAGAACTGTGTTGTATTACTACACACCTGGCACTGTTCTGAGTGTATCACACGTGCCTGCATTTAATACTCAGGAAAAAACACAACAAGGGGGCACTGTAGAGAAAGTTTTTCCTGTGTTAGGCACGTTTATGTACCTATCTGCCCATCTATCTAGCATCTATTATGTTCTTTTTTTTTTTTTTTTTTTTTTTTTTTTGGTGCCAGGGATTGAACTCAGGACCCTGGGCTTGCCAAGCAGGCAGTGGAACCACTGAGCTAAATCCCCAGCCCTCTAGCATCTATTATGTATCTATTTTTGCTGGAAGCTGGGCCCTGGATGTATCAACTGGGCTTGTAAGGAAGCTTGCATATTTAATTTGTGAGGAGAGGAGCGAGATGGAAAGGAGACAAAGACTAAGGTAAGAACGGACTCCATGTTAAGCTGCTTTGGGCTTCCATACTAAAAACTGTAGAAGGGGGAAACTTGGAGGATGAGTGAGCTCCTGGGGTCTATCTTCTCTTTCCTCATTTCTCCAGTAAGTCTGACACAGTCCTCCGTCTCAAAGGGGCTGGTGCTGGGCGACAGCCATTTTGTTGAATTCCAGATAATCTGCTTTTATGTTTGTTCTTAGTATTTTTTTTTTCCTCAGCAGTTTTTAAGGGAAGCAACACATTACAAGGATTACTCAACCTGGAAGGCAATTGGTAGGGCCGGCAGAAAGGAAACCTCCAAGAGCCAAGTAATCACCCGAAGTATTTCCCTTTTCCCCCTCCACACACACCGCTTTCTAATCCCTTAGCCTAAGGCAGCCAGGAGCAGAGGCTCAGGAACAGCAATCGTGTCCTGACCCTTGGGAGCTCAGTGTGGAAAAAAATAGGAACTTGATAGAAACAGGCCCCGATGATCTTCAGCCTGCTGGGCACATAGGGCATTGCAGAAAGTAGGTACTGTAAATGCGGTGAAGTGGTTGGTGGAGAAAAAATATGGGTCCCTGGATATTTTTTTTTGTACCAACGATCAAACTCACGACCTTGTGAGACAAGTGTGGTGCCACTGAGCTAAATCCCCAGCCCTCTCTGGGTTCTATTTTAAAACCTATTTCCCTTTAAATGCTGGGAGTGCTGATGTATACTCAACTTCGAGGGGAAGGTGGGAGGAGGTTGCTGGAATTTCAGTAATGCTTTCTTATCTGGGAGCAAGGCCTGCAACTGACAAAACAGATAGGGGCCTTGACTCCAGAAGACCATTCTCATCCAGTGTTCATCCTTCCCCTTCCTGTTCTACCACTGCCTATACCAGGCGGCTTCTAGGCAACTCGGAAAAATGAAATACAGTATGGCTGAAGGGGAGGGGTCAAATGGGCACTTTATTACCCACAGCAGCATAAACTGGACAAGAGGCAAATCTGGAGTGATGCTCATTATATCAATTCTCCAATTAACAGGCATTCAAACAACATTCTTTTCTCAGTCTGAGTAAGAAATGGAATCTCATGTAGGTAAATCTTGAGTCCAGTCCATGGACATGATGCCTAATGGAATGTCATTTCTTAGTACAAAAATGCCTGAGGGCCAAAGCCCACTGGGAGGTGTCCCTTGTGGATAGGGAGAGTTCCTTGTAAGTAGATAGATCCATCAGAAAAGTCAGGAGTCTCTCAGGCCCATATGGCAATAAAGGCCATGAAGGCAAAACCAGCAGCTACACAGCCCCATTTGGCCAGAGGGGGCTCACAGCTACTTAGCTCCCGGGGCAAAATTTCTAGAAATGTCACATACAGGAATGTGCCAGCTGCGAGACCTTCTAATATGGCCTGAGTTAAGCCCTTCCACCCTTCCGAGTCCCCTGCAGCTACGGTCATCCCTAGGGCTAGGCCCAAGGGGGACATGAAAGCTAATGACAGTATGGAGGATATGGCCCATCGAGATTGAGTGCCTGTCTTTATCAGGCGCAATGCTACACCAAACACGACGAGCCCCTTGTGAGCCAGGACAGCGAGACAGAGCTGTATGGTAGCTGCTATTGTTGGCTGGAGCCCCACAGCCAGCCCTTCAAACACTGAGTGAAAGGAGAGTGAAAGCAAGA
Organism: Heterocephalus glaber; assembly: GCF_053883595.1. Classification (NCBI taxonomy): domain Eukaryota; kingdom Metazoa; phylum Chordata; class Mammalia; order Rodentia; family Bathyergidae; genus Heterocephalus; species Heterocephalus glaber. Next base: position 1,840,072 of record NW_028258403.1, on the reverse strand, counting down.
GGACGAAGGCCCGGAAGGGACTCTGTTTAGGTGAGCTTAGAGACTCATGGCTGTGGAAATCGAAGACAGGATTCCCACCCCGTTCCTCCTCCTGTGCTGTTGATTGTCCGGAAGCCCCAGGATAGCACTGCAATGCCAGCGACTCCAAAAGGAAGACAAGGAAAAAGCCCAGGGAGATGATGAGTTCTCCATAGGGATACTCCACCTAGGAACAGAAAGAGGGGCCATGAGATGGGAAAGAGAGGGATGACAGTGCATTGGATGGACTATGGGATCAGGAGATTGAAGAGAATGGGAGAAATGTAATAGAACCTAAAAAGGGAGGAGGGGTATGGAGCAGGAGAAGACATGCAATAGGGAGAATACCAGAGGGGCTAAGGGACACAGTATCAGTAGGGTTAGAAATATGGAAAAGCAATGGGAAGATTGTCAGAGGGCCCAGGGAAAGAAGGTAATGGTAAAGCAAGAGTCTTTTTCTGGGGCTCCATAACACAAAATGACCAGGTTTGGTGCTTCCTTTCCTCTACACTGAACTAGGAGCAGAAGGAACTCTTAGAATTTCTCACATACTCCTTTCAAAAGGGTCTGGATATGAAAGAATCTGGTTCTCCTCACCCTCCAGATGGAGGCTGGTGGGAAATACTTACAAAGGCTGATTCAGCATCATTAGAAGAATCTGCCTTGCCTCTTGTTCTGTTCTAGGGAGAAAGACACCAATATTAGTGGGGAGATGGAGTAGCTCAACTTCCTGTCCTGTCCTTTCAGCAATACTGCTTGTCTTAAAGCCCAATCTGACCTGCTTTCACCATTCTGCACAACACAAGAGCTGTTATCTTCTCTGTTGTCTCATCCACGTCCTTGACTCCATCACTTTTCCCTCTTTGTTCCTTGGTTCTGTTTATCATTCAGGCCTCACAACTCTGTAGCTTAGCACCTGCTGCTCACCTGCTCCATGAACTTCTGGATCTCAGATTCAATTCCTTCCAGGGCTTCAGGAGTTATATGCATGAAACCTGCTCCCAGGAAAACACCAGCAGAAGTACAGCCCAGGAGGCTGAGGACTTGGCGGTGGTGACCTAATAAAAAAGTAGAAGTTACAATCCAGTTGGTACTGAGGAGATAAAGATGACTGAAGAGCCTGAGGCAGCACTCAATATTCTGAGCTCCAGGGTGGTCAGAGAATCAGAGCAAGGAATCAGGATAGGGTCGAGGTGAGACTCAGGTTAAGGGACCAAGTCACGTAGGGCTATACCTGTAGCTGTGTCAATCTTGAACCATTTGGAGCAGATGGGACTAAGGCCACAGACAAGGGTGAGAGCCAGCAGGGCAAACAGGCAGCCAAGTTTTACTCCTATTAGTGACTCCATCTCTGGGATGCAGGATAAGCAGAGGTGTCAGAATGACAAATGGAACTGAAGCATTGTCTTAGATGATCAAAGCTGAAATGTTCCTACTTCCCTGAGTTTCAGTAGGCTGTTGGTATCCTCCCGCTCTGGGTCGCCTCTGGTTGAGCAGCATTGCACAGCTGACTAGGGCCCTGCCCCAGCTACCCTCCTCCTCCTACTTGGGGCCCCGCCCCTGGTTTACACCTCTTGAGCTTCAAAACCAGAAACTCCAGACTTCCTGCCAGGCACAACTCAGTGCCTTCTCTTCAATGCCTTGACTAATCCAAGAGCTCTGGATAGTCTAGTTCATGCCTAGGGTGAACATTTTGGGTAAAACGGGACAGTCTATGGTAGCTACTTCCCAGCTACTCTGTACTGGGGACAATCTGGTCTTGCCTCACTCAGGACACTTGATTTAAGCCTCCCACATCCTCTCTGCTCCATCTCAAATCTTATAGGTGGTGATGCTGATACCTGAACCAAACCCTTTCAAAGGGGATTTGGGGCCACCTGGGGTAGAGAGGTGGGGCTGAGAGGTGGTGCTGCCGCCACTCTGTTGAAACAAGTAGGTGAAGGGACTCCCCTTTCCTGTAACTCCAGAAAAATAGCTCCAGGCATGGAAAAGTCTAATATGAAGTAAAAATTCCCAGTGTTGCAACATTGATACTGTCACTTCTGACTGTGCCTGTTTCTGTAACTGAGCCCCCATAGTAATAGGTTACTTTTCTCTTCTAAGAGGCTTGAACCATTCTACCTTCTAAAAGTTAAAAAACAAAACAAAAAAAGCAAAACAGGTAGAACACATTTCAAGGTCAAGGAGAAAACTGAAATGAACCCAATAAATAGAAGGATCTTGCCTGGATATATGGGGTGGAGATGGACAATTTTGTCCTGATGTAACCAGCACTGCAAAATAAAACTTTAAAAGTTATTTTATTTTAAAACAATGTTTACATAACAACACCCCCTCCTTTCTTCAGCTCAAAAAAGTGACAGAATATGCAGGTGCCAGCCCCAGGAGGCCAGAAGCCTGGTTTGTTTTCCACAAGAAAGGAGGCTGAGCTTTAAATGGCTGGAAGTGAGAAAGCAAACGTGGAAATCTCATTATCTCCCTGGGTCCCCCTCCCCTCTGTTCCTTAGACAAAAGACCCTTGCCCACCTGTAAAGGGTGAGATGGTGATTTGAGATGAATAGGTCCATCCATCTCCTCAGAGCTAGCTTTACATAAATCTTTTTTCTTTTTTACTCAAAATACATGGCCTCTTTTGATTTGGTCAGCCGTGAGCAGATGAACCTACAAATATGAGCCTAAGTGGCCGGTAACAGCTTTGGTGACCTCTGCAGGACTAAACTGGTTTCTATTTTCCTAGTAGAGGCCTTGAACAATAGAGCCAGGAAAAGATGTGTAAACTTCTGACCAGTTATTCTAAGTTTTAGCATAATTAAAAATGTCTTAAAACCTGGAGCAAGAGCTTTTAAATTGACTGACTTATTCAGTTAAGGGAGAAAAAAAAGCTTCAGGAAATTCAAACTCAGATTAACTACATAACCAATCTCTTTTGAGATGTATATTTCTCACTTTGCTACAACCTGGAATTCTACCTTCAGATACAGATTTAAAATTAAGGGTTGCTTAGGACTGTAAAAAAGAAAACCATCCCAATAATATAACTTTTAAAAAGTCAATAAATGATAACATCAAGTCTTTATGTGTGTTGGCATGAATATGTGTATTATACGTCATGTCCTATGTATTAGGTTTGTATACTGTTTAGATGGTACCAGATTAATTTAAAAAGTGCTCAGTAACTAAAAGAAGCATAAATCCAAATACTTCTTTGTTCACATGACTTCAGAAAATATTTAAAAAAAATAACAAAGGTGTCCTCAACCATTAACATGCATTTTGCCTGTGTTAGCCAATCAGAATTATATTTTTGGTATTTGACTTAAAAAAAAAAACCTCTTAGTTTCACAAAAGTTATTTTAAAAGATTAAAGAGTATATAGGGAAATATAATTAAAAATTTTTGAGTTTGTCAGAAGACTTAAAGACCCTTGGAAATCAGAGTCAGTTGAACATTGCAATAATAAAAAAAATAGCACTGGCTTGGCATTCTTTTTTTGTTTTTTTTGAGACAGAGTCCCCCTGTGTAGTTCAGACTGGCCTGAACTCACTATGTAGCCTAGGCTGGCCTCAAACTCCCAGCGATTCTCCTGCCTCAGCCACCGACCCCCCCCCCCCCCGCCCCACCCAAGTGCTAGGATTACAGGTGTGGGCCACTATGCCCAACTTGGCATTCTTTTATTTAAAAGTTTAAATTGTTTAGCTTCTTAGCCAGGTGTGGTGTGCACACCTGTAATCCTAGCTCTTGGGAGGCTGAGGCAGGAATATCACTGTGAGTTGAAGGCCAGACTGGATTACATAGTGAGTTCAAGACGATCCTGAACTGCATAATGGGACCCTGTCTCAAAAAAAAAAAAAAATTATTTAGCTTCTCAGAAAATGTTATATAACAATAGTCAGTAGAAAGGCTGCTTCTAGTATTAGTGGAAAGTGTCCTAAGAGGCAATATTTTGCTAGACATTGGTTAAAAGTTGGGGTTTATAGCAAAAATGGCTTCTAAATCCCTGATTAAAAAAAAAAAGCACATCAGCCCTGTGGTGGCACATGCCTATAATCCTAGCACTCAGGGAAGCTGAGGTAGGAAGATCCTTTCAAGTTTGAGGCCAGCCTGGGCTGCATAGTGAATTCAAAACCAGCCAGAACTACATAGCAAGATTCTATCTCAAAAAAAAATTAAAAATTAAAAATGCATATCATGCTTTTAGTGAGTAGCAGGTAAAGGCTCATGTCTGCCTATTTCTGATCCCTATGGTGATCTCTATGTCATGGCTGAATCTATTTCAGGATTAGTTTGTTCCAGAATGTTCTCAAGGCTGCTTTTTTTGTTGTTTTTTGTTTTTTGGTACCGGAGATTGAACTTGGGTCCTTGCGCTTGCGAGGCAGGCAGCGGAACCACTGAGCTAAATCCCCGGCTCAAATACAAGTTGATTTTTTTTCTTTTTTGGTACCGGGGATCAAACTCAGATCCTTGCGCTTGCACAGCAGGTGGTGAAGCAACTGAGCTAAATCCCCCCCGCCCTTGTTGTTGTTTTTTTGATACAAGGTCTCACTATGCAGTTAGGTTGGCCTTGAACTCACACTGTAGCCCAGGCTTGCCTCAACCTCTTGAGTGCTCAATTACAGGCATGTGCTGCCATGCTCAGCCCAAGAGTTTGCTTTTGGTGACATAAAAATTTGGTCAGAAGTAATTCATTGAAATAATATAAATATTCAAGTTCAAAAGCCCCCCCCCCCAAACCCTTCAAAGATCTTTACATTGTTATAATACACATGGGTACAATTTTGAGATACTGACAACTATTAAAAGGTTTTTCCTCAGCAAAAAAAAAAGGTTTTGGGTCGGGGATTTAGCTTAGTGGTGCCGTGCCTGCCTGGAAAATGCAAGGTCCTGAGTTTGATCCCCCATACCACACACACACACACAAAAAGGTTTTGAGACATTGTCAGAAGTTTCACATTTTGTACACAATAGCTAATTGTTAAAAATCAAATATATAAATAAAACATCTAAGTTTTTTTACAAATAAAGTAGTAAAACATTTGCTAAATATATTTTTTCTTAAAATTTATAAATTATGAGTCTATTAAATATATTTCATATTGTTGGTATATATCTACACAGGATCAAAAGATATCTGATCCTTTTAATAAGCTATAAAATATTATAGAGAAACAATAAGTAGTAATTTTTATTTTCTTATTTATTTTTGGCTTTTTTTGAGACAGTCTCACTATGTTGTTCAGGCTTGCCTTGAACTATGTAGCCCAGGCTGGCCTCGAACTTGCTGTGATCCTACCTTAGCCTCCCAAGTACTGGGATTTCAGGAGTGAATCATTACACTTAGCTACTAAGTATTTAAAAAGAGACTTTTGTCAAACTATAGGTTAAAAAAGAACTTTAAAAAGTAAGTCTGAGAGAGGCTGGGGATTTAGCTCAGTGGTGCTGTGGTTGCCTCACAAGTGCAAGGTCCTGAGTTCCATTCTCAGTACCAAAAAAAAAACCCCACTGCGTGTGGTGGTGCATGCCTGTAATCAATCCCAGGCCAGGCTCTTTTTGCCTTGTTTTATGTTTATAATCTTTATAACTATTGTTTGTCAAAGGTGCTGACTACAAAACAGATGTTAGACTTGATAATAAACTCTAAATAAAGTTTATAAAGTTTATAAAGAATAAACTCTAAATAAACAGTCACTAGTTCTAAATCTTTTACTGCTCATATTTGGCAAAAAGGGTTTTTATGACACTGACTCTTGTCTGTCATACCCCTCCAATGTGGGACATGCTCTGACTGACCATCACTGGGAAAAGCTGCAAGCACACTGTGGGATAAGGCTGCAGACGGTTAAGTGACAATACCTTCAAAACACAAAAACAAAAAAATGCATTCAGGGACAAGGGGGCAAAGTCCCAAGCATCAAAGAATCACTTGTGTGTCAACCACACCAAAATAAGTAGAGCTGCAAAAATTATAAAAGGATTCTTATGCATGACTACCTAAAAGAAATAAAAAACTCCACCCTTTTAACAGGTATAACAGGTATTTTTTGACTTTGAGTTTTTTTTTTAAAGGAAGAGAGGTTTATTTTGGCTCACAATTTCAGTGGGTCCAGTGCATGGTTGGATGGCTCCAAGGCAGAAAACACACATAGTGCAAGGGAATGACAATAGGGCAACCCGGAAGCAGAGAGATTTCTTTTACATTTAACTTCACAACTTTCAGTGATACCTTGACAGGCGCAGGCATATGGTTTTTCCCTTGCTTATGTTCTAGCTACTTGTGATAAAATGTGCACAGCAAATCCAACATGAAACAGCCAGCCAGGTGATGTGGCACCTCAAAGCCCTCAAGATGGAGGGCTAAAATAAAGGAGGAATTGTAACCAGCATTGCAAAATAAAACTTTAAAATTTTCATGTAACAACATCCCCTCCTCTCTTCAGCCTAAAAGAGGTGATAGAATATGCAGATAGATGCAGACCTGGGAGCCCAGGAGCCACAGGAAAAAGGAGGATGAGCTGAAAGCGAGAAAGCAAGTGTAAAGATCTGCATTACCTTGTGTCCCCTTCCCTCTGTTCCTTGCTATAAGACCCTTGCCCACCTGCCAATGGTGAGATGGTGATTTGAGGCAAATAGGCCCCTCCACCTCCTCAGAGCTAGCTTTGCATAAATCCTTTTTCCTGTTTACCCAAATATATGGCCTCATGTGATTTGGTCAGTGGTGCAGAGGAACCTAAAAATAGGAGGGTCATTGTGAATTAGGCCTGGGCTACATAGTGGGTTAAAGGCCAGCCTGAACATAGCAAGAACTTTCCTAAAAAAAAAAAAAAAAAAAAAAAAGGGAAAGTAGAGATAAAAAAGATAGATTCAGTAGCTGCTGTTTCCCCTACTCAGGTGGCCTGCAAAACAACTGTGAGACTTGCTAAGCCAGTTTTCAAAGAGCTTTCCCCATTATTCCAGATTATCTCCCAGGAAGTTGCAGTCTCTGGTAGGAGCAGTGGTATAGGAGAGGGTGAGCCTTAGATTTGAAGCCTGGTACTGAAAATCTCAGGATGCTCCTCATTATAGGATAGGCTGGGAAAACAAAATCCATTTTCATTCTTTAAAAATTTATTATTATTAAAACTTTAAACAAATATAGATATACAGGGGTATCAGCACTTCCTTCCTGGATACCAGGTAGCTCTAGCCTCAGCAGGTCTGAGAAAACTTTGTCAACTCTGAAGTGGATCCTGTGCAGGGGATGGAGGAAATTTGGACGGAGTGATCACAGGTAAAAGGTCTCCCCAGGAGCTGGCACGGGCACAACGGTACAGATCCCTGTGAAATAGAAACGCAGTGTGAATGGGGGCTCAGGTTCTTGGCACATTCCACTGATTCTGGTCACACCTCCTATACCTGCCGTGCCGGCGGGCTGTGATGACAGCATGCTCCCTGTTCCCGTCCGGACAGCACAGGTGACAGTGCACATGGCGGGGCCGTCTGAGGACAGGCTGAGTGATTCGTGGCCAGCGATTACCATCCTCTGGAAATCCTCGGGCAAGAATCACCATAGAAAACTTTTCCTCTTTTGGCTTCTTATTCTAAGGTAAGAATACAGAGACTGTTTAGAGGAAAAAGATTATGGGACAAGCTTTTTAGTTTCCACATTCTTGCCGTTCGCGACCCCCCCCCCCCCTTTTTGCAGTACTGATTGAAACCAGGGGTGCTCTGCCACTGGGGTACATCCCCCACCCATTTTTTAATTTTTTGGGATGGAGCTCACTAAGTTCCCCATTCTGGGCTCAAACTTGGAAAACTCCTGCCTCAGGCTCAGCTGAGTGCTGGGATTTCAGGTGTGTGCCCTCTGCCTGGCTCTGAAGTCTTCTCATGTTCTATAAATCATATACATTCAGGCTGTAAAATTTTCAGACTATTCTATAAGTTCTCCAACTCTCCCCATCTCTGACTCCTTTTCTTCCTGCTTTCCCAGGTTATTTTCTCCCTGTTATAATATTTACCAGGATACATACCCAGCTGAAGGGGATGGGATGGTAACCTTGGGAGAAGCTACAGGCCAGAGGCTGAGAGGCCATCAACTGAGGACAAGGGAGTTCATGGGGACACTGTGAACACACATAAAGACACATGACAAAAAAGCCATCAGTCATACGGAAGATAGAATCCAGACGGGCCAGGGAGAAGGGAGCCAGGAGCAGATGGCAGGGAAAGCCATGGGAGCCACTAGGTAAAGAGAGGGACATGGAGTGGTGGGGAGTGGCCAAGCTTCATCCACTTACTTTGCCTGGCCACATCCACACTTGGACCCATGTGCTGGGACAGGCTGAAGTCATACTCACCGGGGCAAAGACAAACCCAGGACGAGGGTCCAAAGGTGACTTCTCTTTTCCCTAAAGTCCAAGAAATGAAGCTGGGTCTGCACAGCCTATTTTCATAATTCAATCAATGCTTGGGAGACTAAGGACTCTTTTAACATTCAATTCTAATAATGATGAACTATGTCCTTTGAGTTAAGCTGGCTATATCTCTAATGCTCTAAACAAAGAACTTTCTCTTTGTAGCAGTAGAAAGGCAGAAATTTGGCTCACAGTATGAGACACTCCTTTGCCAGCAACCTCCACTTTCAAAAACATTCACTCAGTACAACTAAATTTATAATTACACACTGGCTCATATTCTCTTACACAGACAAGGTTCTTGGCTCAGCAATGCGCCACATCAGGGGCTGGAACATTTCTTTTTGTAGCAGGGATTAAACCCAGGACCTTGTACAAGCTGCCCAAGTACACTACCACTAAGCTACATTCCAGCCTTTTTTACTGGGAGACAGGGTCTTGCTAAGATGCCCAGGCTGCCCTTGAACTTGCAATCTCCCAGACTCAGGCTGCCAAATAGCTGAAATCACAGGCATGCACTACTGTGCCTTGCTGCAAATTTTTAAAATGGCGTGGGAGAAGGCAAAAGCTATCTCTGTCCCAACTGTTCAACTCTGCAATTAGCAGTGTAAAAGCAGTCACAGACAAAGACTGTCATGACTATGCAGGGCTCATACACAAACAGGAGTGAGCTGATCTGAAGCAACAGCTCGTTTGCCAACCGCTGCCCTCTACTATTATGACTGTGTGCGTCTAGTTTCCTAAGAGTTGCACTTCCCAACACACAACAGTCTCCTCAGCTTTCAAGGGAGCAAGAATAATTGGTGATAGACAGGTGGGTGCTGAAGGGGGACAAAGAAACTTACCTTGAGGACCAGGTCCCTGGCATCCATGAGGAGACGGTGTCCGGCTTTTGTTCCGTTCTCTACCAGTACCTGTTCACGAAAGGGGAAAATCAACAGATGCATGTCAGCAGCTCTTTAACAGCATTTGCAGATGCTGTCAGGCTTGGAAATGGGCATACAGAGAAGATCTTAAAGGAGGGATGTAGAGATCTGAACAGGAGAACCATGTTCGAGAGTAAAGGGAAGGAGAGGAAAGGCCTGAAGTCCATGAAGGTGCTTCAGTCCTTAAAGGGAAGAGTTTTCAACTCACCAGAAAATGGCTTGTCTTACGCCACAGAGTGTGAAGTACTGCAGTTCGGTCAGCCATGCTGGGCAGTTCACTCAGGGCAAAGGCTGCAACTACCACATCGAACTGCACCTGAGGAGACAGGGAACATGAGAGAACTGACAACTCCCCCACCCTAAGTACAACAGAGCTCTGGCCCCTACATTTCTTTTATTGCTTTCCTTTATCTTCGAACACTCAATGCTAGACTGTAAAACTGGGGCCACCGCTTCCCCTCTGCTGCATTCCACATTTAGAACACCCTCAGTACTGCTACTTGCCTTGGGTGATACAGGTAGAAACTGTCTAAAAAAGACAGCTGGAACATAAGATTTCCCTGATTCTGAACCACCTGTGGAAGAAAGAAGAGATGTGGTAACTAAGAGTACATTTGAAGTAGCCAGGTATGGTGGCACACACCTGTAATACTAGCACTCAGGAGGCTGAGGCAGGAAGATCGCTGCAAGTCAAGGCTAGCCTGGGCTACACTGTGAGTTCAAAGGTAGCCTGAATTACATAGCAAGACTCTGTCTCAAATAACAAAAAACAGCCAGGGATTTAGCTCAGTGGTGCCACCGCCTACCTTGCAAGCGCAAGGTCCTGAGTTCAATCCCAGGTATCAAAAAACAAAAAACAAACAAAAAATGTACATATGAAGTTTATGGTCACAAGTACAAACTAAAGAGATACAGACCAGAAACAGCCCTGAGGGGGCTAAGGATTTAGCTCAGTGGCACTGCGCCTGCCTCACAAGCTTAAGTTCATGAGTTTGATCCCCAGTACCAAAAACAAAACAAAACAAAAAACCAAAACAACAACAACAAAAAGAAACAGCCCTGAGGATAAAGAAAAACACACTAGGTGAGACTATGCTGCAATCTGGTAAGTAAATGGGAAAAGGGATAGGGAGCGGATCAGCTCCCCAGTCCTGGTAACCTTACCCAACCCAGTCACAGCCCACAGAGGCCTCTAGCACCCTCTTCTTGATCATAACATTGCAAGACCAGATTTATCTGAACTCTCAGCCCTCTCCTGTATTTCCCAATAAAGCAATCTTTCTAGGACTCCTTTGGGTTCTTAACTCCCTCAACTTTGGAAAAGCCCTACCTTAGCACTTGTTCTTACCTTTCAGTAGTTTTTCTGCCAAATTCAACATGGCAGCTGAGCTGTCTACACACATATATTCACGGAGGCTCTGGCCCCAAGTAGCGTGAGCAGCCCTGGAAGCAAAACAAAAACAATACATTCTTATTTATTTTGGGGGGTTTTGTTTTTTTTGTTTGGAGACAGGGTCTTGCTTGAAATTGTGACAATCCTCCTGCTGCAGCCTCCTGAGTGCTGGGATTACAGGAGTGTAGCCCCAGGCCCAGCCCTCAAAAAGCCACCGATTCTTATGACAAAAAGTCATCCTTATGAGAGAGCCATCTACTCCCAACCCTAACCCTTGGGGAAACAAGTGTTATGTTAAAATACCTCGAAAAACTAACAATGTTATTTTCTTATTTCACTCACAACTCCTGAAAAAAAGGCAGACTCAAAAATCCACTATAGGCAAAATAATTTTTGATTGATATGTAAAACCTATTCTCTACACTAAATTTCTTTCCTTTTTAGCCTTTCTAAACATGGCCTCTTTCTGCACTTGACATTTCTGTAAGCTCCGGCCCCAATCCATATGCCATCTTCTTTCTTGCTTCATCTGAGGGAAGAAACACCGTAGGTCCCAATTTTCCTATTTCCTCTGTTTTCTCAGTTGTGATACTGAAGTGGTGTAAGTATAGCTTTAGAGCTAGACTGACAAAGACAGCTGAAGAAAGTTACTCACCAGGTGACAGAACCAGTACCAGAGCCAAAGTCCATCATGGTTTGTGGCTGGAACTGTGGAATTCGAGTCTGGATCTGAAGAAATATACAACATTCCATAGAAGGGTACACAGAGAATTACTTAGGGCCTTTGTAAATATGAATTAGAGGACTATGACAGAAAAGATGAGAGGTGAATGTATTTTGAGATTAAATATAAGCACTTTCTAGAATAGAAAGCTTGTGAAATAGTGATTTAAAAAAAAAAAAAAGACAATTTATTTGAAGGTCGGGGAAAGGGGAAGAGAGAGAGAAAGATGGGAGACAACTACTCTGGACCAGTAGGGAGTATTCAAAAGACAAATACTCATTCTTTTTTTTTTTTTTTTTTTTTGGGTACCGGGGATCAAACTTGGGTCCTTGCACTTGCAAGGCAGGCAGCAGAACCACTGAGCTAAACACCTGGCTCTCATTCTTTTTTTTTTTTAATGACAAAGTCTCACTAGGTAGCTCAAGGCTGGTCTTGAACTTACTATGTAGCCCAGGTTGGCTTTGAACACCTCGAAATCCTCCTGCCTCAGCCTCCCAAGTGCTAGGATTACAGGCCTGTCACCACACCCGGTGTGAAATACCAGTTGTAAACCTTCCTTGAGTAACAGAACCCTTTCATCAGAGGATAGAGACTTTCTTTTAAAATATGCACATATAAAGTCCCAAGAATCCCTGCTCTGGAAGACTACTTTAAGAAAAAGGGAGCTGAGGCAAAAAGGTTAAGGTTAGAAGTTGAGGGATTTTCACCTCATGGAAAGCCCTGGAGACTGCTGCAAAGCCACCGTCCAGTCTTGCTGCCATGTACACCAGGCTCAGTTCCTCATTGTAGCTGCAAGGAAAATCAGAGTCATATCCACTGGGAAATAACCTGAGTCCCATAGTTACTTTTTTAGGAGATGAAATCTTTGGAAAGAACTCTTCCAACTTTTCCACTCCCCAGTATAGAAGGGTCCAGGTAGCTTTCTCAAATACTAAAATGATTGTGTAATTACACACCCCTGATTCTGCTTTTCAAATTCAATGTTACCTTTGCACTTATTCTAGCCCTCCTCACCTTAGTTCCTGCCAATGGTAGGTAGTTCTTCGAAGGGCATGTAGCACTGCTGCCTGGAGTTTCTTCTCTGTCTGAGGTGTGTCTGGGGTGAGAACAAGGACTAGAGGTGAGCACCTGGAGGGAACAGGGATCAGATCTAATATTATAAAGTGTTTGTTTGTTTTTGGTACCAGGGATCGAACTCGAGACCTTGTGCTTTCGTGGCAGGCGCCAGAACCACTGAGCTAAATCTCTGGCTACTAGATCTAATATTAAATACACTGCCCAACCCAATCCTCCCTTGTTCCCACTGGAGCAGCCTCCAAGCTCAGGAGAGAAGCTAAACCTAGAGAAAAAATTCAGGGAAGAACAAGAGTAATCACCATCATTGCAAGAGTGAGTGTATCAGACAGGATCCTGCCTCTAAGATCAGTTTATTTAGCTTAACAAACCCTGCTCCACGAGTTTTGTTTTATATGAAAGAGAAATGTGAGAAAAATTTAAAGGATATGATAAGGAGGAAACTGTGGATTTCTTCAAATCCCCAAAATTTAAGATCATGAAATCTCCAACGTTCCTATGGGGGGGGGGCGTTGAAAATCTGACTCTCATGACTGTGCTCAGTTCGGCACTATTTAGAAACTATCTATTGAATACCTACTCTGAGCCAAATATCATGAGGAGCGGAGTGAATACAAGATGAAAAAAAGGCAGGTCTGTAAGACGAAGAAGCTCATTACCATGAAAATATGCTTCTTCTATGTCTGAAGAGGGTTTTGGTACCGGACAGGGAGCCATGTAGGAACTTTATTTCACTTGAATAAAAACGCAAAACATCCTAATCCTGTGGACTTGCAGGAGGGAAAAATCCCAAAGAGCTGGATTTCTAAGCTTCATCCAAAACCCGAGAGCAACCTGTGGACCAGACTACTTTCTAGTAAGACACTAACAACTGCTCTTGCCAAAAAGTCAAATAAGAAAGTGCAGCATCAATTTTGGATTGTGAAATTATTCCTTACTTTTCATTTCCCACTGCTATTCCAATCTGGAAATATTCTTAACTATTCTTAAATCCTACCTGGGTTTTCCAGGAACTTTTTCTCAAGATGCATTGCCCGTCTCTGCAACTCCTCTGGCTCTACAGGCAAATGCCGGCTCCAGAGATAATTGGTTAGCGTTTGCACCTTGTCTTCTACATCAGACACTGTGCTGTCTGTGGGCCAAAGATGAAAAGCGGAATCACCTTTGTGCAGGCCTCATCTCATTTCTTTTCGGGCCTCCTACCCGGCGGTTACTCACCAAGCAGCAGTATCTGCGCAGCGTTAGCTAGTGCGGGTGGCAGCCGCACGTGCGGGAGGTGGAGGACGCCAGGGTGCTGACGGTGGGGCTTTTTCCCCAGAAAATCGGACTGGTTATCTACCTGGGTCACGCCAGGAACAAGGGCTGCGAGGGCCTGTAAGGCCAGCAAAGAAAAGCTGATTGCCAGGCAGAAATGAAGGATGCAGGTGCTTCCTCAGGTGGGGCTGCTGAGGGCGCTCCTCCTTGGAGCAAAGGTGTCTCTGGCAACCTTGTCACTCCGAGAGCAGCGGAAACAGACACTTACCCGGGACTGGGGAACTACTCGAAGGCACCAGCGCCAACTGCTTAACTTCAGTCTACTTGCGGTCGCCATGGCGCCGGAAGCAAACCGGAAGCAGAAGCGTAGCTGACGTTCAGTTCCGAAGCCCTGGTGAGCCACTTCCGCGTGTCCAAGACAATATCAGCCAATGAGAAGAGCGAATACTTGCAAGGAGCCAATAAGCAATTGATACGTAAATCCCCTTGAGGCTCACACTGTAAGTGGGTAGGATTTGGTCGCAGTTCTGGCGAAATCCGTGGGAGGCGAAGAAGAGTTTTTGTGCTGGCCAGAAATCTAACGAGCGGGGCAGGAATTGCTATAGACTGGTGAAGGCTCTGGATGTATTAACTGTGTTTCATGCACTTCAGCAGCTATGTAACAGCTGTTGGAAGTATGGTGCTAATTTGTGAGTCATTTTGGAACTGTGCATTGGAACATAAAGGAAGAAAGATGCTTGGTGCCAATGACACATAAATATCATTTGTCATGCTATCTGGGAAGAAGACCTTGACAAGTCAGTGATTTCTTTTATCTAAATGCTTATGCTATCCAAATCTTTCCAGTACTTGAAGTAGCGTCTGTCTCTTATATTGACAGATAAAATATACAAACGTCATATACTTGGATGCTCTCATTTTTTGAGGAACTAAGGCAAGAGATAGGGAGAAGGGTTTCCCTTCTACCAGAGCGAGGTTATTCATAAAAGCAGAAGTGTAGGATTATGGTTTGCACTGGATCTGTGTTCTTCAGTGAATTTAATACTTTGTAGGAAGAACTAGGACTGGAAATCCCATTTGACCCCGCTATTCCACTGCTGGGGATCTTCCCCAAAGAATTAAAAGAATCATACCACAGTGATATATGGGCACCCATGTTCATAGCAGCACAGTTTGTAATAGCTAAAACTTGGAAACAGCCCAAATGCCCATCAACTGGTGACTGGATAAAGAAAATGTGGTTTTTTTATAAAATGGAGTACTACTCAGCCATAAAAAATGAGAAATTGGAGACATTTATAGCTAAGTGTATGCACATTGAGGCAATACTCTTAAGTGAAATAAATAGGACACACATGTGTAAATACCGAATAGTTTCTCTGGTGTGAGAAACTGAAAGTGTAAATAAGGACTAAATGTATAATAGGTCATGTGAAATAGGAAGAAAAGGGGCAAAGGGGAAGGAAGTGGGAGGGCTAGGGGAAAGGATAGAAGGGAATGGGATTAATATGAGAAAATGGAAAAATAGGAACAAAATCTTTGTAAATAGGGAGGGCTGGAGGGGTTGAAGGGAGGGCTGGGCAAGGGTGAAAAATAAGAACCAAGAGAGACTATGTAAAGGTGCACATGTCCAATGATGAATGTCATTATATTGTATGCCTAAAATGTACCAATGATTAGAATGAATAATCGATAATGCAAAATAGGAAGAAAAGGTCCAAAGGGGTAGGGGTAGTGGGAGGCACAGGGGAAAGGAAAGAAGGGAAAGGAAAAAATGATGAGAAATGGAAATAATGGAAATAAAGTCTTTGTAAATAGGGAAGGGTGGAGGGCGTGAAGGGAGGGCTAGGAATGGGGAAAAAATAAGAACCAAGATGCATTATGTAAAGGTACAATTCCCAATGAGAAATGTAATTGTGTTGTATACGTACAATGTACCAATAAAAGAATTTAATACAAAAAAATACTTTGTAGGATTCTGATAGTTTAAATGTAGGGTAAGGTCCAGGGATGAACTCCAGTTCCCTAGGTCTAAGGTAGTTCTGGCTATATCCCCAGTACTTAGGCAATGTTTGGCACATACTTGTAATGTATTTCTTTCTCTCTTTCTCTCGTTCTTTTTTTTTTTGTACTGGGATCCAACTCGGGACCTTGCGCTTGGGAGGCAGGCACTGGAACCACTGAGCTAAATCCCCGGCCCTTCATAATATATTTCAAATAAATATCAGATGAAGTATCCTCAGTGAGTGGGATGAATGCCCAGAAGAGATGTTTTGCTGGCTCTCTAGATGCCATATGGTTGGTGAACTTTATTTTATTTCTATATTTATTTTTTTTTTGTACAGGGAATCGAACTCTGATCCTTGCACTTGCAGGACAGGCGGCAGAACCACTGAGCTAAATCCCCGGCCCCGGTTGGTGAATTTTAAAAGCAGAAGTTTCTTTAGAGTCCTAAAAAAGGGGAGAAAGCTTTCAGGGCAGAGATGTTGGCAGTATCTGGCCATGGACAGATTATTTTAGAAGTATTCTCTGAACAAAATACAGATAAACTCTGAGTTGGTTTTGTGTACATGTAAAGAGGATACTTCTATTTGAGCTGTGAAAGCTGAGCTCAGAGTTTATGTATAAAGAACTCTGCTTCCTCAGAGATCAAGGGATAAATAGATCTGGCCCCAAACTGGCACTGGCAGTGCTTATGAACTTTGAAGTAGAACTTGAGCGAGCTTCAAAGCCTGAATAAATCACTATGAGTTTGCCAGGTGGTATTGTGTGGCATGAGATAGTATCTATAAGTTTTCCCTGATTATATCTGGTATTTACTGTGAAAAGTCATTGTCACCTTAGTAAAATAATGTGTTCTTTAAACAATCATCCACCAGAAAATATGGGGAAGTATAGGGATAGAAGAGGATTTAAGGGTACACTTTTCCCTCAAATTTTTTATTAGTATATGTTTGTGATACATAGTAAATAAATTCATCATGGGGAATGGTAAATATACATATTACATCTTGACCCTTTTACTTCTTCTACCTTCCCTGTATCTCCAGATCCCCTTCCCATCCTATCAAAGAACCTACTCTTTGATACATTGATCTTTGCATTGTCTTAATTTCATTCATTTCTGCTCTGATCTTCATAATTTCTTTCCGTTAGTCTCAGATTAGGATTGTTCTTGTTTTTCTAGGACCTTGAAATGCATCATTAAGTTCTTTATTTGTGATTGCACTATGTGTGTGTTTTCAGCAATAAGCTTCCTCATTCATTGTGTCCCATAGATTTTGGTATATTTGGGGAAAAAAAAAGAAAAAAGAAAAATCAAGGTTGAGCTGGGCATGGTGGTGCATGCCTGTAATCCCAGCACTCTGGAGGCTGAGGAAGGGGGATCACAGTGAATGGGAGGGCAGCCTGGCCACCCACAAAATTGGATATGAAAGAATGCAGAATTTCTCTTTGCACACTGGAGAACTGTTGGGAGAAATTCTATATGATTTTGGGGGAAAAATCATTTCATAATTAAATCATGATTAGGGCCTAGTTTTCCTGGCTACAGGCCAGCATGTCGAGACCTAATTCGGTTTTCATCTCCGGTCACAGCTAAGACCTCAATGGTCCTGTGATGCTGTGATACTCTAGGGCAGGATTACACCAGCTGGAGACATCCTGGGAGGAACCAAATCTTCATCTGCATAGTTCCATAGTTCTAGGATCATCCCATATTTTCTGAGTCATTTGCTACTTTTGTTTCTGCTGATGTTCTGAATATAGGCATGGCAAGCTCGGGGTCTGGGGTCTTTTGCTGCCCAGAGCAGCATTGACCAGGCCAAAGCTCAGCTTCTTCTCTAGTCTCATTTTCTGTCTGTATATTAATTAATTTGACTTATGCTGTCATGGCTCACAGGAGACTAGGACTCACTGTAGAAGTTCTAGTAACGTCCCCTTTCCCTGTTCCTTACAGAGAACAAAGGATTTAGTCAAAGATCTGGAGCTCACTACAGTGTTCTGTGTATCAGGAGGCTGATGGATCTGCAATGGAAGGCTGATGAGTCTATGTTGGAAGACTGAAGGACCTGTCCTGGAAGCTGAAGAGTCTGTACTGGAAGCCAGGAGATGATGTCCAAAGTGAAGGTGAAGACTGGAGTTCCTCCAAAGAAACAGAAGCACTTTTGTCCTTCATTTCCCCTTTATACCATCCAGGTGACAAGACACCCTAGGGTGGGTCTTGAACACCCCAGTGTGTGGAATTGCTGAGCTAATTTAGTTGAATTTCTCTTACTCAAGTTGACACAATCAAACAATCCTCACAGTCCACCCCTTGTCAACTGACAACCAGACTCATTTCTTTAGATACAAAGATACAGTCTCTAGATACAAAGACCAGCACATAATTATACCTAACATGTTATAACTTTCCTGTGTACAAATGGAAATACACTAGTTCCCTCCCTAGAATAGAAGGCAACTTTTCTTTGGGTGATGCTTACTCTTAACATTTCATAAATTAACATTATAACATAGGTTTAACAATCCTTAAGAACTAGTATTAATTCTATCAACATTATATTACATTAGAATCATATTAGGAGAGAACTAGTACAATTGCAATCCTCATTTACATAGCTGATCAAGGGATCATAGCTGGTATTTAGAATTATATTCTACTACCCATTCTGTATTCCCTTGGCTTTTAGCAAGCACCTCAGATTTTGGTTTTTCCCCTGGTGGAGTGACCCATACCTTCATTCCTGAAGGTTCTGGACCATTTGTTATTCATCCTGAATTAAGTTATTGTAGTTTCCTATTGACTTTAATAATAACAACAGGGCGTAGTAATACTAGGAGGCAACCTAAGAGATCTCCTTCACTCCAAGTGTATTCTTCTTTTCCTCCATTGTGGAGTAATAGTCCAATTTCCCTTTGATAGTCTGCACCCCCTGACAACACTGTGACTCCTTTTTTAGCTTGTTTTCTCAGAGGCATGAGGAGATCAAAATGACCAGGGGAAGTCTTAACTTCTAGTTCAATGGTATCATTGTGCTTTCTGGTACAAGTTTTTCCCCCATCTGGAACTAAGACTATTAAGCCAGCAGAACATAAGGTCTTGGGAACAGGAAGCAAAAATTTTGGTAGTGGATTACTGGGGGTAATGGTGAGTGGTACATTCCCACTTCTGTCCCTTGATTCCTGGACCCACAAATCCTGGCTATGGGAGACACAGTACTATATAGAGAATGCTGATTCAAAGCCTATACAACCCACTTGTCTCAGCCCTGAAAGCTACTGCCACCTAGGTGGTGCTGTAACTGTGTCTTCAAAAGACTATTTCCAACTTTCTATCAATCCAGCTACTTCTGGATGATGAGGAACTTGGTAAGACCAGTGAATTCCATGAGCTTGAGCCCATTGCCTCACTTCTTTGGGTGTAAAATGTGTTCCTTGGTTAGAGGCAATGCAATGTAGAATTTCATGACAGTGGATAAGGCATTCTTAGTCCACAGATGGTAGTTTTGGCAGAAGCATTAGGTGCAGGGAAGGCAAATCTATATCCGTAATAACTGTCTATGCCAGTAAGGACAAAGCACAGTCCCTTCCATGATGGAATTGGTCCAATATAATCAACCTGCCAGCAGGTCACAGGTTGATCACCCTGAAGAATGGTGCCATATCAGGGACTCAGTGTTGGTCTCTGCTGCTAGCATGTTGAGCATTCAACAGTGGCTGTAGCCACATGAGCCTTGGTGGGTGGGAGTCTGTGTTTCTGAGCCCATGCATACATAACCTCCATCCCTGCCACCATGGCCTTTCTGTTCATAAGCCCATTGGGCAATGACAGGGGTAGCTAAAGGAGGAGGTTGACCACTATTTACAGAACAAGTCATCTTATCCACTTGATTATTAAAGTTCTCTTCTGCTGAGGTCACCTTTTGGTGAGCACTTACATGGGGAACAAATATTTTTTACATCCTTTGTCCGTAGGGAGAGGTCTATTCACAGACCTCTTCTCCAGATATCTTTGTCACCAATTTTTGAGTTATGTTCCTTCCAAGTTCCTTACCATTCAGTCAGGCCATTGGCTACAGCCCATGAATTAGTTATATAGTCGCACATCTGGCCATTTCTTCTTCCAGGCAAAATGTATTACCAGGTGCACTGCATGAGGTTCTGCCCACTGTGACACTTTTCCTTCAACACTATCTTTCAGGGATGTCCTGGAAAAGGGTTCTAATGCTGCAGTTGTCCACTTGCTGGTGGTGTCTGTTTAGCGTGCAGAACCGTCCATAAACCAGCCCCTAGCTTGCTCTTCCTCTGACAGCTGATCATATGGTATACCCCATGAAGCCATAGATGTCAGGGCAACTTCCTCATGTAATTTACTTGTACCTTCTGGACCTGCTGTGGCTCATCACATATCTACCATTTCCATTTAATAATAGACTGTTGGGCCAGGGATTTAGCTCAGTGATTCCGGCGCCCGCCTCGCAAGCACAAGGTCCCGAGTTCGATCCCCAATACCAAAAAAAAAAAAAAACCCTCACAGTAATGATAGACTGTTGCTGTGCATGTGCAATCTTATGACTGGGTGGATCAGATAATACCCAGCTTATGATAGGCAACTCAGGTTGCATGGTGACCTTGTGTCCCATGGTCAAGTGTTCAGTTTCCGCTAAGGCCCAGTAGCAGGCCAAGACCTGCTTTTCTTTTCTTTTAAGACCTGTTTTTCAAAGGGAGAGTAGTTGTCTGCAGATGATGGCAGAACCTTGCTGCAAAATCCTAAAGGCTTCTGTTGCAATTCACCTATGGGGGCTTGCCACAGATTCCAGATAGCATCTCTTCCTGTCACTGACACTTCAAGTACCATTGGATCTGCTGGATCATATGGCTGCAGTGGCAGAGCAGCCTGCACAACAGCCTGAACCTGTTGCAGAGCCTTTTCTCATTCTGGGCCCCACTCAAAACTAGCAGCTTTCCAAGTCATTAGGTAAGGCCTTAAGTCCCTCTGGAGAAGAACGGGAGAAAGATTGAATGCACAAATTTTTGGTGCATCAGGATCCTTCTCCAAGGGGACCTGGCCTTCCCTTCATTCAAAGGGTTCTGGATGTGTAAGGTGGCTCAAATATGGGAACTGGTTGAGGGGCCATGCTTCTTGGTTTCAATGATTTGAAGTAGGTTTCTGTTCATTTGCCCTTAAATTTTTTGATTATATAAATCTAGTAAAAATTTTGTATGCTTCCCATTTATTTCACTTTTGGGAACACTGTGGCTGAGCAGCCAGTGCTGTAGGTCTACACATGTCAGCCCATTCTGGCCATTGTTCTGCTTCTGTCCTTTCTGGTAAGTACATGCACCCAGTCTTTGGTGATTAAGTGCTGCCACTTGACCTCTGCTACTCCGGGATCCAATGAAGCCCATTGCTCTGAAATTTCCCAATTGAGTAACCATGGACCCCACTGTAAGGTCTGGTATAGAAAGAAGAGCAATAACAGGGCTCTATGGGGCTGCTCTCCTTATGATTCTGTCTCTTAAGGTGTAGTGAAATTTTCTGGATCAACCCAGTGTGGAGAACTAGGTTAAACACTCCAGCATTCTCATTTCCTTAAGCTTCTGAATCCCTTCATCAACAGTAACCATGGAATAGCAGGGACCTCTACTCATTCACCGGGGGGCATCTTTTGATCCATTCTTCTGCCAACCAGCTAAATAAACTATTAACATCTTTTTTTTACTCTACGAGCTGCAACGTTAATTCAGAATCTCTGCTTAACTGGCTTAAATCAACAAACTCAGTGTGATCCAGGTGTATGTTTTTGCCACCATTATGTCACACTTGTAGAATCCATTCTCAGACTTGCTCATCAGGCCTCTGCTTATAAGAGTTAGAAAACTCAAGAAATTCTTTGGGAGAACATCAGACCTCCTCGTGGGTCACACTACGTATCTCATCCTTAGGAACCTTCTGTGAGTTTAGAGGCAAAAGCGGGTGGTGAGGGTGGGTCCTGAGGAGTGTCAGCATTATGTTGCTTGTTCAACACAGGATTAGTTTCTTCAGGTATACTGGAAGAGGCCAACACCATGGGGTGGGGGGTGGGGATGCCTCAGCCACTGCGGGTGGAGAAACTTCTTCCTCTGGCAAAATAATCTCATTAGTATCTAGAAACTGAACATCCTCTGCTTCATCACGATCCTCCCAAACATCTCCATCCCAGTTTATGGGATCCTGTTCTTTTCCAGTCAGTGCCCTCACTTTTGCTTAAGATTCCCTTTGAGGCTGAGCATTAAATTTACATTGTAGTTCAGCCAATTGAATTATGAGGGCCTGTGTTTAGGATTCTGCAATCTCAGCCTTGCAGCTAAAAGAGAGGTTTTCTTTCAGGACACACTTAGAAACTTTTAAATATCTTATTTGTGTCTGGAACTGGGAATTTGAATCTTTGAGCTCCTTGTTTTCCTTTATTAATTTTCCCTCATAGAAGACTTTAGATTTCTTTTGGATGTTTTGAGCTCATTGTTTTTCTTCACTAGTTTTTCTGGAGATGCCAAGACTAGCCAGTCAAAAACCTCATCCTTGTATTTCCCAAAATATATTCAAAAATATTCAAAGTTTTCATGTACAGGGTCACTAAATTCCTTACGTCTCATAAGTGGTGAATTAGGATAATTAAATGGATCTACATTGCATATCACTTTAAACAGTCCACACCAAGGACTATCAGTGTTCTCCAGAGAATTGGAGAGACCATGGCATCTGTAGGTTTCATCAAATTAGAGAGCTGACTCCAGGAACCCCTAAAACCACTGAACATTTCACTTTTACAATTCTGTTTCTCTAGAGCCACTCTTGGTGCCAAAGTCTGTATCAGTTAGTGTGTACTAGAGAAACAGACATAACACAGAATGTACAAGTATATAAGAAATTACAAGATTGGCTTACAAAGGCCACCCACAGAGTCGGATGTAGAATAGTGCAGAGGGCCTGTCTGCACACTGGAGACAGAAGGTTAGCGTCAAAGATCTGGAGCTCACTGCAGTGTACCATGCAAATCTACATCGAGGCTGATAGGTCTTCACCAGGAGGCTGAAGGATCTGTGATGGAAGCTGAAGAGTCTGCATTAGAAGCCAGGAGATGACACCCAAGGTGAAAGCAAAGACTGGAGCTCCTCCAAAGGAACAGAAGCACATCTGTCCTTCATTTCTCCCCTACACCAAGTGATAAGCTGTGTGGAATTGCCAAGCCAATTTAGTTGGGCTTCTCTTACTCAAGTTGACACAATCATACAACTGTAACAAGCTTCCACTCTATTTCTATTGGACAGTAGCTGCGATTTTCTTTCTTTTGGATGGTATTCTAAACATTGGGAATATACTAGTATACAAGACAGGCAAAAATCTCTGCTCTTGTTGATCTTAAACTTTAGTAGGTTGTTATCCCACTACTAGGGAGGCTGAAGCCATGAGTTTGAGGACAGTCTAAGCTACATAATGAGCTCCAGATCAGCCTGAACTACATAGCAAGACCCTGCTTCAAATAATACAAAACAAAACAAAAACAAATCATCACAATAAAAACTTCAATAGGGGCAGCCAATAAGCAAAATAACTAAATGAAATCCCTACTGTAAGAAAGCAGGGAAGCAAGGTTGTTATTGAGCCTGTTATTGAGGCCCTGGCCAAGAGTCTTGATCTCTTACAAGGCAATATGATGCAAGGCAAAAGAAAGATACAGAAACAAGACTTAAACAGGTAGTGGGGAACTGGAGTGGGCCACACCAAATACGTGGTGATGCAGCTGGGCATGTGGCAAGGACCACAATCAGTAGGGTCCATTGGTATTTATTGACAGCTATGAGTAAGAATTGGGTAGAGCGATTTGTGGCATCCTATGATATCAGCTGACACAGGCAAGGCTTATAGAAAGGAGGATTAGGCATTCTTGCAGAAGGAGCAGAACTGACCAAAGGTGGGTTATGGTTAACTAGAAAGTTACTGAAAACAGTTAAGCAATGGGCAGCTCTGGGGATGGAATGTGGATTGGAGCCACATGTTCCTTGGCTGCAGTGTTACCTCACTAGGAGTGCTGCAACTTCACAAATCAGGACTTAGATCTCCATGGCAGCTATTGGCATGGAAGCTGTACTAGCTCACAGCATTATTAGACAAGCTCCTGTGAGTCACAGGCTTGGGCCCAGCTCCAAAAACTTTATAGCCAATTATGGGAGAAAAATGTCTGCTCCTCATGACAGCCTGGTCTGACTTTGGTCAGGGTGGTCTGCCATACCTGTAATCCCAGCACTCAGGAGGTTGAGGCACAAGGTGTTTTTTTTAAAAATTAATTAATTAATTAATTATTTAAATTAAATTCTTTTATTGGTACATTGTAGGTATACAACACAATTACATTTCTTATTGGGAATTGTACCTTTACATAATGCATCTTGGTTCTTATTTTTTCCCCATTCCTAGCCCTCCCTTCACCCCCTCCACCCTTCCCTATTTACAAAGACTTTATTTCCATTTTTTCCATTTCTCATCATTTTTCCTTTCCCTTCTTTCCTTTTCCCTGCCCCTCCCACTACCCCTACCCCTTTGGACGTTTTATTCCTATTTTACATTATCGATTATTCATTCTAATCATTGGTACATTTTAGGTATACAATATAATGACATTCATCATTGGAACTTTGCACCTTTACATAGTCTCTCTTGGTTCTTATTTTTCACCCTTGCCCAGCCCTCCCTTCAACCCCTCCATCCCTCCCTTCAACCCCTCCATCCCTCCCTATTTACAAAGATTTTGTTCCTATTTTTCCATTTTCTCATATTAATCACATTCCCTTCTATCTCTTCCCCTAGCCCTCCCACTTCCTTCCCCTTTGCCCCTTTTCTTCCTATTTCACATGACCTATTATACATTTAGTCCTTATTTACACTTTCAGTTTCTCACACCAGAGAAACTATTCGGAATTTACTCATGTGTGTCCTATTTATTTCACTTAAGAGTATTGCCTCAATGTCCTCAATGTGCATCCACTTAGCTATAAATGTCTCCAATTTCTCATTTTTTATGGCTGAGTAGTACTCCATTTTATAAAAAAACCACATTTTCTTTATCCAGTCTCCAGTTGATGGGCATTTGGGCTGTTTCCAAGTTTTAGCTATTACAAACTGTGCTGCTATGAACATGGGTGCACATATATCACTGTGGTATGATTCTTTTAATTCTTTGGGGAAGATCCCCAGCAGTGGAATAGTGGGGTCAAATGGGACTTCCAGTCCTAATTCTTTGAGGTATCTCCATACTGATTTCCACAGTGGTTGCATCAGTCTACACTCCCACCAGCAGTGGAGCAGGGTTCCTCTTTCCCCACAGCCCCACCAGCATTTGTTATTGGTTGATTTCATGATAGCACCCATTCTTTCTGGAGTGAAGTGGAATCTCAGCGTTGTTTTCATTTGCATCTCTCGAATGACCAGGGATGTTGAACATTTTTTCATGTATTTATTTGCTATTTCTACTTCTTTGTCTGAGATATGTCTGTTCATTTCAGATGTCCATTTTTGGATTGGGTCTTTAAATTTGGGAGCTCTGATCTTTTTAAGTTCTTTATAGATTCGAGATAGTAGACCTTTGTCTGAGCAAGAGCAGGTGAAGATTTTTTCCCACATTGTGGGTTGTCTCTTCACACTGCTAGTGGTTTCTCTTGCTATGCAGAAGCCTTTTAATAAGAAGAGATCCCACTTGTTGATTGTTTGTGCTAGTTCACGGGCAACTGAGGTTTTGTTCATAAAATCTTTTCCTACACCGATGTCTTCAAGGGTTCTACCTAACCTCTGTTCCAACTGGTTCAGAGTTTCTATTTTAATATTTAGATCTTTAATCCATTTTGATTTTAGTTTAGTGCATTGTGAGAGATATAGGTCTAGTTTTAATCTTTGGCAAGTTGAAGCCCAATTTTTCCAGCACCATTTATTAAAGAGGCTATCTTTCCTCCAGTGAGGGTGTTTGGCTCCTTTATCGAAGATGAGATGGCTGAGTGTGTCTGGTGTTGTTTCTGCCTCTTCTAATCTGGTCCACTGGTCCTCAAGTCTGTTTCTTTGCCAGTACCATGCTGTTTTCATCACAGTAGCTTTGTAGTATAGTTGCAGGTTGGGGATTGTGATAACCCCTGCCATATCTCTGTTACCTAGAATTGCTTTTGCTATTCTGGGTCTCTTCTTGTTCCAGATGAATTTTTGGATTGTTTTCTTGAGGTCTATGAAGTATGCTGCTGGGATCTCAATTGGAATTGCATTAAATCTATATAGCAGTTTTGGAAGTATGGCCATTTTCACTATATTAATCCTTCCTACCCAGGAGCACGGGATGTCTGTCCATTTTCTGATATCATCTTCAATCTCTCTTTTCAGAGTGCCATAGTTTTCAGAGAAGAGGTCTTTGATTCCTTTTGTTAGGGTGATTCCTAGGTATTTCAGTTTTTTGGATGCTAGTGTGAAAGGAATTATTTGCCCTATTTCTCTCTCAGTGAGTCTGTCATTTGTGTAGAGGAAAGCTATTGATTTTTGTGTGTTGACCTTGTAACCAGCTACTTGGCTGAATTTGGTTGTTAAGTCTAGAAGACTTTTGGTGGAGTTCTTGGGGTCTTCTATATACAGTATCATGTCATCTGCAAAGAATGACAATTTGACTTCTTCATTTCCTATTTTTATTCCTTTTATTTCTTTCTCTTATCTAATTGCCGTGGCTAATGTTTCCAGGACTATATTGAACAAGAGTGGTGATAGTGGACATCTTTGTCTTGTTCCTGATTTTAGTGTGAAGGATTTCAGTTTTTGACCATTTAGTGATATTGGCTGTTGGTTTTTCATAGATGGCTTCTATCAGTTTGAGGTAGAGACCATCTATCCCAATATTTTATAGGGTTTTTATCATAAATGCATGTTGGATTTTGTCAAATGCTTTTTCTGCATCTATGGAGATAATCATATGGTTTTTGTCCTTGTCTCTATTGATATAGTGTATTACATTGATTGATTTTTGTATATTGAACCATCCCTGCATCCCTGGGATGAATCCCACTTGATCAGGGTGTATGATCTTCTTGATGATCTTCTGCATTCTGTTTGCCATTATCTTATTAAGGATTTTTGCATCTATGTTAATTAGTGAGATTGGCCTATAGTTCTCTTTTTTGGTTGGGTCTTTCTCTGCTTTGGGGATCAAGGTGATGCTTGCTTCCAGGAATTAATTTGGGAGTATTGCTTCCCTTTCAATTTCATTGAAGAGTTTGAACAGTAGTGGCAGCAGTTCCTCTCTAAATGTCTTGTAGAATTCATCAGTGAAGCCATCAGGGCCCGGGCTTTTCTTAGTTGATAAGTTTTTAATTACATTTTCAATTTCATTGGTTGATATTGGGTTGTTCAGAATTTTTAGGTCTTCTTCGTTCAACTTTGGTAATTCATATGTATCTAGGAATCTGTCCATTTCTTCTGTGTTGTCCATCTTATTGGCATATAGGTTCTGGAAGTAGGTATTGATGATCCTCTGGAATTCTGCTGGGTCTGTTGTAATTTCACACTTTTCATTCCTAATTGCATGGATTTGGGCCTTTTCTTTCCTTTTTCTGATAAGGTTGGCTAAAGGTTTGTGAATTTTGTTGATTCTTTTGAAGAACCAACTCTTGGCTTCATTGATTTTTTATATTGTTCTCTTAGTCTCCATTGCATTGATTTCTCCTCTGATCTTTATAATTTCCTCCCTTGCATGAGCTTTGGGGTTGTCCTGCTCTTCTTTTTCTAGAAGTTTGAGGTTCAGCATCGGGTTGTTTAATTGGGCTCGTTCTGTTTTCCTAATATGCATATTCACTGCTATGAATTTCCCTCGTAAGACTGCTTTCATTGTGTCCCATAGATTCCGATATGTTGTATTGTCATTGTCATTTAATTGAAGGAACTGTCTGATTTCTTCTTTAATTTCCTCTGTGACCCATTGGTTATTCAGAAGTGTGTTGTTCAATTTCCACTTGTTTATGAAATTTTTTGAGTTTCTTTTGCTATGGATCTCCAATTTCATCACCCTATGGTCTGATAATATACAGGGGATAACTTCAATTCCTTTGCACTTACTTAAACATGTTCTATGTGTGAGTATGTGGTCTATTTTGGAGAATGACCCATGTGCAGCTGAGAAGAATGTGTATTCTGATTTTGTGGGGTGGAAGACTCTGTAAACATCTGTCAAGTTCATTTGTTCCAGAGTTCGATTGAGTTCTAGTATTTCACTACTTATTTTTAGTCTAGTTGATCTATCTATTTGTGACAGTGGGGTGTTGAGGTCCCCCACTACAATTGTATTAGTGCATATATGACTTTTCATGTCTGTTAGTATTTGTTTTATATAGTTGGGTGCACTAGTGTTTGGTGCATAGATATTTATGACTGTCATCTCTTCCTCTTAGATTCTTCCCTTTACAAGGATGTAGTGTCCTTCTTTGTCTCTCTTAATCAGTGTTGGTTTGAAATCTACTTCATCTGCAAAGAGGATAGCTATTCCTGCTTTTTTTTCGGGTTCCTGTCACATGCAGTATTGTTTTCCACCCTTTAACTTTCAGTCTATGAGTTTCCTTTTGAATTAAGTGTGTTTCTTGTATGCAGAATATTGTTGGATTTTGCTTCTTGACCCATTCTGCCAGTCTATTTCTTTTGATTGGTGAATTGAGACCATTAACATTGATGGTTATAAATGAAACGTATTGACTTGTCATTGCCATGTGTCCCGGCCTGCGGGTAAGTCAACGAAGATCCTAGAGGGGGAGCGAGGATGAGAGGGGACAGGGGACACAAGAGATGGAGACAAGACAGGTTTCTGATCAAGTCTCGTTTATTGTGGAAGCTGCTACAACATATATACCGTAGGGCTAGAGGGGAGGAGCAAGAGGAGGGTACTGGGGATACTTCCTTGTTGCCGGGTAGATCTGCAACAAGCCCGGGCATGTCTGTCAAAGGCCTGCAGCAAGCCTGGGCATGTCCATAGAAGGCACTCAAGAGTTCCAGCGGGGGGGGGGGCAGGGCCCCCTACAGCCATGACCTTTTCTTTTTGTTGGGTTCTCCCCCTTTACATTTAATTTCTTGTCATGCCAGATGGATTCATTCTGCTTTGCTTCCTGGGGTTGTGATCCTCAATGTCTGTTCCTAGGCTATTGTGTAAAATTCTTTGGAGTGCTGGTTTGGTATTCACCAAGTTCCTAAGGTGCTCTTTGTCATGAAAGTATCTTATTTCTCCATCCATTTTGAAAGATAGTTTTGCAGGGTCCATCAATCTGGGTTGGAGGCTGTTTTCTTGTAGGGCTTGGCATATGTTACTCCAAGCTCTTCTTGCTTTGATGGTTTGTGTTGAGAAGTCTGCTGTGATTCTGATGGGCTTTCCTTTGTATGTGATTTGTTTCTTTTCTCTGACTGCTTGGAGAACTTAGTTCTTCTGTTGAGTTTCTGGAATGTTAACAATGATATGCCTATGTGTAGATTTTTTTTGATCAAGGCTATTTGGAGTCCTATATGCCTCACTTATCTGTATGTCAAGCTCTTTTCCCCTGCTTGGGAAGTTTTCTGCCATTATTTCTGTGAAGAGATTTTTTTTTTTATGCCATCTGCACTCTCTCCTGTTTCTTCATTGAGCCCAATCAGTCTTATGTTATTCTTCTCTGCATCATCTAGCAGCTGCTGGATTGATTTCTCATGTTCCCTTATAATTTTGAAGCAATTTTTCTTTTCCTGGTCACTAATTGCAATCTTATCTTCTGTACCTGAAATTCTGTCCTCACCTTGGCTCATTCTGCTGTGTAGACTTTCAATGGAGATTTTCATGTCCTGGAAATCTATTTGCATGTGTTTTATGGATTCCATTTATTTCTTCTGTTGGGATTCCATCATGTTCCTGAGCTCCTCTCTAGATTTATTAATCATGTCTTGCACTAGGGGCACAATTTCTCCTGTTATCTGAGAAATTATTTCTGATTTCCTTTTTTCCAGATCCCCTTTTGTTGCCAGTTCAGTGGGTCCAGGTGGTTGAGTATCAGAGTGTTCCATCTCATTCCCCTTTGGGTTTGCTGTAGGTGATCTGGAAGTCTGGTTTTGAGACTTATTTATGTGTTTTCTCATTTTGACTGGAGCGGGGGGGGGGGCTGTTTGCGCCTGCACGGATTACCTCCTCTGAGCTGGGAGAGGTGAGACAGGGGCCAGGAGCAGCGGTAGGGATGGTGACCCAAAAGTCCTTTCCTCTGGGCTGGGAGCAGCGGGAGGGATGGTGACTGGGAACCCCCTTCCTCTGAACCAGGAGCAGGTGGGATGGTGGCTCAGAAGCCCCTACCTCTGGGCCGGGAGCAGCGGGACAGAAGGTGGCCCAAAAGTCCTTTCCTCTGGGCTGGGAGCAGCGGGAGGGATGGTGACTGGGAAGCCCCTTCCTCTGGACCAGGAGCAGTGGGCTGACGGCTCAGAAGCCCCTACCTCTGGGCCAGGAACAGTGGGACTCAGTACCTTGGTCTGTTGGTCTGGTGTCCTCTGCGTCTTTGTAGTGTGGAACCAGGTGGCTGCTTGTCTGCAGCGGGGTGATTCGGGGTCTTCTGCATGACTCGGGACCTCAGTAGGGCGTGCACAGACCTGCCTGTCTGCAGTGGGCTGACTCGGCGTATTCCTCGAGACTGGGGACCTTGGCAGGGCGTGGGCAGACCTGCCTGTCTGCAGCGGGTGATTCGGTGTCCTCCACGCGACTCAGGACCACGGTAGGGCGTGCACAGACCTGCCTGTCTGCAGCGGGTGATTCGTCTGAGGCACTAGGTTTGAGGTCAGGCTGGGCTAAACAGTGAGTTCAAGTCCAGTCTGAACTGCATAGTGAGACCTTGTCTTAACCCCCTACTCCAAAACAAAATGAAAGCAGGGAAGAGGGGGCCAGGGATGTAGCTCAGTGATGCTGTGCCTTCCTGGCAAGTGCAAGGTCATGAGTTCGATCCCGGTACCAGACCAAAGAAAGAAAATGGGCCGGGGATTTAGCTTAGTGGCACCATGCCTGCCTCACAAGCTCAAGGTTGTGAATTCAATCCTGGGTTAAAAAAAAAAACAGGGAAGAGGGATGTGGAGTATTTGGTAGGGTTGCAATTTTGAATAGGATCCTTAGAAAAGTTTCTTTGAGAAGATGACAGTTGAGGAAATATCTGAAGGAGGGGACCATGGAAGGAGAATGATTCAGGCAAAGGAATGTCCAAGTTAAAAAACCTGGAATAGGCCAGGGATTTAGCTCAGTGGTTTTGCTGCCTGCTGCGCAAGCTCAAGGACCAGAGTTCAATCCCTGGTACCAAAAAACCCCCCAAACAAACAAAAAACCTGGAATAAAGAGAACCCTACTAGGTGTCTATGGAGGACAGGGTGAGTGAGGAGTAGAGGTCAGCGTGGTGCTGGATGTGGAAAGAGAGTAGTTAGATAATATTAACGCAAGTTGAGCAGGGAAGAGGGACGTCTAACCAAAGGTCTGGGGATAGGGAAGGTTTCCTGCAGGACATGATAACAGACAATCTGGAAGGATAAATGATAATTTTCTGTGGAAGACTGGGTGGGGAAGGGTGCTCCAAGCAAAGATGGAAAAAGGATGGGAAGTGTTTCTCCACTGTTCAGTGTGGCCAGAAAAGAGTGAAGAGATTTCAGGAAGTTATTTAACTATTCTCTAGACCATATATATTATTCATCTCTTCCTTCTCTGGGATAGATATAGGCAAATCATGTCATCTTGGCCATTGTGGTAGTTACTGGCCAACCAGCATAAGATGTGTTCCCTGGGTCCCTTTAGCACCATGGAGGACCTCAGGGCTCCCTGAGCTCCTAAGGGAAACCAGAGATGGCTTCTTGGGAGGAAAGGCTAGCATTGGGAGTCAGGGGGCACAAGAAATGCAGTACCTAAGTGATACCATTATTTTTCATGGCATCTCTACTTCGCAAAGTGGCCTGGTAAGGTGAGAGGAACTTTCAGAAGAACCAAAGGATGTCAATGGAATGACTGATGTCTTGAAAATTATAAACCTAATGGAAAATTAGAAGAGAGGGCATTAAGAAAGGTTTTGCAACAGTAAGGATTAACATAGAGTTTATTTTTATATCCCATCTTCTCTGGAAAAGGCACAAGTGAATAGCGTCCTAGGAGTCCTATGATTCTGAAGGCATTCAGGTAAGACTAGCATGTGAGACAACACTTCTGGCAGTGCAAAGCTGGGTAGACACCACACAGGGATCTGGAGACCCTGGAGCACTGTGCAGTAGGGGAAGGTCTGTCATCATCCTGCCATGTCGCATAGGGCTATAAGAAGGAAATGTCTGGTTTAGACATCTGAAATGAATAGGTACTTCTTAGATGCTTACTTTTGGATTGGGTCTTTAAATTTGGAGAGTCTGATTTTTTTGTGTGTGTTCTTTATATATTCTAGATAGTAGTCTTTTGTCTGAGCAACAGCTGGCAAAAATTTTTTCCCACGCTGTGGGTTGCCTCTTTACTCTGTTGGTGGCTTCTCTTGATGTGCAAAAGCTTTTTAGTAAGATGAGGTCCCAGTCGTTCATTCTTTGTGATAGTTCCTGTGGGATTGGGGTTTTGTTAATAAAGTCTTTGACTACACCAATGTTTTTGAGAGTTCTACCTATACTGTCTTCCAGCAGATTTATTGTTTGGGTTGTAATATTTAGATCTTTGATCCATTCTGATTTGAGTTTAGGGCATGGTGAAATATATGCATCCTGTTTTAATCTTTGGCAAATGGAAACCCAGCTTTTCCAGCACCATTTATTAAAGAAGTGGTCTTTCTTCCACTGAAGGTGTTTGGCTGCTTCATCAAAGATAAGGTGGCTGAGTATATCTGTAATTGTTTCTGTATCTTCTAGTCTGTTCCATTGATCCCGGGTGTGTTTTTTTGGTTTTTTTGTCAATACCATAGTATTTTTATCACTGTAGCTTTGTAGTGTAATTTCAAGTCAGGGACTGTGATGCCCCCAACCTTGCCTTTGTTGCCCAGAGTTGCTTTTGCATTCTAGGTCTCTTCTAGTTCCAAGTGAATTTTAGGATTGTTTTCTCTAATTCTGTGAGATATACTGTTGGAATTTTAATCAGGATTACATTAAATCTGTATAACAATTTTGGAAGTATGGCCATTTTCAACTATACTGGTTCTTCCTACCCAAGAACAAGGGATATCTTTCCATTTTCTGATATCTTCTTTGAATTCCTTTTTCAGAATACTGTAGTTTTCAGGGTAGAGGTCTTTTTTTCTTTTTCTTCTCTCTCTCTCTCTTTTTTTTTTTTTGAGACAGGGTCTCACTATGTAGTTCAGGCTGGCCTTGAATGCACTATGTAGTTCAGGCTGGCCTGGGACTCACAGTGATCCTCCTGCCTCAGCCTCCTGAGTGCTGGGATTCCAGGTGTGTACCACTATGTCCAGCCAAATGTAGAGGTTTCTTACTTCCTTTGCTAGATTGATTCCTAGGTATTCCATTTTTTTGGGATGCTCTTGTGAAAGGCACTATTTCCCTAATTTCTCTCTCAGTAAGTTTGTTATTCATGTACAGGAAAGCTATTGATTTTTTTTCTTTTTTTTTTGGTACTGGGGATCGAACTCAGGACCTTGCGCTTTTGAGGTAGGCAGCAGAACCACTGAGTTAAATCCCCGGCCCAGCTATTGATTTTTGAGTGTTGAGTTTGTATCCAGCTACACTACCAAATTTGGTTATTAAATCTAGTCTTTTGGTGGAATTTTTGGGGTCTTCTATGTAGGGAATCATGTTATCTGCAAATAATGATAACTTCGTCCTTTCTTATTATTCCTTTTATTTCTTTGTCTTGTCTAATTGCTCTGGTTAATGTTTCCAGCACTACATTGAATAAGAGTGGTGACAGTGGACATCTTTGTTTTGTTACTGATTTTAGAGCAAAAGATTTTGGGTTTTGTCCATTTGTATGATGTTGGCTCTTGGTTTGTCATAGGTTGCTTTTATTAGATTGAGAAAAAGACCATCTATTCCAAATCTGTAGGTTTTTAAAAAAAATTATGAATGAGTGTTGGACGTTGTTGAATGCTTTTTTCTGCATCTATTGAGATGATCATATGGTTTTTGTCCTTGGCTCTGTTAGTGTGGTATATTACATTTATTGATTTGGGTATGTTGAACCATCCCTGCATCCCTTGGATGAATTCTACCTGATCATGATGTATAATCTCCTTGATGATTTGCTGCATTCTGTTTGGCAGTATCTTATTGAAGACTTTTGCATCTATGTTCATGAAGGAGATTGGCTTGTATTTATCGTTTTTTGGTTGCATCCTTCTCTAGTTCCTTGCTTTCAGGAATGAGTTTGGGAGTATTGCTTCCCTTTCAATTTCATTAAAGAGTTTGAGAAGTAGCAGTAGTAGGTCTTCTCTAAATTTCTTGTAGAAACTCAGCAGTGAATCTGTCAGGACCTGGGCTTTTCTTTGTTGGTAGGTTTTTAATTATATCTTCAATTTTGTTGACTGATATTGATTTATTTAGAACTTTTATATCTTCTTGATCCAGCTTTGGTAATTCATATGTATCAAGGAATCTGTTCACTTCTGTGTTTTCCATCTTATTAGAATATAGGTTCTCGAAGTAAATATTGATGATATTCTGGATTTCTGCAGGATCTGTTGTGATTTCACCCTTTTCATCCCTAATTGCATGAATTTGAGTCTTTTCTTTTCTTTTTTGATAAGGTTGGCTAACGGTTAGTCAATTTTATTTAATCTTTCAAAGAACCAACTCTTCAATTCATTGTTTCTTAGTTTTGTTTTCTTAGTCTCCATTGCATTAATTTCTGCTCTAATCTTTATAATTTCTTTGCTTGTATGAATTTTGGGCATGATTTGTGCTTCTTTTTCAAGAAAGTGGAGATTCAGTGTTGGTTTGTTTCTTTGAGCTCATACTGTTTTCTGATATGGGAATTCACTGCTATAAATTTCCCTTGTAGAAGATACTGTGATAAAAACAGCATAGTCCTGGCAAAGAAACAAACCTGAGGATCAATGGAACAGATTAGAAGATCCAGAAATAACTTCAGCCATATTCAGCGACCTCATATTTGACAAAAGAGCCCAATACCTTCACTGGAGGAAAGATAGCTTCTTTAACAAATGGTACCAGAAAAACTGGGGTTCAACTTGCCAAAGAATAAAACTAGACTCATGTCTTTTACCATGCACTAAACTAAAATCAAAATGGATCAAAGATCTAAATATTAAAACAGAAACATTTAACCTGCTGCAAGATAGGTTAGATTGAACTCTTGAAAATATTGGTGTAGGAAAAGACTTAATGAACAAAATTTCAATCACATAGGAACAAGCACAAAGAATCAACAACTGGGATTCATCTTCTTAAAAAGTTTCTGCATAGCAAGAGAAACCACCAACAGAGTGAGGAGACAACCTACAATTTAGGAAAAATTTTTCCAGCTGTTCATCAAAGGACTACTATCTAGAATATATTAAGAATTAAAAAAAAATCAGACCTCTCAAATTTAAAGATACAATCCAAAAATGGGCATCTGAAATGAATAGACATTTCTCAGATGTAGAAGTAGAAATAGAAAATATATGAAAAAATGTTCAGTATCACTGGTCATTCAAGAGATGCCAATGAAAACAATGTTGAGATTCCATCACACTCCAGAAAGAATGGTTGTTATCAAGAAATCAACCAATAATAAATGTTGGCAGAGCTGTGGGAAAAAAGGAACACCGAGTGTAGACTGGTGCAACCACTATGGAAATCGGTGTGGAGATTCCTTAAAAAACTGAGATTAGATGTCCCATTTGACCTAGATATTCTTCTTCTGGGTTTATTTCCAAAAGAATTAAAAGCATCATACCACAGTGACATATGTGCACCCATGTTTATAGTGGCACAGTTTGTAATAGCTAAATCTTGAAAACAGCCCAAATGCCCATCAACCAATGAATTGATAAAGATGTGTCTTTTTTTATACCATGGAGTACAATTCTGCCATAAAGAAGGATAAGTTTGATACATTTCCAGCCAAATGGATACAACTTGAGGTCATACCCTTGAGTGAAATAAATAGGACACACATGTGTAAATACTGAATTGTTGGTTTGGTGTGAGAAACTGAAAGCGTAAATGAGGACTAAACTGCAAAATAGATATTGTGAAACAGGAAGAAAATCTTCAAAGGGGAAGGGGAACTAGGGAGGGGAGTCAAGGGAAAGGAAAGAAGGTAAAGAAAAAAATGAAAAAAGGAAAAAATGGAAACAAAGCTTTTGTAAATAGGGAGGGCTGGAGGGACTAAAGGGAGGGCAGGGGAATGGCAAAAAAATAAGAAACAAGATATATCATGTACAGGTACAAATTCCCAATGATGATTGTGATCATAATGTATACCTAAAATGTACCAATAAACTCAATAAAAAAATTTCCCTTGTAGAACTGCTTTCATGGCATCCCATAAGATCTGGTATATTGTATTGGCATTATCATTTAATTGTAGAAACTGTCCAATTTCTTCTTTAATTTCATCTGTGACTCATTGATTGTTCAGGAGGGTGTTAGTTTCCATGTGTTTATGAAGTTTCTTTTGCCATTAACTTCCAATTTCATTACAATGGTCTGTTAATATGCATGAGACAATTTCAACTCCTTTGCATTTACGTAAGCATGTTCTATGAGATAGTATGTGGTCTATTTTGGAGAACATCCCATGCGGAGCTGAGAAGAATGTATATTCTGATGTTTTGGGATGGAACACTCTTTAGACATTTACTAAGTCCATTTGTTCTAAAGCTTTGTTTAGTTCTGCTATTTCTTTGTTGAGTTTTTGTTTAGTTGATCTGTCTGTGACAGTGGGGTATTGAGGTCCCCCATTACAATTGTATAAATGTTTATTTGATTTATCATGTCTTTTAAATATTTATTTATATAGTTGAGTGTGCTAGTATTTGGTGCAGATATATTTACAATTGTTATATCTTTCTCATGGATTATTCCCTTTACTAGGAGGCAGTGACCTTCTTTGTCTCTCTTAATCAGTCTTGGCTTGAATTCCAGTTTGTTTGCAAATAGAATAAACTCCTGCTTTGCTCTGGGTCCCTGTCACATGGAGTATTGTTTTCTATCCTTTGACTTTAAGTCTGTGAATTTCTTTTTGAATTAAATGTGTTTCTTGTATGCAGCATATTGTTGAGTCTTGGTTCTTGATCCATTCTGCTAGTCTATTTCTTTTGACTTGGGAATTGAGACCATTTACATTGATTGTTATAATCGATATGTATTGAATTATCCTTGTTATGTTATTTTCCTGTTGTTAGTTCCCTTCACCCCCCCCCCCCCCCGTTTAATTGCTTGCCTTGCCTGGTGGATTCATTCTGTTGGGGTTCATGGTATTGTTGTTTCTGTTATTTCTTTCTTGAATGTCCTTCAGAACATTTTGGAGAGCTGGTTTGGTGGTCATGAATTTTTTCAGGTGTTCTTTGTCATGGAAGTATCTTATTTCCCCATCTTTTTTTTTTGGTACTGGGAATCAAACTCAGGACCTTGCACTTGCGAGGCAGGTGGTGGAACCACTGAGCCAAATCCCCAGCCCCTCTCCATCAATTTTGAAAGATAGTTTTGTGATGTACATCAATCTGGGTTGGAGTTTGGTTCCGTCTAAGGCTTAAAATCCTTCACTTTAAGCTTTCCTTGGCTTGAGAGTTCGTGTTGAGAAGTCTGCTGGGATTCTGATGGGCTTTCCTGTATAGGTGATTTGTTCCTTTTCCCTAACAGCTTTTAATATTCTGTTCTTTGTTGAATTTCTAGAATCTTGACCATTATATGCCTTGGTGTAGATTTTTTTTTTGATCATGACTAATTTGAGTTCTATATGCCTCACTTATTTGTATGTCAAATTCTTTCTCTGTTCTTGGGAAGTTTTCTACCATTACTTTGGTTTTTATGGCATTTGCATTATCTCCTGCTTTTTCATTGACTTGGATCAATCTTACGTTATTCTTCTTTTCATCATCTAGCAGCTGTAGGATTGATTTTTAATTCTATAAATAAATCTAATATTAAATTTATGCTTGTTGGTTGACTGATCTCTCTAGGCTATTAATAGGTGTATTAACCCAGATGATCTCAGAACTTCTTATTCCTCTCTCCATTGTCTTTTTTGTTTTTGGTACCAGGGATTGAACTCTGGACCTTGCACTTGCAAAGCAGGAAGTGGAACCACTGAGCTAAATCTCAGGACCTGGAGCTTCTTATTCCTGAAATGATGTCTTGCCCAAATGCAAATATTACTCTGAAGATTAGGCCTTAATATGACTCACATGTAGAGCCATGTTAGTAATGCACCATGGATATAAAATTATTTTATTTCATGTGATCATAAATATAAGCCTAGTTTGTCTACACATGTACATCTTCTTACCAAAGTCATTTTGTCCAAGCCCTACATTTTACAGATAAAGAGTGATGGGAGGATCTGGCAAGATTCCATAGTCAGTGAGTTAAAGATCTGGACTGAATCCCACAGCTTCTTGCACTCAGAATCTGTTCATATAGCTGAGATCATGTCACGGCCTCACATACTGCTACCCGAATTATGACACTCATGTGCTTTGTGACATGAGTCCCATGGGAATCCCAGTTTGTTCAGCCACCTTCACATCTCTCCTGAGGTCATCGGACAGCTGTATAATTTCACCCTTTTGATCAGGTTGCAGGGATGAAATAGGAAAGCTCAGAGTTTTTCATGCTGTCTGCACTGATAATAATTTCTTTCTTTCTCTAGAGAGGTTGGAAAAGGATGCTCAAATAGAGTTATAGAATGAAATGTCAGAAAAGAATTGGAACAGAGGAAATTTTCCTAAAATCTTGAAAGATTGATTCTAAGTGACATGGAACCATCACAAATTTGTCATAAAGAATACATTTATTAAATTGCAGGGCTCACGGGCAGTGATTAGTTATTTCTGTCAGTTTGCATCTCTAAAATTATGTGAGTCCTGATGATGTTGGTCATTTACTCATTGTCTCTAAGCCTCAGACTTCTAGTCTTCAAAATGCTGATAATAATAGCATACACTGAATAAGTTATAATGAGTTAACATACATAAAATATTGCACATAAAATATTCCACGAATCCTAACCCTGGGAAGCTGAGGCAGGAGGATTGCGAGTTTGAGTTCAGCTTGGCCTAAATAGTGAGATCCTGTCTCAAAAAAAAAAAAAAAGAATTTCACGAAGTAAAAGATACAATCAGGAATATCAGCTGTGCTTAGAAGGCATTGGTGTGGCATCCAGAACTGACCTTTCATTGTGCCAGGGTGTGCTTTTTGTTTCCTCCATTCCCCAAGAGCATCACAAACTAGAGTTTAAAACATGCCCTGAGGGTCAGAGTGAGAAAGAGGTCAGCACAGGCACTCAGAGCTCTGGTACAGAAACTGCAAAAGCAGATTTGATGTTTGAGAATGGAGCTGGAATAAAGTCAAGAAAAGAATGTAAAAAGCAACTTTCCTGATTCTAGAGAAATCTGGATATAGACATGCAGGCCATCATTACGGAGCAGGGCAGGCATGGTTGGCCCAACCAAATTGTTGCTTTTGTATGTTTTATTGACAATATGAGTGGATTGGCCAACAAAGGAAGAGTTGTTTTAAATTCCCTTCTAATCTTTCAAAAATATTTCAGGAACTTAAATTATTGCTGGATTAAAGATTCCTCTTGATTCTGGGCTCAGAACTTGTTTGAATTGAGCTCATTAGATATCCTCAGGAGGTTGGGATTATTGATGAATACAGGACCTGCTTGCTGACGCCCTTCCAAAAATGGAGAAGAGAATTGAAGTCAGCCAGCTTGCCATGTACTCTTGCTTCTTTTGGTGCAAAACCAAGATGGGGAGACAAGATGTGGTAATCCACCCTGGTTTGTGCGTGAAAAGGGCAGTTAGTAGTGTCTGGGCCCCCAGCACCACTTCCACTCTTACAGTCAAGTCCCCTCTCAAAACACCAAGGGAATGAAATCCAGCAATGCTATGGTCTGAGACATCCTGGCCTATGATACACGGGCTAATTCATGTAGCAACATCATCAAAAGAGTTCCTCTTGATCTTATAAAATCAAGCCTGAAAGAGCAGCCTTTGCTTATTTGTCATTATGAATAATTAGATGTAAAAATCATTGGCTAGTTGATGTGATCAAGATAGAAGTACAGGGCTGGGGATTTATCTCAGTGGTTCCAAAGCCTGCCTCGCGAGCGCAAGGTTCCAAGTTCGAAGTACATTTGGGAGGGGGCAGATCAGTTGTGAAGGTTCTTAGAAATTGAGAGCATTACAGTTATGTTATGGATTGTCTATAGCCACGGGGAAAAGAATTACTGAGTTCAGGATGTCTCAGGGAAGCATAGTAAGACCTTTCCAAAACCAGGGACTGCACCTTTCCAAAACCAGGAACTGCATGTAATATTGTAGCAAGTACTATATCGGGACCCTCATCACAATAGTAGAATTTATTCAATGCATTTTATTGAAAGAGATCTTTCTGGGTGAGTACAGATCTCAGAGTAGCAACAGCTGGGCAGGGGTGATAGATGCCAAGCTGGTTATTGACAAGATCGAACAAGTTCCAGGAAGAACTTGCTAAATTCTTTTAGTTGGCAGCTGAGAGACAAAGGAGCTTAGAATCAGTCCCGCACTCTAAGGTACCGCCCAGACGGAGCCACACAGGCACCATGTGATGTATCTGACATCACTTTCTGGATAGCTGGATCTGGTTCATGAGCAGAGAGCCAAGAAGTGCTCTGGCTTCTCCTCACTTCCTCCTTCCCATCAGTGTGTCACGTCCCTGCTACCACAGACAAGTGACACGACTCCACTCTTGCCAAGTTGGGCTGGACCTCAGTCCAGTGTCAATCCAACTTAAGTCAATATTGACACAGACTCTCATTTTGGAGTTAAGCCTTCAGTGACCTCAACACAGCCTTCTACCAAATAATACCTAGAGACAGTCTTTTATATTAGGACACAGAGCAATCCTTTTCTCCATCCTAGATATCCTTGAAGAATTACTGAAATAGGGCACTGAGGCCATCTCCTGGATTCAGGCCCGCAACCCTGTTAGAGAGATGAATGAAGACACAAGAGACAGAGAACATAATATCTTTATGTGTGTGGCAGTGTGGAATGGAGTGAAGACCCAAACCGACTCAAACCCCCAGATTTATTGAGGAACAACAAAGACACAGAGTTCTACTGAGCATAGAAGTTTGTCTTAGGTAGCAAGGCAAACAACCAAGGCATACTGACAGTTTGGCCAAATAATTTTTTATCTGATTGTCCCCTCAGGACAACTGCTCCCTCGTTTTCCTGTGAGGTCCATCTCTGAGTGAGTTGGCAAAACACCTTGTCTTTGAGATATCTGGCTCCTCAGAATCAACACCTCTTGAGCCAGCTTCAGGAGACATTGACCCATCGGGTGTCACAGAAACGCCACAGTCATCACAGACTGAGGGTGCCTCTGAGCAGGTCACCCCAACACTAGCACAGGTACAGAAGGTGAGGTGGGCCAAAGGTTGGACCTCACTGAGGAAGGCTGTTGCTGAGGAGGCCACATTAGAGACATTCCTGGGCTTTCTCGTGCCTGTTTGATGTCATTCAGTAGGAAAAAGGAAGGAGCTAATGCCATTGTGTTTCAGGGCAGTTTATGTGTATTGTGTTATTTTGGTCTCAGAGAGCTCTGTGACACTAACTCATCACTGTACCTCATAGTTGCCGCTGAGCTTCTGGGCTTCTGGTTGGAGCTTTGGAGGGCAAAATTTTTTCTTATTTATATTTGTATCTTGGGTGCCGAGGAGAAGAAGGCCAAGGCACATTGTTAGACTTGGATTTTTTTTTTTTTGTACCAGGCATAGAACTCAGGATCTTGTGCTTTCAAGGCAGGCATGGTGCCACTGAGCTAAATCCCTGGCCCAAAACTTGGAATGTTTATGTCGAGTGAATAATGATTTGGACATTGTTGGAGTCTAAAAATAAATGAAAACTTACAAAATGAAATATACATCGCTAGGATGTGTGAATGTGGCGAACATGCAATTTGAGCTATTCATATTTGATTGCACAGGAAAAGGAATTTTACACAAATTCTCATCATTCTAGCCGAGTTGTTTTCAGTGATTATGGGGTTTGAAATTCCCAGAGATAATTTGGCAACATAATGATTGGGTAGGTTAGTTACTGACATTTAATGGGTAGCAGGTGACCTGAACAGATAGCAACATGTAGGAAAGTCCTAAAAGATGAAGAATCAGTGTGTGACTTACACAACTTGTGATGGTCCTCTTTGATATTGATGTGGGCAAGAAAACAGCTTATAACTATCTGAGTCTCCATCCTAATGCCTTTTTGTTTTGCATAGGTTTATAATAAGAAGAATTTTCTGGGACTGTAACTATCATGTAAATTGAGACTCCTCTTTTCTAGGTCTTTGCAAGCTCCTTCATGGACTGGGCACTTTTAAGCTAAGGTCATAAAGCAGTGTTTCATCACCCTCCTTTTCACAATGATTTGCTAAGGTAGGTTAAGTTGAAATGGGTTAGTCATTGGCCTGTATTTCTCAGGGACCTTTGCTAATCTGACACTAAAAGTTTCACCTTCCAGGGTGCT
Organism: Heterocephalus glaber; assembly: GCF_053883595.1. Lineage (NCBI taxonomy): Eukaryota > Metazoa > Chordata > Mammalia > Rodentia > Bathyergidae > Heterocephalus > Heterocephalus glaber. The sequence goes on along the minus strand of NW_028258403.1, from coordinate 1,797,604 downwards.
ACTTTACTCATGGAACCAGAGCAAAGAGAAACAAATGTTCGCAAGAATTACTGCTCTTGTTAACTCCATGAGATATGTGAAGAACTGTCCCAGCAAGCAATTAGGAACATTTCAATGAGGACAAAATAAAACCTGCTTGGTTTAACCTCTCTTTTGAGCAAAATTGAAAAAATATTACAAATCTTCCACTTTTTTTTTGTTTGCTTTTTTTGAGACAGGGCCTCACTCTGTAATTCAAACTGGCCTTGAATTCATTATGTAGTCCAAGCTGGCCTCAAGTTCATGGCAGTCCTCCCGCCTCACCCTCCTGGATGCTGGGGTCACAGACGTGTACCACAATGCCCTGCATTCACTTGAGGTTTCATTTTTTTTTTTTTTTTTTTTCTGCTGTCCTCAGTCTTTCTTTCTTCCATGAAAGCACTTTTTTCCAGATAGAATTTTCAAGTTGAAGTTTGAGATAAAGCTGTATGTAAAGAAGGAAATGTGAGCTGGGCATGGTGGCACGCGCCTGTAATCCCAGTACTTGGGAGGCTGAGGCAGGAGGATTGCTGTGAGTTCAAGGTCAGGCTGGACTAAATAGTGAGATCCTGTCTCACACACACACACAAAAGAACGAAGTAGGTACAACGGGTGAGAAGTGAGATAATGGATGTTAAAGGTTCACACACTTACTTAAAATATTCATCACTATGGATTTACTGTATTTTAATATACATGAATAATACATCAAATCTGTAGTTTTATATTTTTTATTGCATTCAACAAAACAGTGTGAGAAGATGAGTTATTGGAAATGAAATATTGATTAATAGTACAAGTGGAATGGAGCTAAGATACAGGATGCCTGATATATGGAAAATAGTGAGATAAACAGTCAGGCTTACCTGGGTCTATACCCTAATTGCCTGATTTTCTTAATTTGGGATGTTGCACTATCTCCCAATAGTAGCGATTACTGCTGGAATATTTTTTGTTTGTTTGTTTTTAGTTCTTTTATTGGTACATTTTAGGTATACAATTCATTTACATTTATCATTGGGTGCTTGTACCTGTACATGATGTATCTTGGCTCTTATTTTTTTCCCCATTACCTGTGCAGCCTTCACCCCCTCCAGCCTTCCCTATTTACATAGATTTCATTTCCAGTTTTTTTTCTTTTCTCATAGTTTTTCCTTTCCCTCTTTTCCTTTCCCCTTCCCCTCCCTTCACTCCTTTGTCTTTGGACCTTTTTTCCTATTTTAAATTATCAATTATTCATTTTAATCATTTTAACCCTTGTTTACACTACCAGTTTCTCACACTAGAGAAACTATTTGGTATTTACACATGTGTGTCCTATTTATTTCATTTAAGAGTATGGCCTTGATATGCATCCATTTAGCTATAAATGACTCTAGTTTTTCATTCTTTATGGCTGAGTAGTACTCCATTTTATTAAAAAAACACATCTTCTTTATCCAGTTTCTAGTTGATGGGCATTTGGGCTGTTTCCAAGCTTTAGCTATTACAGACTGTGCTTCTATGAATGTGGGTGCACATATATCACTGTGGTATGATTCTTTTAATTCTTTGGGGAAGATCCCCAGCAGTGGAATAGCTGGGTCAAATGGGACCTCTAGTCCTAGTTCTTTGAGGTATCTCCATACTGATTTCCACAGTGGTTGCACCAGTCTGCACTCCCACCAACAATGGAGAAGGGTTCCTTTCTCCCCACAACCCCACCAGCATTTGTTATTTGTTGATTTCTTGATAGCAGCCATTCTTTCTGGGGTGAGGTGGAATCTCAGCGTTGTTTTCATCTGCATCTCTATAATGACTGGTGATGTTGAACATTTTTTCATATATTTGTTTGCTGCTTTAACTTCTTTGTCTGGGAAATGTCTGTTCATTTCAGATGCCCATTTTTGAATTAGGTCTTTGAATTTGAGGGGTCTGATTTTTTTCCAATTCTTTATATATTCTAGATAGTAGTCCTTTGTCTGAGGTACAGCTGCTAAAATTTTTTTCCCATATTGTAGGTTGTCTGTTAGCTCTGTTGGTGGTTTCTTTTGCAGTGCAGAAGCTTTTTAATAAGATGAGATCCTAGTTGTTGATTCTTTCTGCTAGTTCCCATGCTGCTGAGGTTTTGTTCATGAAGTCTTTTCCTATGCCAGTGTCTTTAAGAGTTCTACCTAATTTATCATCCAGCAATTTTACTGTTTCTGTCTTAATATTTATATCTTTAATCCACTTTGATCTTAGTTCAGTGCATGGTGATAGGTATGGGTCTAGTTTTAATCTCTGGCAGGTTGAAATCCAGTTTTTCCAACACCATTTATTAAATAGGCTATCTTTCCTCCAATGAGGGTGGTTGGCTCCTTTCTCAAAAATGAGGTGGCTGAGCATGTCTGGAGTTGTTTCTGAATCTTCTAATCTATTCCACTGATCCTCAGGTCTGTTCCTTTGCCAGTACCATGCTGATTTTATCACAGTAGCTTTGTAGTATAGTTTCAAGTTGGGGATTGTGATACCCTCAGCTATGTCTCTGTTGCTTAGAATTGCTTTAGCTATTCTAGGTCTCTTATGGTTCCAGATGAATTTTTGGATTGTTTTCTCTAGTTCTGTAAAGTATATTGTTGGAATTAATTGGCATTGCATTGAATCTATATAGCAGTTTTGGAAGTATGGCCGTTTTCACTATATTGGTTCTTCCTACCCAGGAGCAAGGGATGTCTTTCCATTTTCTTATTTCCTCTTTGATCTCTTTTTTCAGAGTGCTGTAGTTTTCAGTGTAGAGGTCTTTTGCTTCCTTTGTTAGATTGATTCCTAGATATTTCATTTTTTTTGGATGCTACTGCAAAAGGAATTGTTTCCCTAATTTCCCTCTCAATGAATCTGTTATTTGTGTACAAGAAGGATATTGTTTTTTGAGTGTTGACCTTGTATCCAGCTACTCTACTGAATCTGTCAATTAAGTCTAGAAGTCTTCTGGTGGAGTTTTTTGGGTCTTCTATGTAAACTATCGCATCGTCAGCAAATAATGACAGTTTAACTTCTTCTTTTCCTATCTTTATTCCTTTTATTTCTTTCTCTTTTCTAATTGCTGTGGCTAATGTTTCCAGAACTATATTGAACAGGAGTGGTGATAGTGGGCATCCTTGTCTTGTTCCTGATTTTAGAGTGAAAGTTTTCAGTTTTTGACCATTTAGTATGATGTTGGCTGTTGGTTTTTTTCCTTAATCAGGTTAAGGTAAAGACCTTCTACTCCAATTTTCTGTAGGGTTTTTATCATGAATGGATGTTGGATTTTGTCAAATGCTTTTTCTGCGTCTATTGAGATGAGCATATGGTTTTTGTCCTTGACTCTGTTAATATGCTGTATTGCATTTATTGATTTATGAATGTTGAACCATCCTTGCATCCCTGGGATAAATCCGACTTGGTCAGGGTGTATGATCTTCTTGATGACCTCTGTATTCTGTTTGCCAGTATCTTGTTGAGGATATTTGCATCTATGTTCCTTAGGGAGATTGGCCTGTAGTTCTCTTTTTGGGTTGGGTCTTTCCTTGGTTTTGGAATCAAAGTAACACTTGCTTCCAGGAAAGAATTTGGAAGCCTTGCTTCCCTTTCAATTTCCTTGATGAGTTTGAAGAGTAATGGTGTTAGTTCTTCTTTAAATGTCTGGTAAAATTAACTGCTGGAATATTTAGTAGTTGGAGTTTCCTTTTTGTATCTTACAGAGAGAGATCCTTGGCCTCTTACATTGTCAAGCTATGTTCTTTCTATAAAATCTTTCTTTAAAAGAACACTTTATTGGGCCAGGAATTTAGCTCAGTGGCTCCGCTGCCTGCCTTGCAAGCGCAAGGACCCGAGTTTGATCCCCGGTACCAAAAAAAACCCGAACACTTTATTGTGGGGAGCATTGTCCGTTACTCTATCTCAGCCTCCTAGTTTCTTCACACCCTCTATTGAAGAGGAACCAGCTTGGCTGTGTGTGTAGAGGGCAAAGACTTGTAAAGATGATAGGTCAGAGTTTGACTCATAGCTGTGCCATTCACCCATCATGCGAGCTCAGGCAAAGTGTTTCTTTTCTTTTTCCCATTAGGGAAACATTAAAAGACAAGTCTGAGGGTGGGTCAACCTACACTGTGAGCACAAATGCAAGCCTGTACCATCTCTGGAAAGGCCTGGAAAGTGTTCCCTACTGGACAGCATTGATGTGAGGCTTAATCCCATGTGTCTCCTATGAAGCAAGTGCAGTAGGGAGGCACCAGCTTCCTTGCTTATTTCCAGTGCTCCTTGAAAAATCAAGAGGTGTAAGGATTTTGAATGAACCTGAGGTATTTTAATCTGTAAAGCATACATCACAACTTCCTCATCAGTTTAATGAATTTAATTGCAAGTCAGGGGTATCAGAAGCATACAGGAACAGACAGCTAAGTATGGGGATTGCTACATTAATGTTTGCTTATTGATTTTTCTCCCCTAGTATGTTAAGCAGTGCTCAAATCTGAAAAGTCTCAGAAGTGAGAGATCATCCCATAGTCTTCTGTGGTGATCTTTGTCTTTATACTTCTCTGTATTGTGCTCGCTTTGGCAGTACATACATAGTTCTCTGTATTGACCTTTGCTCAGTTGAATTCCGAGTTCTGAGGAATACAGATTTGCATGTGTTTCAAAATATAAAAAATAATGAAGTAATTTTTTGATGCTATTAAAGTAACAACTGCAACAATTACCATAGACACTCCTAACCATGAGGGTTAAATCCCAAGACCTCTGGTGGACAGTACTGAACTCATATATACAGTACTATGTTATTTCCAACACATACATCCTATGATAAATAATTTATACACTAGGCACAGTGAAAACTCAACAATAATCAATAATAAAATAGGGCAATTACAAATATTACTGTATGCACCCTCCTTCTTACCTGTTGTTAACCTTGGGTAACTGATTCCCTGAGAAATGGAGTGGGGGATAAGAGATTACTTTATATAAACATATGTGTGTATACAGGACACTAACTTCAGCTCAGGTAATTGGATATGTCCTCTGGGCTTAGGTCTAATCTTTGATGAAAATCATATTTACATAGTACAAAAATTCAGAATTTTGGGTTTCATTTTCAGTAGACATTCCTCTACAGGCACAAGCACCGCACCCCCATTCTTTGGCTAAGGTTTCAGAGAACCAGAGAGCACTGTGATGGCAGGAATCTGGAAGGTGTTTTACTCCAAGCTCTTCATTTTATAGCCCAGGACCAGAAGGGCTGACACGATTAAATACATGGCTTCCTGACATGAAGGTGAAACACATGATTCTATTTTTTTTTTTTTTTTTGGTACGGGGGATCGAACTCGGGTCCTTGCTCTTGCGAGGCAGACGGCAGAACCACTGAGCTAAATCCCCGGCCCCTTCATGATTCTTTGAAATGAGGAGTGGATTAGTACTTGGCGACAATTTAAAAAACCAGGTGGGTCTATGGTTGACTTGTGAAGATCTCCAAAAGAATGTGCGCAGTCAGAGGGGGAGGATGGAGGAGCCTGGGAGGGAGGAGGAGCTGGCAGAGTGAACTCAGGTGATCACCCCACTGGGATGTGTAAGTGCGCGGTCCCACCAGCAGAGGGCAGGAGCAGCGATGGCATCAATGAGAAGGCCTGGGGGTTGAGGTGGCGCTGGCGAATCAGAGGAAGAGAGATGCAGATACCCCACTGCCCACGTCTCCATTCCCTCCTGTAGGACACATCACACGACTCATACGAGGACTCTTCCTAATCCCCTCCTGAACAGCCCTGTCTTCTTCTGGGTCTGGAACTCTGTCAATCTCTTCAGTGAACCCCCCTCCGCAGCAGGGATGATGGGGATTGTGGGGCGCGGGTTGCCTTGGAAGTCAGACCTCCCCACCCCGACGGGGTTGGTTTTCCACACTCAACTGCGTTAGGCCCAGCTGATGAATTTTTTCTCTTTGATGACGCTGTCCTGCAATTGGGGCTCTTGTAGGTCCTGGGGCGAGAGGGTGTCCGGGCAGCCCTGCCTCTTGGCTCCTCCCTTACTCGCAGGGCTTTTCTTCTCAGGCTCCCCGCTAAGCTCCCCCTCTCCCGTGGGGAGTTGCTGTTGGAGACTCAGGGATCGCCTACGGTCCTCTCTTCACCGGCTCTTGGGGGGTCTTATGCAGCCTCATGCTTGAACTGCCCCTCCTCTCCCACAGCTCCTCGAATTTCCCTTAAGCTTCGCTCTCTCTCAGCTCTGGACTAGTACATCCCACTGCCTACTTTGCATCTTCACTAGGACGTCAGTGTTGGACACTTCAAACTTCACGCGTCCCACGTGGAAAATCCTCATCACCTTCTCTGCTCCCTGCCTAAAACTGCGGCCAGCTCAGCAATGCCCTGAGATGACTGTAATGCGCCATGCGGCCGGAAGAGGGCAGCAGCGCCCGCGCAATCCTGTGCTGGGCTCCTGTTGGATGCCAGACCCACGCCAAGAAGGTGTGCTGGGTTCCCTCCAACCCAGCAGCTCAGGCCTCCCTGCAGGGCCGCTGAGAGACTGGAGAGGGCGGTCGAGAGGCGCATGTACTGGTGGTTGATTCCCAAGGTGGCCAGGATGTCATGTGGGAAGAGACAGGGGAGTGGGTGAGTTCCTGAATGGTCCCTGTCATGGCCTTCCATGGAGTGGCCAAAAATAGACATCCTTTGGGGGTCCACTGGAAAATTGGCATGTATGAGTTGGGGAAGCTCCTCTGTTACATAAGAGTACATTCTGTAGTCAGTTCTCCAAGGATCTTCAGAGGCATTCACATAAAACCCTGCTCTGGTGCCGAAGTGCCAGCTACCATCTTCCCCTTTAATATGGCACCCACGAGGGCCGGTATCTGCAGCAGTGTTGACAAGGCTGTGTTCTGGGGCAGCTTGATGATAACCAGATTTTGATGTAAAAGTTTGCTCTGTGGAAGTTAAACCAGAAAGCCAATACAGGGCAGGGCACTTTCCAGTTTCTGCCTTTGGTGGTAAGTAGACAGCAAATTTCATTTTACATTTCAGCTCCAGGGCTGGGGATTTAGCTCGGTGGTTTCGCCACCTGCTGTGCAGGCGCAAGGACCCGAATTCGATCCCCGGTACCAAAAAAAAAAAAAAAAAAAAAAAAAAGAGAAAAACCCAAAACATTTCAGCTCCACACTCTCATGTTCAAAAACTTCCTGCAATCCTCCAAAGCACTTGTTGCTGGAAATTCGCTTCAGTGCCATTCTTCTCCTCTGGGTGCTGGGGTTGTGGCGGAGCACCAGAGATGCTCAAGGCTGCTTCATTTTTCTTTGGGGCAATGTAAATGTCATTGTGTTTTTATTTTCAAATTCCTATTGTTCATTGCTGGTATGTGAATAAGCAATTGAGCTGGCCCTGGTGGTGCATGCCTGTAATACCAGTGCTCTGGAGGCTGAGGCAGAAGGATGGCTGCAAGTTTGAGGCCCGCCAGGGCTACACAGTAAGTTTAAGGCTTTCCTGGACCACATAGAGAGACCCTCTCTCAAAAAGAAATAAAAAGAAAAGAAAAGAACAACAACAACAAAATCAATTGAGTTTTGAGCTGGGCATGGTAGCACACTTCTATGATCCCAGAATTTAGGAGGCTGAGGCAGGAGGATACTGAGCTCTAGGCCAGCTCAGGCTACCCAGCATCATAGAGAGACTCTGGCTCAAAACCAAACCAAACCAAAAAGCATTGACTTTTGTGTGGTAACCTGTGTCCTGTAACTAACCTCAGTTCAGGTAAACCACAAATAGAAAATTTTTTCTGAGGATATTTGGAACAATTAAAAGTATTGGACGAGCTGGGTGTGGTGGTGCGCGCTTGTAATCTCTGCACTCAAGAGGCTGAGGCAGGAGGATTGCTTCGAGGTCAAGGCCAGCCTTGAGTAAGTAGAGAGTTTTCAAATTCAACCTGGGCTACATAGTGAAAGTCTGGTCTCAACACACACACATACATACACACATACACACATACATACATACATACATACATAAAAAGCATTGGACAAGAGTGGTGAACCCATTATAACTCTGCTGGAGAAGACTGATCTGGAAGCAGATTGGATGTGAGGAAGAGAGGCTGGAGGCAGACAGTGCATGAAGGAAGCTTTATGTGGGCAGCCTATGAAAAATCAGGTTCAGAGAAAGAGTGTTGCAGCAGCAGTGGGAAGGAAAGAGCAGATTCAAAGGTAGATGGCTTAAATTTGCCTTTCTTCTTTCTGCTTATGGGTCCCTTCACACACATTTTCCTCTTTTTAGGCTCTAACACCCTTTTCACCCCATTCTAATTATTCCTCAAAGTTCACTTCACATGCTGTGTCCCAATAATTCTTGCTCCCCACAATCTCCCCACAGCCACTGCAATGTCCTGCATCACCCTGTAAACGCTGTCTACCTTTACCTTTATATGTATAACACACTTGTCTACTTCCCTGACTCTGTCTTTCATTGGAACACGAACTCCTGAATGTGAGTAGCACAAGATCTGGCTCAATACATACACACATAAATGAATAATTCACTCACATTCATTGTTGGAATTCACAGCATTACGAAATAGGTGGCAGCTGTTATATCACTTTTACTTTTTTCTTTTAAGAAACTGAAATCATAAAGCTTCAAAAAACTAAAGCTTTTAATCAAGAAGAAAGCACTAAATCTTTATGAGGAAGTGATCAGTTCCTTGGAACTGTGAGTTTTGGGTAATCTTGTTACACAAAGGGAGATTTTCCTCTCTAGATACAGATACTGTTTATAAGCATGAAGAGATTAAAAGTCTAGAGATTCATCCTCACTACAGAAGGAGTTTGCATCTGCTAAGAGGCAGGTTTCTCTTTCCTGGGGCTCAGAACCTATCTTCCTCAGCCTGGCACAAGCAGCACTGGTGGGCTGGGGAGAAGAAAAGAGAAGGAATCCTCTGAACCTGGAGTCAGCACTGCTCTGAGCTCACCAGGAACCGAGCACAGACACTGGTAAGAGGGGACAACTTCTGGCTGGGATGAGCAGGGCAGTGAAGACGGCTGGGAGGAGGTGGTCAGAGATGAAGGTCAACATCTCAGGAGGGAGGAGGTGAAACACCCAGGTATCTGACATGAGAGTTATTGCATGCATGAGTACAGGTCAAAGAGGGGAATGGGCTATGCCGATCAAAGGAAAGGTCTGCTCACCTCACATTCTTTCACTGGAATTGTGAGACTACATGGGAGAGATTTTAAAAATAGGTACGAAATCTTTAAGGGCAAAACAAGAATATAAGTATTTATGATTAATAACTTTGCTTTTATTACTTCTATTATTACCATGATCTTGTCTTTTCCTACACAGGAAAGATGGTGCGAGATGTGAGATTCCCTCTCCTATTGCTGCTGGGGCTACTTGGGCTACTGTGTCCTCTTTAGGCTGTGGCTCCGGCCTTCGCCCCATTTGGGTGGTTTGAAGTTCAGCAGTACACCCAAATGCTCTCACCTCATGCAGTGGGGCAACGAGAGATATCAGCCGACATCTCCCACACAGGGGCTGTAAGCCTACAAACACCTTTCTGCACGACTCTCTCCAAAATGTGATTTATGTCTGTACTTTGGCCAATGTCCCGTGCAGCGATTGTCTGTACAACAACTGCCACCAGAATACAAGTCCTGTGAACAAGACTGTCTGCCGGCTCATTAGAGGGAGCACCCCTCCTAACTGCCACTACACAGCTAGTACTAGGTTCGCAAACTTCACTGTGGCCTGTAATCCACCTCGGGCAGGTGACCCTCTGGATCCGCTGGTTCCTGTACACTTAGATTAGATTTGCTAAAGTTTTGATCGTTTTTCTCTTTTTTGACACTGTTTCTACTACAATTTCATCTGCCTTTTGATTTTCTTGTTTCTACAAAAGAAAGAAGGGAGGTGTTGGGAGAATTAGAGTTCCTAGGATACTGTACCACACCCGGGATTGAATATGAATAAAAATAATTCTTTTCTGCTTTGGGAGCTGTCTGTGTTGAGGCATGGAAAATATGGAAAGGAGGAAAAGAGTTCTAGGCCTTTGGGACTTTTGCCAAGCTTTATTTCAGTGCATTCACAACAATAAAATGACTTCCTACTGCATTCCATTGAGTGTGACTGTGTTTTTATCACCTTTCAAATCATCTCCTGCCAGTATTCCAAGAATGTTTTTATTCCTAGGTTCCTATTGGTACAGGACCTCCAAATGATACAGGGGAAATAATATAACTCCCAGACTGCTAGGTGTCAGATATGCTGAGTTTGTGTTCCCCCAAATCGAAGAATGGATTCTGTGGAACACTGGAGGTTAAGAGTAGGAAAATTTTATTGAGAGGGATAGCTCTTGAGAGAGATAAGAGGCAGCACGAATGGGTTGCCATGGATCCCACTTCAGAGAGGAAGTTTTATAGAGGAAAATCATGAGGTGGTTACCACATGGGTTAAGGCTATGTTCAATCAACAAAAGTGTAAGTATAGCCACTTAGGTAATACTGATCCAATGGGGAAGCAGGTCAAGTTGAAAGTGTACATGAAAAGAACAAAGAAATTTTTTAGGAAGGGAAGGGTCTGGGGAGGTCTTGGTCTTGACTGATCTAGACTTTATTGGGCCAGGTGTTACTACTTTTCTTATCCCCTGGGGAAGTCTGTAGGCCTGGTCATTTCATCTTTATCTTGAGGCTTGGTCTCTGACAGATGTTCCTCCAGCTACAGTTGTAATATGTTTTCATCTTTTGTATTGATTTTCCCGAGGGCTTAGGCCTGTCTCATTGCCTATAATATTTCTCCCTAATTTAATAGTATGATGCATAGTATGTGGTAGATCTGACAGATACATACCCGACTCTTGTGTATATTGAGCAAAGAATTGCCAGTGTATATCCCTTGGTAAAAGAAAAAGCAACTACATTTATTGAAGATAACAGGAAGACATGCTCAGGTGGCCTGAACAGAAAAGTGGTGTCGGAGGTGGCAGGAAAATAAAAAGTACACAGAGAAATCAGGCTTTTGAATTTTATTTTATTTTATTTTATTTTTTTTGGTATGGGGGATCGAACTCGGGACCTTGCGTTTGTGAGGCAGGTGCCGGAACCACTGAGCTAAATCCCCGGCCCTAGGCTTTTGAATTTTAAAGGATGTGCACCCCAGCCCAGGTGTCTCTCACTGGGTCTCTGGGTAAAACTGACAGGAAAGATTGACAGGGTGCTGAGTCATCTCAGGGGCACCGTAACTTGCATGTGTGTCCCAGAGTTCATGCTGATTAAATTATATGTGTGAGATGCAGTCCATATTTATAAACTTTAATGGGGTTTGAGGTGGAGGGTAAGGTTACTGAAGGTCAGCCCACTGCCTAGTGAGCCTGTGCTCTGGCCTGGAGGTATAGAAATTGCCTTGATTATTTTTATTTCTGCTTCTCTCTCTTTTTTTCCCAGCATTATATCTGCAACACTGTCAAACACATATTTATTAGACTATACAATGATAGCACAAATGCTGAATGATTCCATAAATTCTAAATGACATAATGCTAATTCCTACTAATAACTAAAATACGGTACAAACATTAACATGGTACAAATGCTGTGATATGATGGAAATACTTTGATACATGATACAAATATTAAATGAATAGTGATTAAGTGAGATTCACACTGATATACACGATACACTACTAAGTGATACACTACTAAATGATACCGTGATGCAAACTCTAAAGGACGCACGGATACTAAATGAAGTAATGATACAGTACTCAACATCTGTTTATGTGCAAAGCATCTCCTTGACTTTAAGCTTGAAAGGAAGAATTGCCTGGACTGAGACAACTTCAGGAAGCCCATTGAAATGCTTACAGGAGCAAGAAGAGAAGGGCAGGACCAGCAAGAAGATATGAGCCTGTCTTAGAGGAGGTAGTAATGCGGGTTCTCATACCAACTAAGCCTAGAAAGGCAATGCAGGGCTTTTTGAGCTTTACTGAAGCTTATGTACAATTTTGCGAGCGTTGTCTAACTGTATCTAACTGAAATAATTGATTGGTTTCTATACTGTGCATTAAACAAGCTGATTGATTAACATAATTGAGTAACCAGATGTTTAACATAATAACCCATCCTCAATTCTAGAGATAAGATTATGCCTCATTTCGAGGAGCAAGTAAAGCTTGTAGGTGAAGTGGAATGCAAGAACAGAGCTCAGGGTTCAAGGTTAGGGTGTTTTACCCAGAGACTAATTCAAACCAGCAGTGGCACTGACTGCACCCTGTAGACAGGAGGTTAGATGCTGAAAAGGACTTTGAGGTCAGCCAAGGTAAGCTTGGTGATAAATTCTCCAGATCCTGATAGAACTTATTTGGCTAAATCTTTCTTTTCTTCTTGAAGCTGCAAGATCTTCTCTGCTACTGTCCCCTCATAAGTAAATCTGTGAATGACAACATCTTTCTGTTGCCCTACTCAGAAAATTCAGTCCCAAGCTTGATCTTCAAGGGCTGGATTCCAGCACATGTCTAGAAGGAAAAGATGGTTTCCTCCAGTCAGATTTAGACTAATACCTCCAGCCAAGAGAGAGATTAGCATAGCCTGAGGCCCTGGAGTGGTTAAATGCCTGTACCAAGTCCTTTCTCTGCTTGGGGTTGAAGGAGCCATCAATGGTGGTATAAGTCAGTCCACCCTTCTTAAGGTGCAGCGCTGTCACTTTCAGCATGCTGGTCCGCTGAGAGACAATGACACTCTTTTGGGACCCTGAATTTCTTCAGATTGCCTCCAGTTTTGCCGACAGAGATGGTATCTCAGTGTTACCTCATGTGTCTTCAGAAAGCTCCACCTTGAAGTGCATGCCATTAAAGGCAACAGTGGGAGAGAGCTCTGCGTCGTGGAGTTCAGACAAGGTCATAGCACTGAGCTCTCTTCTAGGGACAGGGCAAGGCCTTCGCTCTTCAATTCTGCCAGATCCAGGGCCAACTTCCATAAAGAAAGATGATAGGAAGACTGGTGGGGTTTTAGCAGCTGGGACAGGGTGTGGATGGTGCTGGATTTCTGCAAGTCTGCTGCCACAAGGCACAGGCTCACTGGGGCCAAACTTTGGTGATGCTCTAATGAGTGGATTATCAGGGCTTTTTCCAGATTGGTTTCCTCCATTTTCATGTCTTTTTAGATAGGAGTGTAGAGCAGACCTTGATCTTCCAAAAAAGACATTGTACACAGTCTCTTCATCTTTGGAAAGCTTTAAATGATGTAGTTGACATTTATGCTGGGGCAGCATCACCAAGGGTTTGCCAGTGGAGTCCACTTGGTCTATTGTTCTCCCCAGCAAAACGCTCTTGGTTAAAATACTTAACTGCTCTCCTCCTTTCTTTGAGCCATTGTCAACCATGACTTTTCCGCAGATTGAACTCATCAAATGGAGAACAGCAGAGGAATTTCAGTAGTGAATATGTATCCAACAGGTTGTTTATTTCTGCTTTTCTTAGAACAGAGTAAGGAGGGCTGGCCCTGGGGTGTCACTTTAATTTAGGTGGTGGAGGGGGAGTGGTCTCCCTGTACTACCTAGGCCACCTTTGAGGTCTCCCTGAGAACTCAACCACCTCCCTTGCCCCTGTGTCTCTGTCAGTGCAAGCAAGGAATCCTCTAGCCCTTCAAACTCTGCTCATGATTTCATATATTTCCTTTGAAGCCAGTGTCCATTCTTATTTGGAGGTGATGCAGATCCGAGAGAGAGAGAGAGAGAGAGAGAGAGAGAGAGAGAGAGAGAGAGAGAGAGAGGAAAATGGTAGTTTAAAAAAATTTTGTGTGTGTGTGGGGTGTGTGTGTGTGTGTGTGTGTGTGTGTGTGTGTAGAGGGGGCCTGTGGTACTGGGAATTAAACCCAGGAAATGCTGAACTACATCTCTAGTTCTTTTTATTTATTTAAAAAAGATTTTGAGACAGGATCTGGCTTAAATTGGCCTCAAACTCATAATCCTTCTGCCTGAGCCTCCCAGTACTGTGATTACAGGCATGTACAACTATGCCCAACAATCTCGAGTTCTTTATTCATTTTTTAAAAATTAGAGATAAGTTCATGAAAAGAGTGGAGCGTTGGAACAGGCTTTCCTTTCACAATTAGAAAAAACTCAGTGAGCAAATACTGATGGAGGTGGCACATGGAAAGCAAGAAACTGATGTAGTGATCATTGCTCTTTTTTATTTTTTGGAACTGGGAATTGAAATCAGGTCCTTCACACAAAGCTATAACCCCAGCTGCCAGAGACTCCTGCAGTAAGTCTCTAGTCCCCACCTGCCCAATGCGCGATGCAAGGTTGAAGAAAAACTTAAGACAGAGTTAAAAAGAAAGTGTGAACTGGGATGGCCAAAGTCTCTTTCACTGAATTTTATTTCATCGATCAGGGTGAAGGTGCATGTATAGATGTGCAGTACGTGAAATTACCATGGAAACTGATGCAGGCAAGGCTTTAAAGAGAAGTCAAAGCATTTTCAAATTAGAAGCAAGATAGACAAAATATATGGTTGTAATTAGAGCATTGTCCTTCAAGCTATGAAGGCAGTAATTGTGGGAATGGAATTTGGGTGCAATTACTTTGACCTCAGCTATGGATGTTATCTTGTATTAGCCCTACAGCTTCATAGGCCATTACTCTGGCCTTGGCTGTGGCTGTTTGCGGGGAGGTCATATTGACCTGCACACTACTGCATGGCTCATGAGATACTTCTGTGAGTCACGAAGCTTCAGTCAGACTCGCTTCTTAAAGTCAGCCAATCAAGGGATTTAACTCTGCAGACTGCAGTGGTTGCACAATATTTTGGGCATAATCAATATTGCGGTCTCTGGCACACAGCTCTTTTTTATGTTTTTTTATAATTTTGAGACAGTGCCTTGCTAAATTGCTAAGTAGGCTAGGCAGGGCTTGAACATGTAGTCCTCTGCCTCAGCCTCCCAGAGTGTTGGGATTATAGGCCTGTGGCACTATGCCTGATGTTTTATGTTGTTTTTTTGAGACAGGGTCTCTCTATGTAGCTGAAGGTCACTTTGAACTTGCAATTCTCCTGTCTCAACCTCAGGAGTGCTGGGATTACAAGAATGTGCCATTGTTATAGACAGCTAAGTTAGGTAGAAATAGTATAGGCAGTCAGACAGGGATAGGCCCTAGAGAGAGTCAATATAAAACATGAAAACACATTATAACTGTGCCTGGAGATGCATCTGTTGGAGGCCAGGCCTCAAGATAAAGTTGAAGTGGCCAGGCCCAAATTCCAAGGGATAAGATAAGTGGTAACACCTGGTTCAGTAAAGTCTAGATAGATACCAGTCACCCCAGTGTGTGGCCAAGATCTCTGGGTTCATACTTTCCTGAAAAGTTCTTTGTTCTTTGCCTATATACATGACCTGCTTCCCCATTGGGTCAATATTCCCTAAGGGCCTATAGTTGTAACCTTATTGGTTGATCATAGTTTTGAGCCATGTTGTACCCATTTTGTGATTTTGCTATATTAAACTCCTTTGAGAAGTGGGCTTGTTGGATGCACTTGGGCCCCCTCCTGTCTCTCAGGAGCTAAAATCTCATTGTCTCCATAAATATTTCTTACTCTTAACCTCAGTTGTTCCTTAGAATTCATTCTTTGATTTTGGGGAACATGAACTCAGCATAACTGAAATCTCACAGGTTGGGAGTTACGTTATTTCCCCTATATCATTGGGAGGTCCTATATCACCATGACACCCAGCTATTTACCCTTATTTGAAGGACTCACTTCAGGTGTTGGTGACTGCTCTGCTTTGGTGTGGGTTAGTGCTGGGCTGAGAGGCTACTGGCTGATGGAACTAAAGGGAGAATTTGCCACACAGAGAAATAGGAGATGATGGAAGACCAGCAGGCAAAAGAGGCAGAAGATGATCGTTTTGCCAGTACACTAACAGCTATGAGGTGTAAGGAGGGGCTGGGTCACTGAGAGGTGTTCACCTGTCATCTTAGTCTATATCGGCTGCAATTACATAATACCCACCTCAGAGTTACTCCCAAGTCTATAAATGTGAAAGACAACAACGGCTGGTCATAATTGTTGGAAGTAGAGCCTTTCCCTAGTTCTGTGAGCCTGTAGGCTAAAGACAGACACAACTACCAGTATAGGATCAAATGTAATGATTAAGAGATGACTGTTGCCTAATCTAGCCCTTTCACTAGCCCCTAGGAAGGGCTGCCATGAACTGTGAGGCAAGAACAGGCCAACTACGCTGGAAATCTGTAGGGCATGTTGGCAGCAAGAGACAGCCAACTCTCCCCAGCATTTAGGGAAGAGGGAGGCTGGGGAATTACTTCCTGAATTAAACTCTCAGTAGAAAGATTAAGGAATCCCAGTCCCAGCTATGCCACTAGCAGGGTACTGTTAGCAAGTCCTTCAAAGAGTGGGGCTTATATTAGGTCAGAGCTGGCAAGTATGCACTGTATGCACTTCAGTAGAGGTACTGGTTCAACAACAGCACCATATAGACTTTTTTCTACAGCTGTCTATGTAGGTTCTTCCAATAAAGTTGATGCACACGCTGAGAGCTACTTACTATTCAATACCATTACCTCAGGTCTCTTTCAGCTCTGCAGTTTAAGGTCCTGACTTACCAGGTACCAGCCATTTTTATGATGTGGGAATAGCTCACTCAACAAAAATATAATGGAAATTCAGTGTCATAATTTCATATACTCCTCTTTTCCACCATGGGCACACGCAGGGTATCCCATGGCTATGCTCTCCCTCCTGCTGTGCCAGAGAATTATGGCATTTGAGCTTGACCTCTGTTGCTTTACCCCACACTACCATGTGATTCTTTGTAGCTGCCTTTTATCTAAAACAGTAAACATCTAAAAGTTTCATACTTGACATCAAGGAATAGACAAGAAAGGGAATTTTCTCACATCACTGAAATCTGTCAATCTGAGGGGAGGGCATTCAATTTCCTCATTTGCTGTTCACCAAAAAGAATCAGATTTCCATGCTTTACTGCTTGCTGGAAGACACTTCAGAAACAGTACCTGGGTAGGATGCTTCAGAAATCAAGTGACTGCAATTGTGTTTTCTTGAAAGAAGGAGTGAAGGAATTAATATAGGGCCCATCTCACTATCCACTCCTCAGCCCCAAACCATGAGAAAGCAGGACACTGAAGCATGTGTGTGTTGGACAGGAGCCCTAACTGTAGTTATTTCTTTGGGGGAAAGAGAGAAGAGAGGAAAGGTGGGTGTTGAAATGCTGAGAAGGGGTGAGATGGGTGTCTCCCTGCTCTGGCTTAGGTGGAGGACTCCACAGAAGTGTCTAAGTGAACTGGCACATACAGATTCCCCTCACAGGCTACAGTGATGCTCCTCTCCACCTGGCTTGTGTGGTAGGAGCAGGTGGGGTACTTGGAGTTGCTCGTCAGGTGGCAGTCTGTGATGTGCATGCTGGAGGTGCTCTGGTAGCAGTTGGTTTGCCCATTCATTCAGGTGAAATTTTTCTGGAAGCAGACAGCCTGGACATTAGCCAGGGGATCATGCATGAAGGTGTTCACCAGCTTGCAGCATCTCTGGGTCAAATACCGGTGCTTCATCATTTCATTGCCATAGTTGGTGTTGCTGCTGGGGGAACTGTCTGAGTCCATGAGCTGCTGCTGAGATCTCACCTCTGAAGATCTTTTCCCAAGAAAGGCTGGACCTACCTCAGCCCCAGGAGCACCAGGATGAGCAGTGGGAAGAGGATAAAGGACTGCTCCTGAGCCATGGTGACCTCACGGTCCTGGGGGAGCCTAAGTAGGAAAGGGAAAGGGAAGGAAGAGCAGGCCTTCAGATATTGCACTGTATCTCCCCCCTGCTGCTTCCTGGCACACAGTCTTCCTTTCACAAAGACAGGTCTTTTCCAGAGACATTTTCCAAGTGATGACACACTCATATTCATGCTTCTCTGAGGGCATCCACCCCAGTAGGTGGTAACTTAATGTCATGTAAAATACTGGCAGTGCCTCATTTAAATACTGGATTTTTTTCATCTAAAATACATTTGAAAAATAAAATATATTTTCCCCCTGTATTTATTTTATTTTATTATTTTTTGGTATCGGAGATCGAACTTGGGTCCTTGCACTTGCGTAGCAGGCGGCAAAACCACTGAGCTGAATCCCTGGCCCTTCCCCCAGTATTTAAATGGCTCATCAGAAGATCATTTTGAGCAAACTGTGAGCCCATGTTTATCACTGAGTTATTGCCATGACATCCAGGATGTGGGTGACAGAGCCTGTTGTCTTAGAACATAAGGGAAACGCAGTCCAGTGCCTGACACTGGCATCATAAAGGGGTTCTATTGTTTCCCAAAGAGAGATGCTGTCTTTCCTCATCTTGAGAATTCCTCCTGCAGTCCATGAGTTCTGTGTACCTGCCTGTTCCCACCCACCCTCCCACCCTTCTCCCCCCAGCTGATGTTGGCCTGGCACAAGCATTTCGGCCCTAGTGAGAGCCCAAGCTTTCTCACTGCACCACTCACCTTAACTTCCTCCTCCCCAGAACTTCAGCAGAGGAAGCTCCTGAGACCACTGCTTGGGCCCTTTACACTCCAGCGTTGGAGGTAAGTTTCTGCAGTCACTCAGCCCCTGGGGTGTGCACTTATATAGATGCAATGAGGATTGGCTAGCAAGAAAAGTTGGGGAGCATCTTGGGATCCACTCAGATGAGAACAAGGAGATTGACAGGGAGGGGTGGGCATCACCCAGGCCATCTCCTGAGGTTTGCTGGGGAGAGGGACTCTGCCCGTAGGACTCTGTCTCCCATGTGAACCTCATCTGTCTGCTGATGCACAGGCAGCTGCAGGGAAATGCACTGCAGCACAGGAATCCAAGCCTTGCACATTTGACAAAGTCCTTGTCACCTCTCTCCCTCACATATTGTCCATGTTCACTTGGTGGTAACAAAAGGCAAATAAGGCAACTGTGGCTGAGGGAAGGTCTCCCTCCCCAGGTGTCTTGATGTAGCTTTTGTTAGAATTCCACATCCCCTGTATATTATCAGGCCATAGTGCAATAAAACTGGAGGTCAATAACATAAGAAACTGCAAAACTCCCACGAACACATGGAAATTGAATAACACCCTCCTGAACAACCAATGGGTGACAGAGGAAATTAAAGAAGAAATTAAACAGTTTCTACAAGTAAATGATAATGCCAGTACAACATACAGGAATCTATGGGACACAATGAAAGCAGTTCTACATGGGAAATTCATAGCAGTGAATGCCCATATTAGGAAAACAGAGAGAACTCAGTTAAGTAACCTAATGCAGAACCTCAAGCTCCTAGAAAAAGAAGAGCATAACAAACCCAAAGCTTGTACAAGAAAGGAAATTACAAAGATCCGAGCAGAAATCAATGCAATGGAGTCTAAGAGAATGATACAAAAAATTAATGAATCAAAGAGTTGGTTTTTTAAAAGAATAAATAAAATTTATAAACCTTTAGCCAACCTTATCAAACAGAGGAAAGAAAAGGCTCAAATCCATGCAATTAAGAAGGAAAAAGGGGAAGTCACAACAGACTCAGCAGAAGGATCATCAATACCTGCTTTGAGAAGCTGTACTCTAATAAAATGAAAAACACAGAAGAAATGGACAGATTCCTAGATACATATGAATCACCAAAGTTAAATGAAGAATATATAGAAAATCTAAACACCCCAATTACAATGAGTGAAATTGAAAATGTAATAAAAAATTTACCAACAAAGAAGAGCCCAGGTTCTGATGGCTTCACTACTGAATTCTACAAGACATTTAAAGAAGAACTAATGCCATTACTCTTTAAACTCATCAAGGAAATTGAAAGGGAAGCAAGGCTTCCAGATTCATTCCTGGAAGCAAGTGTTACTTTGATTCCAAAACCAGGGAAAGACCCAACCCAAAAAGAGAACTACAGACCAATCTCCCTAATGAACATAGATGCAAAAATCCTCAACAAGATACTGGCAAACAGAATACAGAGGGTCATCAAGAAGATCATACACCCTGACCAAGTTGGATTTATCCCAGGGATGCAAGGATGGTTCAACATCTGTAAATCAATAAAAGTAATACACCATATTAACAGAGTCAAGGACAAAAACCATATGATCATCTCAAGATATGCAGAAATGGCATTTGACAAAATCCAACACCCATTCATAATAAAAACGCTACAGAAAATTGGAATAGAAGGTCTTTTTCTCAACCTGGTTAAGGCTATCTATGAAAAACCAACAGCCAACATCATACTAAATGGTCAAAACCTGAAAACTTTCACACTAAAATCAGGGTCAAGACAAGGATGCCCACTATCACCACTCCTGTTCAATATCGTTCTGGAAGCATTAGCAACAGCAATTAGAAAAGAGAAAGAAATAAAAGGAATAAAGATGGGAAAGGAAGATGTTAAACTGTCATTATTTGCTGATGATATGATACTTTACATAGAGGACCCCCCAAAATTGGTCAAAAGTCTTCTAGACCTAATTGACAGATTCAGTACAGTAGCTGGATACAAGGTCAACACTCAAAAAGCAATAGCCTTCTTGTACACAAACAGCAGACTCATTTAGAGAGGAAATTAGGGAAATAATTCCTTTTAGAATAGCATCTAAAAAAATGAAATATCTAGGAATCAACCTAATAAAGGAAGCCAAAGACCTCTGCACTGAAAACTACAGCACTCTGAAAAAGGAGATCGAAGAGGAAATAAGAAAATGGAAAGATATCCCTTGTTCCTGGGTAGGAAGAACCAATATAGTGAAAATGGCCATACTTCCAAAACTACTATATAGATTTAAGGCAATGCCGATTGAAATTCTAACAATATACTTCACAGAACTAGAGAAAAAAATCCAAAGATTCATTTGGAATCAGAAGAAACCTAGAATAGCAAAAGCATGGATGGGGGTATCACAATCCCCAACTTGAAACTATACTACCAAGTTACTGTGATAAAGACAGCATGGTATTGGAAAAGAAACAGACCTGAGGATCAGTGGAATAGATTAGAAGATCCAGAAACAACTCCAGACATACTCAGCCACCTCATATTTGACAAAGGAGACAACCATCCTCATTGGAGGAAAGATAGCCTATTTACTAAATGGTGTTGGAAAAACTGGATTTCAACCTGCCAAAGATTAAAACTAGACCCATGCACTAAACAAAGATTGAAGTGGATTAAAGGTCTAAATATTAAGACAGAAACACTAAACTTGCTGGAAGATAAGTTAGGTAGAACTCTTGAAGACATTGGCATAGGGAAAGACTTCATGAACAAATCCTCAATAGCACAGGAGCTAGCAGAAAGAATCAACAAGTGGGATCTCATCTTATTAAAAAGCTTCTGCACTGCAAGAGAAACCACCAACAGAGCTAACAGATAACCTATAATGTGGGAAAAAAATTTTAGCAGCTGTACCTCAGACAAAGGTCTACTATCGAATATATATAAAGAATTGAAAAATACTAGACCCCCTAAATTTAAAGACCTAATTAAAAAATGGTCATCTGAAATGAACAGACATTTCTCAGACAAAGAAGTAAAAACAGCAAATAAACAAATGAAAAAATGTTCAACATCACTGGTCATTATAGAGATGCAGATGAAAACAACAGTGAGATTCCACCTCACCCCAGAAAGAATGGCTGCTATCAAGGAATTCAACCAATAACAAATGCTGGGTGTGGTGTGGAGAGAAAGGAACCCTTCTCCATTGCTGGTGGGAGTGCAGACTGGTGCAACCACTGTGGAAACCAGTGTGCAGATACCTCAAAGAACTAGGGCTAGAGGTCCCATTTGACCCAGGTATTCCCCTGCTGGGTGTCTTCCCAAAAGAATTAAAAGAATCACACCACAGCGATATATGTGCAGCCCTGTATAGTGGCACAGTTTGTAATAGCTAAAACTTGGAAACAGCCCAAGTGCCCATCAAGTGGAAACTGGATAAAGAAGATGTGTTTTTTTTTTTATAAAATGGAATACTACTCAGCCATAAAGAATGAGAAACTAGAGACATTTATAGCTAAGTGGGTGCACATTGAGGCCATATTCTTAAGTGAAATAAATAGGACACATGTGTAATTACCAAATAGTTTCACTAGTGTGAGAAATTGAAAGTGTAAATAAGGATGAAAACGATTAAAATGGAGCACCTGGAAGGAAGCTCCCCCACTGCCATCCCAAGCTCTTAGGGCAGAGAAGGTGAGCCGCGTGGGTGCCAGAAGCACCCCCCCCCCATGGAAATGAGAAGACACATAAACAAGTCTCAAAAACAGACTTCTGGATCACCTACAGCAACCCCAAAGGGAAATGAGATGGAACACTCTGATACTCAACCACCTGGATTCTCTGAACTGGCAACAAAAGAGGATCTGGGAAAAATAAAATCAGAAATAATTACTCAGATAACAGCAAAGATTTTTCTCATGGTGCAAGACATGATTAATAAATCTAGAGAGGACACAGATAAAAAAATAGAGGATCGGAGGAATATGATGGAATCCCAACATAGGAAACAAATGGAATCCATAAAACAGATGCAAACAGGTTTCCAAGAGATTAAAAACTCCATCGAAAGTCTGCACAGCAGAATGAACCAATGTGAGGATAGAATTTCACATATAGAAGATAAGATTGCAATTAGTGAGGAGGAAAAGAAAAATTGTTTTAAAATTGTAAGGGAACACGAAAAATCAATCCAGCAGCTGCTAGACGATGCAAAGAAGAATAACATAAAACTGATTGGAGTCAATAAAGAAAGAGGAGAGAGTGCAGATAACATAAAAAAACTGTTCACAGAAGTGATGGCAGAAAACTTCCCAAGGAGGGGAAAAGAACTTGACATACAGATAAGTGAGACATATAGGACTCCAGCTAGCCTTAATAAAAAAAAAATCTACACATAGGCATATAATAGTTAGGATTCCAGAAGTCCAACAGAAGAATAAAATTCTACAAGCAGTGAGAGAAAAGAAACAAATCACATACAAAGGAAAGCCCATCAGAATCACAGCAGACTTCTCAATGCAAACCCTCAAGGGAAGAAGAGCTTGGAGTGATGTATTTCAAGCCCTAAAGGAAAATAGCCTCCAACCCAGATTGATGTACCCTGCAAAACTATCTTTCAACATTGATGGAGAAATAAGATACTTTCATGATAAAGAGCACTTCAGGAACTTCATGAATATCAAACCGGCACTCCAAAATATTTTAGACCATACCCTAGGAGAAGACAATGAGGATCACAACCCCAGGAAACCCGGCAGAATGAATCCACTGGGCATGACAAATTAAACGCAAAGCGGGAGAATCCAACAAAAAGAAAAAGTCATGACAAGGCTTTTAAAACTTTTAACCTCATCTCCCTAATGAGTGTATAATTCAATCTTGTTATTGTACTGATTATTATTTTTCTGATTCTAGAGTTGCACACCATTCCTTGTGCTGTACTGGCTATTTATCATCTTCTTATGTCTACTTTTTAATTGGGTTATCTATTAATGAGCTCTAAGAATTCTTTATATATTCTGCTCATGGGTTATATGCATTGTAAATATGGTCTGTTTAAGGACTACTTTTCATTTTAATGATGTCATTTAAAGCTCTAAATTTTGATGGAATTTCATTTATCAATTTTTTTCTTTTATATATCATGTTTTTTGTATCCTAGGTAGTTCTTGCCTACCCTGAATTCATAAATATATTCCCTTATAATTTCTTCTTGAAGTTTTATACTTTTAGGCTTTCTTATTTAGGTTCACAGATCCCTTCAAGTTATTTTCATGTACGGAAAAAAAGGGTTGTGGTTAATTTTTTATATACGGATACCAGGTGTTCTAGTGCCATTTGCTGAAGGCACTATCTCTTCCTCAGCTCTTGAATCGAGTTTATATTCTATAAAATGCTAATGTTAAATAATCTTTCAAAACTCAGTGGACCATATATGTGTGGTTCTATTTCTAGATTCTCTGTTTTATTCCAACGATCTATATGTCTTTCCTTACACCAACACTGCCTTCATTACTGTAGCTTTAGAAGAAGTCTTAAAATTGGGTGCTAAACATCTTCCAACACTGTTTTTGTTTTGTTTTTGGCTTTTCTGGGTCCTTTGTACTCCTACATAACTTTTAAATGCCAATATCCAAGTCTTCATTTATAGCAACTATACACAGACCTGAATTTTTATATATGCCTTGTGTTTTCTAATCCTGCTAAATTCAAGTACAAGTTCTCAGGGCTCCTAGAGATTTCTTAGTATTTTCTCTGTAGATGATCATTTCATCTACATATAAAGATTTTGCTTCTGCCGTGTCAGTCCTATCCTAGTTGTGTCATTTTATTGCCAGACTATTTTGGTGGGGACTAGGTTTCAAAGTTTAATGGACAGATAAAGAGTAAGCATATCTGCCCTTGTTCCCCACCTTAAGGAGAAAGCATTGTATCTTCTCCATTTATATAAGGCATTCTCGCTGGAAGTATGGAGTACATGTCTTTAATCTGTTGAGAAGGTTCTGTTCTACTTCTAGTCTCCTGATAGCTTTTACCATGAACAGCTGTAGAATTTGGTCTAATACCTTTTCTCCAACTAGTGACAGGATCATATGGCTTTTTCCTTTCCTCTGTTAAAATGATGACTTTTGGGGGTGGATCTTCCAATGCTGAACCAACACTGCCACCCCTATAACAAAACCACTTTCTACATCCTGCCAGATCTGATTTCTAATAGTTTGTTTTGTTAAACAAATTTCTATCTATGTTCATACTTTTTTCTTCTATTATCTTTATCCAGTTTTAGGATTAGCACAATGTTGAGTTCCTAAAATGAGGGGAGAAGTGTTCCTTCTTTTTTCTGCTTTAAATGTTTGATATAATTTATCAGTTAAAATGTTTATGAGCCTGCTGTTGTCATATAGGTAGGTTTTCAAGCTAGGAATATACTTTCTTTAATAGGTGCTATTCAAATTTTATATTTCCTCCAGAGTTAGTTTCATTAATTTGTCTTCCAAGGTACTTCTTAGAAGTTGTCAAATTTATTTCAAAAAAGATTTTTATAAAATGCTTTCTATATCCTTTTAAATTCTGTAAAATCTGTGGTAATGTCTCCTAGATCTTGATATTGTAATTTAAAAAATGTATAACTGATATTGTGTAACAGGAAGCAAAGGTCTAAAAGAGCAGGGGAATTGGGAGGGGTAGGGGAAGGGAAAAAAGGGAAAGGAAAAAATATGAGAAGAGGAAAAAAATGGAAACAAGCTCTTTGCAAATAGGGAAGGGTGGAGGGGGTGAAGGGAGGGCAAGGGAAGGGGGAAACAAAATAAGAACCAAGAGACTCAATGGTACAAGATCCCAATGATGAATGTAACTGTATTTTATACCTAAAATGTACCAATAAAGTTAATGGGGGGGGAAGAAAATGATTAAAATGAATAATTGATAATTTGAAATAGGAAAAGGTCCAAAGGTGTAGGGGTGGTGGGAAGGGAAGGGGAAAGGAAAGAAGGGAAAGGAAAAATTATGAGAAAAGAAAAAAAATGGAAACAAAATCTGTGTAAATAGGGAAGGGTGGAGGGGGTGAAGGACGCACAGGTAATGGGGGAAAAAATAAGAACCAAGATACATCATGTACAGGTACAAGCACCCATTGGTAAATGTAAACGTATTGTATACCTAAAATGTACCAATAAAAGAATTAAAAAAAAAAAAAAAGAATTCCACATCTACCAACAGCACCTCTCCTGGAGGGAAGGTGAAGGGGCTGGGGAAGCAGGTGTTCCTTGCCTTCATCCAGAAGCTTTCCCAGACCTGGAGAAGAAAGGGAGAGGGTGTCAGGACTGGGAGGACAAGGGGGCCTCTAGGGTGACCCTACCCAGTGTGACCCTTCTACCCGCTCCACAACACTTGTGTGCATTGAGGGTGGTTGGGCTGTTCTTATCCACAATGACCACTGACCCTGTAGGTCAGACCTGGCTAGAGGGATTGAAGAGAAACCAAAACACTGAATCCTTTTTAGGGAAAATGTATGATGAATACATTTCTTTTCAGCAGAACTTCCTTAGAGTAAGAGACCTATTTTTTCTGAAAAACAATTTTGATACTTGCAGAGTCAAGAAATATCAAAATATCCCTCCATGCTCAGAATTCAAACTGCCTTAGTGCACAACCTGGTTCAGCACCTTAAGTGCTAAGCAATTTACAGAAACTTATTTCTCTGTCCCTCAGTTTCCCCTTTTCTACAATGAGGATCTTACCTACAATGAGGATCTTACCTACTTATTAGGTTTGTCATTGGTTGCAATGAAGTAGGATGTGCGAGGGTTCAGAGGAGTGGGCTGACCTAAAGAGAGCATCAGTGGCTCCCGAGATGGTTTCATGGGTGGCCCGGCACCCCCCAAGGCTGTTTGAGTGGCGTCTTTGAGTTGCTTCCTGAAGGGAGTGGAGTCAAGAAACTCCACACTCTTGTTTTGCTGAAAGCATGAGCTGAATGTAACAGTGTTTTTGAAACTCTGGGGAGGAAAGAAAGAGGAGGAAGATGACAGGGGGACCTTGGGTGCAAAGAATCAAATTCTGTCAGGAAATTCGAAGTTGCTTTGCTTTGTGGGGTCTGACTGCAATCAACCTCACTTCTGGTGCATGTGCAGTTGGACATGGCAGGGGTGGGGTGGAGGGAAGGATCGTGATGCTAGTTTAGCTTTAGGTTCCCATAGTTCATTCAGTTCCCCAGCCCTGCAAAACAAGAAATTATAAATAAGCTTCAAATAAAGCAAACATCATCTCATTTGGGTGTAAACTATATTTGTGAATCAATAAAACACAGGTTCAGTTAAGGAAGTTGGCCAATGTTTTCCCCAAGCTTAGCACAATTAAGTCTTTTATGACAAAAAGGAGCAATCTTTGGGGAAGACAAGCAGGATCAAGGTAAATTCAGTGATGTGAAAGTGATGTCAATAAATGTTCTATATCCATTTTAATGCCCAGGATATTTGCATTTCTTTCAAAACTTGGAAAGAATTGTTAGATTATAGAAAACTGTTACTTCTGTTCCTGATGGGATATCTGTGTGACCACTTAGTCCTCTCAGAAAAATTTCTAAGATTCAGCAAACTGTTTTATTAATATCCCTGCTTTTCTCTTCACACAAACGTTCTGCATCACATCACCCCTCCATCCTGGGAATGTGAGTCTTTATGTCTCCTGCTGTTCAAAGCCCTGCAGAGTTAAAGCAGTTTGTTGAGTTCCTCATGATTTTTTCCTCTATTGTAACTGTGTTGGATTCAGTTTCTCTGGATTTTAATCTTTTTTTTTCTTTTTTCCTGTAACAGGGATTGAACTCAGGACCTTGCATTTGCAAGGCAGGTGTGGCACCACTGAGCTAAATCCCCAGCCCTACATTTTAGTCTTGACCTGATTATTGCCTCCACTCCATGTCAACTCACATAAGCTGAAAACACAGAGATCATTCTGTAAATTCTGTGAAAGACTGAATATCTGATGTCATGCAAATGACTCCAATCTAGATTCTTAAAACTGGATTTGCTCCCATTTGTGCTGCTTTCTACACAACCATCTTTTCACTCCCAGTGCTTGTATTTCCTGGTGTAAAATGGGAATTTAATTTTATTTATAAACCAGGCATTTATGGACTGTGCCTTGCTTTTTCAAACTGTCAGTCTTCCCACATATTAACGTGTGGGAAATACAGTCTTGGCCCCCAAATAACTTGTAGTGAAACAGAGAAACAAAACACAGCATAGAAAGAGCCCACTTGTATAAACATGGTTTCATGGGAGCCTATGGCTAAAGGGAGCAGTTTTCTAATGTGAGGCTCCTTCATTCTACAATGAAGAGTGAGGGGTTCGGGGATTTAGCTCAGTGGCTCCACCGCCTGCCTCGAAAGAGCAAGGACTCAAGTTTGATCCCCGGTACCCCCCCAAAAAAAGAATGAGGAGCAGTTGGTCAGGGCATTAGAGAAGGGATGAACCTTTCAAGCACAGATGCTGGTGAGGGAAAACACAAAGAGATGGGAAGCATACTGATGGTAAGGAAGGTCTAAGTGTACAAGAGAGTAAATCACCAGTCCATGTTCTAGTGAAAAAGTTGAAATTAGCCTATTGTGGTTGTATAACGTCTTCCAACAAAATGAGTTTAAGCACCTTTTATTATCCTTTTATATTCTTGTCATCCAAAAGTGGAATCATTTTGGGGGCCAGGGGTTTAGCTCAGTGGTTTTGCTGCCTGCTGTGCAAGCTCAAGGACCTGAGTTCTATCCCCAGTACCAAAAAAAAAAAGTGGAATCATTTTGCAGCTGATGTCCTTGCATAAATATGGACACTAAAATAAATAAATAAATAAATATGGACACTAATAATGACCCACACAGGACAGCATACAGAGCTAATAGCACTGTGCTTTACCGTTTTTCCTGTAGAATCACTTAATTCCTTCAATTGTTAGGCAAGCTTATTCTGTATTGTGCATGAGGCAATTTTATAAATTTCATATATGATGAAAAGGGGTTGCTTGTAGACTTCAATTCATTGGAAAAATTGTACCATGAGTTTATAGCTCTAGGCAAAACTGACACAATATAGTTACAAGGCTGTATTGTATTAAAAATAAGTTTTGGCCTTGGTAGCATCCTTTCCAAAAATAAATTTTCACTGTGATAGTTTGGATTCCTGATTAGCCTTAAAATAGCTAAAAAAGTGGCCACATCACGCCTCTGTTAGCTGAACATAAATATCATCCAGAGCTGAGTGGCATCCTAACTCTTAAGCAGCTTCTCCTTTCAAGTCAGAAGCTCGGGGCCTTCCCTGACACCGCTCTCCCTGTTCCCTCAGTGATCACCGCCTGGGTTCTGGAGACCTGAGTGCTGAGAGGCGTCAGATTGTCCTGCTGTCCTGTGGGATGACTCAGGTCAGACCTGCCCAGTCCTCCTTGAAATTGTGTTCAAAGCACAGCCCTGGGCAGATTCTTCTTAATGCTTCTTGTGTGATCATTCCGTAACTATTCGACTGCCCTCCGTGGCCTGTATGGTACATCCAAGTGACTTAGTTGATAGGAGAGATCTCGGGCTAAGGATGTGTTCTTGTGAAGCAGACATTAACACAAAGATGTTAAGAAGGGACCCTGGATTCTTGGAGTTATTCTATCTTCAGTTCCAAAAGACTGCAAACTGTGGGCTTACTGCCTGGTTGCATTAGCTTCAACACCACATCAGTGTCACAGGAGCTGTTGAGTCACTGGCTAATTATTCTACTATTTGCAATGAAGGGACTGTAAGGTAAGCACAGCAGGCAAACACCTTGCCTTCCACAATGAGGTGGAAACAACTGTTGAGGACATTGGCCACAGGGTTGCTGAAAGCCTCCTTGGTGTCCAGCACTTGGTGTTTCTTCAGTCTTGGGTCATTCTAGCAATGAGCACCGTTAAGCTGCTGATAAGGAGCCACCAACTGTCAATACTGCCTTGCACACAGCTTCCACCTTGGCTCTCTGTGGAAATGCAGTGTGTGCTCCTTGCCTGAGCCCCATGAAGGGTTTTCACAGTAACTGGGTGGGGTGGAGGGGCTGGTTAATTGTATTCCAACATGGAGAAGGAACTAAGTAAGCTTAGTTGGAAAGAGATTTGATGCCCTGAGCTTTCCTTGGTCTGAGGGCTCATTCTTGTTGTAAGCAGCCTCCTAAGGTTTCTCTCCTGAGGGCACTGGACAGCTGTGTAGTGTGACCTACTTGATCAGGTTGCAGGAGTGAAATAGGAAAGTTCAGAGCTCTTCATGTTGTCTGCACTAATAACAATTTTTCTTTCTCTAGAGAGGTTGGAAAAGAATTTTGAAATAGAATTACAGAACAGCATGTCAGAGGAGAGTTAGAACAAAATAATTTTTCCTAAAAACCTGGAAGATTAATTTTAAGTGAAATGGAATCACCACAAATTTAGAATAAAGAAGACATTTACTGAGATGCTTGTTATGTCTGAGATGGAAAGAATGACCGATCTGCACACTACTTTACACATTGATTTAGAGCAAATAGAAATGTTTAGAAAAATTACTTTTCTTGTTTACTCCATGAGAAATCTGAGGAACTGTCCTAGCAAGCGATTAGGAACATTTACACAATGTTAAAATAGAGCCTGCTTGTTTTTACCTCTCTTTTGAACAAAACTGGACAAACACGTCAGTATCTTTTATTGTAGACTTCTTCTTTCCTGCTGTCCTCAGACTTTCATTCTTCCATATAAAGATTTTTTCCAGGTAGAAGTTTTCAAGTTGAAGTTGCAGATAAATCTGTAAGTGAAAGACTGCAATGTACAAACCTGGTGAGATGTGAGCTCACTGACGTTGAAGGTTCACAGACACACATTTAAAGTGTTCACAGTAAAGGATGTAGCTCAGTGTATGTGAACAATCAATACATCAAGTCTCTAGTTCCATGTTTCTTTCTTCATTCAAGAAAACTGTGTGAAAAGGTGAGTTAATATTAAAATGAAATACTAATTAAGAGTATAGGTGGATGGGTGCTCTGGTGTAGGATTCCTGAGATACAGAAAATCCTGAGATAAACAATTGGGCTTCCCTGGGTCTATAGCCTAATTGCCTGGATTTCTCACTTTCAGCTACTGCACTATTTACTAATAATAGCAATTACTGCTGGAATATTTAGCAGTTGGATTTCCCCTTTGGTGCCTTTCAGAGAGACCCTTGGCCTCTTACATTGGCAAGGCTTGTTCTTTCTACAAAACCTTTCTTACAAAGGACACTTTATTGGATGGAGCATCATCCATTACTCTCAGTGGCCCAGTTTCCTCATGCCCTTTATTGAAGAGGAACCAGCTTGGCTGTCTGTGCAGAATGTAAGGACTTGTAAAAATGATAGGTCAGAGTTTGACTCATAGCTGTGCTATTCCCCCATCACGTGAGCTCAGGCAAGGTGCTTCTTTTCTTTTTCCCATCAGGAAACATTAAGAGACTTAATTCTGAGGGTGGGTCAGCCTACATTGTGAGAACAAATGCAAGCCTGTATCATCTCTGTAAAGGCCTGGAAAGTGTTCCCTACTGGACAGCATTGATGTGAGGCTTAATCCCAGGTGTCTCCTATGAAGCAAGTGCAGTAGGGAGGCACCGGCTTCCTTGCTTATTTCCAGTGCTCCTTGAAAAATCATGAGCAGTTAAGGATTTTGAGTGAAGCTGAGATATTTTAATCTGTAAAGCATCCATCACAACTTCCTCATCAGTTTAATGAGTTTTGGCTCTTTGGTTTACAAGTCAGGGCTAAGCAAAGCTTACAGGGACAGACAACTAAGTATAGGAATTGCTACTTTAATGTTTGCTGACTGATCTGTCCTAGTATATTAAAAGGTTCTCAAATCTGAAGAGGTGTAAGATTGTCCCACAGTCTTCTCTGCTGTGTCTTTATACTTCTCCGCATTGACCTTTGCTCACTTGAATTCAGAGTTCTGAGGGATAGGGATTTGCATATGGTCAGAAATATAATAAAATGATAAATTAATGTTTTGATGCTATTAAAGTAACAACGACAACAATTACCATAGACACTCCTAACCATGAGGGTTAAATCCCAAGACCTCTAGTGGACAGTACTGAACTCATATATACAGTACTATGTTATTTCCAACACATACATCCTATGATAAATAATTTATACACTAGGCACAGTGAAAACTCAACAATAATCAATAATAAAATAGGGCAATTACAAATATTACTGTATGCACCCTCCTTCTTACCTGTTGTTAACCTTGGGTAACTGATTCCCTGAGAAATGGAGTGGGGGATAAGAGATTACTTTATATAAACATATGTGTGTATACAGGACACTAACTTCAGCTCAGGTAATTGGATATGTCCTCTGGGCTTAGGTCTAATCTTTGATGAAAATCATATTTACATAGTACAAAAATTCAGAATTTTGGGTTTCATTTTCAGTAGACATTCCTCTACAGGCACAAGCACCGCACCCCCATTCTTTGGCTGAGGTTTCAGAGAACCAGAGAGCACTGTGATGGCAGGAATCTGGAAGGTCTTTTACTCCAAGCTCTTCATTTTATAGCCCAGGACCAGAAGGGCTGACACGATTAAATACATGGCTTCCTGACATGAAGGTGAAACACATGATTCTTTTTTTTTTTTTTTTTTGGTACGGGGGATCGAACTCGGGTCCTTGCTCTTGCGAGGCAGACGGCAGAACCACTAAGCTAAATCCCCGGCCCCTTCATGATTCTTTGAAATGAGGAGTGGATTAGTACTTGGCGACAATTTAAAAAACCAGGTGGGTCTATGGTTGACTTGTGAAGATCTCTAAAAGAATGTGCGCAGTCAGAGGGGGAGGATGGAGGAGCCTGGGAGGGAGGAGGAGCTGGCAGAGTGAAGTCAGGTGATCACTCACACGGGGATGTGTAAGTGCGCGGTCCCACCAGCAGAGGGCAGGAGCAGCGATGACATCAATGAGAAGTCCTGGGGGTTGGGGTGGCGCTGACGAATCAGAGGAAGAGAGATGCAGATACTCCACTGCCCACGTCTCCATTCTCTCCTGTAGGACACATCACACGACTCATATGAGGACTCTTCCTAATCCCCTCCTGAACAGCCTTGTTTTCTTTTTGGTTTTTTCCCTCCATTTTCTTTTATTTGTGAAAGTAATTTGCTTTTTACAATGTGCTGTCACACATACATGTGTGCACTTGGACATGCGCGTGCACAACACAGGACTTGAGAAACAGAGAAACAAGAGAGCTTTCCAAACAAGCTGTTTTTTTTTTTTTTTTTTTTTTACAAAGTTCAAAGTAGATTACATTGATGTGCTTTTTCAGTCATTACACAATGTACAGACATGATCCTGCAATGATTTATGCTCTCCAAGTGGTTAAACAATGCTTTTCTATGAAAGACTAGGCACAAAAGCTTTTAGAAGCAGAGTACTGTTTCCTGCAAGAAATCCGCTTCAGGCATACATTTGTATTTACATATATTCCTTGAGAATGCTACAGCAGCAGTGCATAAATTCATTCTGTAAAAAGATCTGAAAGGTGACTTTCAAGAGACTCAATGCATTGTGCTTTCAGATAAAAATTCTAAAACAAATGATCAGTTGCTATGACAATAACAGTTAAAACTACATATATATTCATACGTTAGAGATCAGAAGAGGCTATTTGAAATGTAAATGGTTGTGCTTAGTGGATTTTTTTGGTAAAGTTGTTTTAATAAATAAAAACTTAAAAATGTCTCAGTGACAGATACAAAGTAGACACAGGTTATCAAGGGTTTCCTATACTTGGCTTAGAGTTTGAAAGGCAAAATCATCCTCACACACACCACCTGGTATCTGATAATTTCAATTGGAACAAGTAACTTACATTCGGGCAGGCAAGGGGTTTGGGAGAAAAGATTAAGTGATCTTCCCATTAACATAAAGCATGAATCAGAGGTAAAGCCAGCCTGGACCAACTAACCAAACAAATGCTAGCCTTCCTTTAGAACTCTCAGACCAAATGGAGAGGTCAACCTGTTTCCTATGCTTGGTGTCTGGACCACAACCCATTCTGTAGGTCACAAAATGAATTAAATAGGTCCTATCTTGTGCAAGACCTAGAATAAGCACAATCCCTTAGTACCTTATCCCTTTTTTAACCTTCTACACATTAACTGCAAACTCTTATTTTAGAAACATCATAGCAACTCTTTTTTTTTTTCTTGGTACTGGGGATCAAACTGGGGTCCTTGCGCTTGCGAGGCAAGCAATGGAACCACTGAGCTAAGTCCCCAGCCCCATCATAGCAACTCTTTATGACAATAGAGGGCAAAGTATAATTCAGATAGTTATGTTTATGTTCACAGCTAGAAAATAAAAGTAATTTGATTTTCAGGCTGGAAAGTTTGCTCTTTGAGGCCTTTAACTTTGAAGGACCCGTGACCTTTATCAATCAAAGTGAATTTTAAAAAGATGAGAAAATAACAAATGTTTTAATTAAAATCTTTTTGTACCATAGGTATAGATATAAAAAGAATTTCATTAAATAATTTCCTAAATGTCACTCAGAAGCATCCTTGCTGACTGTAACATAATGTGCTAGAGTCCTTCAAATAAAATTATAGAGTAATTTAAAATATATTATACATTTACAATGATTTGAAATCATTCAATAATGTGTAGCATGATAATGGAGTGAAATAGAGAAAGGCAGTCCACATTCATATTTAAGATTAATTTACTTTAGAAGTCAGTTGAAATCCTCACTCATGTTTTAAGTATAGCCATTGTGATAAGACCTAAGATATAAGCAGTCACTAATTTTTGGTTCACACTTAAGTGGAGGTAGAGAGGCACCAGCGATTCCATGTCCCCCAGCGTAGGCAGCATCAGGGCTGCAATGCACACCACTCCCAGGAAGACCACCGGTAAACTAGGTCCTGAGGAGACAGTTTTGCTTTCTGGTTGAAATGACTGCTCAAAAAATAAACTTTCAGTTAAGTGTTCCTTTATTCTTTTTTTCCCCTCTTCTTCCTTTTGTTGTTCTTTTGCAGATGGGAGAAGAGTAGCAACAACCTCTCTCCTTCCTGAAGCCTTCCTCTGGCTTTGCTTGGAAACTTGGAGACGGAATTTGTCTATTACACCACAGTGACAGGATCAAACATCTCTATGATGAATCACAATATCCACACAACACTGAGGCTTTACTGCACCTGCAGCATCAACGACAGCATACTTATTTGGAGTAGTACACAAAACTTTGAACTTTAAGGCAAACACATAGGGATTGTACAGAATCAACACTTGCTTATGTGTTGACTGATCATCTGTATAAAATATGAGCTCCGTGGGAAACACAGAAACAGGAAGATTTCCTTCTACTAACTCTGGTTGTCTTTTTGTTGATGCATAGGCACTGAATCGCCCTTACTGCAGTTTCTGTTTTACAGTCTCAAATCTACTTTGGACTTTTCTTATATTCAATTAAAAACTCCAAAGCATTTTGGCAATCTCTGCAACACAGGTTCCTGGGAAAACAGCCGCGAATATTTCTCTGCTCCTTTGTCAGCGTCTCCGGGCTGCACTGCCTGCTGGGATACCGGAGGACTCAAATGCCACCTCTCCCCGCCCCAAGAATGAGCCCTGTTTTCTTCTAGGTCTGGCATTCTGTCAGTCTTCTCAGTGAACCTCCTCTCCAGCAGGGATAATGGGGATTGTGGTGGTGCTGCTTGCCTGGGAAGTAAGACCTTCTCACCCCGACGGGGTTGATTTTCTGCACTCAGCAGCGTTAGGCACAGATGATGAATCCTCTCTCTGTGGTGACGCTGCCCTGGAATCAGGGCTGTCCTGGCAGAAAGGGGTGACCAGCACCCACCGGTCCTGGGGCAAGGGGGTCTCTGGGGAGCCCTGCCTCTTGGCTCCTCCCTTACTCGCAGGGCTTTTCTTCTCAGGCTCCCCGCTAAGCTCCCCCTCTCCCTTGGGGAGTTGCTGTTGGAGACTCAGGGCTCACCTATGGTCCCCTCTTCACAGGCTCTTGCTGGTCTTATCCAGCCTCATGCTTGAACTGCCCCTCCTCTCCCACAGCTCCCTGACGTTGCCTTCAGCCCCACTGTCTCTCAGTCTTGGAGTAGTACATCCAACTGTCTGCCTGGCATCTTCACTAGGACGCCAGCGTTTGACACTTTAAACTTCACGTGGAAATCCTCATCACCAGCTCTTTCCCTGCAACTAATAGCTCCGCATTTCCCTGAGATGCCTGTAATGCGCTATGCAGCCGGCAGAGGGCAGCAGCGCCTGCGCAATCCTCTGCTGGGCTCCTGTCAGAGGCCAGACCCACGTCAAGATGGTGTGCTGGGTTCCCTCCAACCCAGCAGCTCAGGCCTCCCTGCAGGGCCGCTGAGGGAGTGGAGAGGGGGGTCGAGAGGCGCACGTGCGGTGGCAGAGTCCCGAGGTAGCCAGGATGTCATGTGGGACGAAACAGGGAGGGGGTTGAGTGCCTGAATGGCCCCTCTCCTTCTTCTTTGCAACTATCAGAACCTATCCTGAGGTCTCCACCTTGGTGACTTCATCTCATCCTCCTCGCCCCCCAAAGGCCCCACCTGGCAGCGCCACTGTGGAATTAGCTCTCCATCCTCCTTGTACCTCACAGTGGGGATCATCTAAGTTGCTCATCTCAGGTGTTTCCTTACAGCAGTGGAAGCTGACTAGCTGACTTTCTTGATTACTAGAGGTGCAAAGTGTTTTGAAAGTGGGGACTGTCTTCGGAATTTGTGCTGTTTTTTCCTCATCGTGTTGACCATTCTTGAATCTTGGCTTTTCATACAAATTTCAAAATTTATTAATATTCATAAAATAACTTTCTGAGATATTGATTGAGATTTGCTTAATCTATTGCTCAAATTGGGAAGAAGTGACATCTTAATAATATTGACTCTTTTTACCCAGAGATATCTATGCGTGTTTGTTTATCTTAGTACTGCTGTGAACTGAACTGAGGGGTAGGGGAAGCAGTGGACTATCTGCCCTCCCAATTTGGCCAAAGTTTGAGTAAACTAATGTTTGCATTTTCATGGGCTATTTTTGTAGTCTTGATGGTGGGCCAGCAAAATAATTCAGTTATCTTAGTTGAGGCCTCAAATCAAGACTCTAAAAGTGCCAGCCCCTGTCACTCACCACTCCTGATCACTTGTAACCTTTGATGACTGCAACAAATAGCTGAGTAACACACAACTTTTACTTTTTTTTTTTTTTTTTTGGTACTGGGGATTGAACTCAGGACCTTGCACTTGTGAGGCAGGCAACAGCAGCCCTGAGCTAAATCCCCGGTCCAATTTTTAAATATTTAATTAGATGCATATCTAAGTATTTCAGTTTTCTTTGGGGCAGCTTAAATGCCATTGTGTTTTTATTTTCAAATACCTATTGTTGATTGCTGATGTGTAAAAATGCAAATGATCTGGGCCTGGTGGCAAATACCAGTAATCCCTGCATTGAGGAGGCTGAGGTAGGAGGATTTCTGCAATTCCAAGGCCAGCCAGTGCTGCACAGTGAGTTTAAGGCTTGCCTGGGTTACATAGTGAGATCCTGTTTCAAAAAAAAAAAGCAAATGAATTTTGAGTTGAACATGGTAGCACATTTCTGTAATCCCAGAATCCAGAAGGCTGAGGCAGGAGAATAGTGAATTCTAGGCCGGCCGAAGCTACCCAGCAACATAGAGAGTCTCTGGCTCAAAACAAAAGAAAACCAAAGAAGTACTGGCTTTTGTGTATTAACATTGTGTTCTGCATGTAATCTCAGTGCAAGTCAACACAACATTTTTTTTCCTGAAAGTATTTGGAACCATTAAAAGCATTGAACAAGCTGTGCATGGCGGTTCATGTCTGTAATCTCAGCACTCAGGGGGCTGAGGCAGGAGGATCCATGTGAGTTCAAGGCCACCCTCAGAGACTGAGTTTCAAAGTCAGTCTGGGCTATATAATAAAACCGTGTCTCAAAAAAAGAAAAAAAGCATTGGGGGGTGCTGGGGATTTAGCTCAGTGGTTCAGGTGCCTGCCTCGAAAGCGCAAGATCCCAAGTTCGATCCCTGGTACCAAAACAAAAAAAAAGCATTGGACAAAAGTGGTGAACCCATTATAACTCTGCTGGAGAAGACTGATCTGGAAGCAGATTGGATGTGAGGAAGAGAGGCTGGAGGCAGACAGTGCATGAAGGAAGCTTTATGTGGGCAGCCTATGAAAAATCAGGTTCAGAGAAAGAGTGTTGCAGCAGCAGTGGGAAGGAAAGAGCAGATTCAAAGGTAGATGGCTTAAATTTGCCTTTCTTTTTCCTGCTTATGGGTCTCTTCATACACACTTTCCTCTTTTATGCCCTATCACCCTCTTCACCTATGTCTAATTTTTCCTCAAAAATCAATTCAGGTGCTGTGTCCCAATAAATCTTGGTCTCCACAGGCTCCCCACAGCCTCTACCATGTCCTCCATCAAACTGAATGCTGTCTGTCTTTATCTTTATATGTCCAACAGCCTTGCCTACTTACTTGACTCTGTCTTTCCGTAGACCAGGCACTCCTGAATCGGAGTAGCCTAGGGTCTGGCCCAAGACAGACTTACATGAATGAATAATTCACTCACATCTACTGTTGCAAGTCAGAAACTTACTGTTAGGCCTGACTTAAGTGAATCCTTCAACAACAAATGGGACAAAGCACACAGGCTGCTTTCAGCAAACAACAGCAGCTTCTCAGTAAATAGGGCAAATGGACTCAAAATGTAGTATACAACCACCCTGGTGCTGAGAAGTCGGTCATTGTCTAACACTAACACCTGAGCAGACGGTCCTTTGGAATCCAAGTTATAAACATTTCACCCCAGATTCCTTAGCCAGTCCAATACCTATACAAGCCCAATTCCTTTCCCAGTTAGTTGCTAATATATATCTCTCTCTTGGTGTTAGCCCATCCACTCACGGATGAAATCTCACCCAGCTAGCTGCCACTATGTCTCTTACCAATGTCAGCTCATCCACATGCGAATGTGATAAACTCGGCTTTTCCAAGCTGGCTGCTAGAATCTCCGGATTTTAGTCCCTGTTAACTGGAATAAACTTTCCTTTCAAAAGCCCATTTTGGACAAGTGGATTCTTTATAACAATTACTAAGTATTTGGTGGCTGTTATATCACTTTTACATTTTTTCTTAAAAAACAGAAATTATAAAGCTTCAAAAAACTGAAGCTTTTCATCAAGAAGAAAGCACTAAATCTTTATGAGGAAGTGATCAGTTCCTCAGAACTGTGAGTTTTGGGTAATCTTGTTACACAAAGGAGAGTTCTTCCTTTATAAGCACCGACAATGTTATAAGCTTGAAGAGGAGATTTAAAGATCTAGCTTCTTATCCTCACTACAGAAGGAGTTTGCATCTGCTGAGAGGCAGGTTTCTCTTTCCTGGGGCTCAGAACCTATCTTCCCCTGCCTGGCAGAAGCAGCACTGGTGGGCTGGGGAGAAGAAAAGAGAAGGAATCCTCTGAACCTGGAGTCAGCACTGCTCTGAGCACAGCAGGAACTGAGCACAGACACCGGTAAGAGGGGACAACTTCTGGCTGGGATGAGCAGGGCAGTGAAGATGGCTGGGAGGAGGTGGTCAGAGATGAAGGTCAACATCTCAGGAGGGAGGAGGTGAAACCCAGGTTTCTGGCATGAGGGTTACTGCATGCAGTAGTACCAGTCAAAGAGAGGAATTATTTTTGCTTCTCTTACCCAGTCAAAGGAGAGGTCTGCTTACCTCACATTCTTTCACTGGAATTGTGAGACTACATAAGAGAATTTAAAAAATAAGTATGGAATCTTTAAAGACAAAATAAGAATATAAATAGTTATGATTAATAATTTTTCTTTTATGACTTCCATTAATACCATGATCTTCTCTTTTCATATACAGAAAAGATGGTGGGAGATGTGAGATTTCCACTCCTACTGCTGCTGGGGCTACTGTGTCCTCTTTGGGCTGTGTCTCAGCCCTTCACACGGTTTCAGTGGTTTGCCATTCAGCATGTAAGCCCAAATCCAATCGCCTCATGCAATGTGGCCATGAGACCTATCAACCAACATCTCCCTCGCTGTAAGGGTACAAACACCTTCCTGCATGACTCTCTCCAAAATGTGATTAATGTCTGTAGTTTGCCCAACATGCGCTGCCAGAATGGTGTGAACAACTGCCACCGGAGTGCAAGTCCTGTGAACAAGACTGTCTGCCGGCTCATTAGAGGGAGCACCAAACCTAACTGCCGCTACACGGCTAGAGCCATGGTTGCAAACTTTGTTGTGGCCTGTAGTCCACCTCGGGCAGGTGACCCTCCGGATCCGCTGGTTCCTGTACACTTAGATTAGATTTGCTAAAGTTTTGATCGCTTTTCTCTTTTTTGACACTATTTCTATTACAGTTTCTTTTGCTTTTGATTTTCTTGTTCCCACAAGAAGAAACAGGGGAAGTGTTGGGAGAATTAGAGTTCCTAGGATACTGTACCACACCTGGGATTGAATATGAATAAAAATAGTTCTTTTCTGCTTTGGGATCTGTCTGTGTTGAGGCACGGCAAATATGGAAAGGAGGAAGAGTTCTAGGCCTTTGGGACTTTTGCCAAGCTTTATTTCAGTGCATTCACAACAATAAAATGACTTCCTACTGCATTCCATTGAGTGTGACTGTGTTTTTATCACCTTTCAAATCATCTCCTGCCAGTATTCCAAGAATGTTTTTATTTGTAGGTTCCTATTGATACAGGACCTCCAAATGATACAGGGGAAATAATATAATTTCCAACCTGCTAGGTGTCAGATACGCTGAGTTTGAGCTCCCCAAAATTGAAGAATGGATTCTGTGGCACAGTGGAGGTTAAGAGTAGGAAAATTTTATTAAGAGAGATAGCTCCTGAGAAAGACATGAGGGGATCTAGATGGGTTGCTGTGGATCTCACCTCAGAGAGAAACTTTTATAGAGCAAAATCATGAGGTGGTAACCATGAGGGTTAAGGTTATGATCAACCAGTAAGAGTATAAGTATAGCTACTTGGGTAATATTGATCCAATGGGAAGCAGGTCTCACAGCAGTTATACCTGGAAAGAACAAAGAATTTTTTTAGGAAAGGATAGTTCCTGGGATCTGGTCACCTATGGAGGTGACTGGTCTAGACTTTTTTTGGGTCAGGTGTTAGCACTTATCCCTTGGGGAAGTACGGAGGTCTGGTAATTTCATCTTTATCTTGAGGCCTGGGTACCAACAGATGCACCTCCAACCACAGTGGTAATGTGTTTTCATCTTTTGTATTGAGTTTCTCGAGGGCCTAGCCCCGTCTGGGTGCCTATAATATTTCTACCTAACTTATCTGTCTGTGAATCCACAGTATGAATCTGTGTACTAGATTGGACAGATATAAACCAGACTCTTGTGTATCCCACACTCTAGTGCAAGTGTACATCCTTTGGTAAAAGAAAAAGCAACTGCATTTACTGAAGATATCAGGAAAACATGCTCAGGTGGCTTGAATGGAAAAGTAGTGTCAGGGAGACAAGAAAATAAAAAGCATACAGAATGGCCTGGGGATGTAGCTCAGTGGTGCTGTACTTGCCTGGCAAGCACAAGGTCCTGAGTTCAATCCCCTGAGTACCACCCCCTCAACAAAAAAAAGCATATAGAAAAATCAGGCTTTTGAATTTTAAAGAATGTGCACCTCAGTCTAGGTGTCTCTCATTTGGTCTCTGGATAAGATTGACAGGAATTATAGGTTGCTGAGTCATCTCAGAGACACTGTAACTTGAGTATGTTTCCCAGAGTTCACTCTGAATAACTTACATGCATGAGATGCAATTCCATATTTATGAACCTTTAATGAGCTTCGAGTGAAGGAAAGGTTACTGAAGGTCAGGCCACTGCCTAGTATGCCTGTGCTCTGGAATGGAGATATAGAGATTGGCTGGACTTTGGTTATTTTTATTTTTGCTTCTCTTAGAACAGTGTAAGGAGGTCTAACCCTGGGGTGTTGCCTGAATTTAGGTGGTGGAGGGGGAGTGGTCTCCCTGTACTACCTAGGCCACCTTTGAGGTCTCCCTGAGAACTCAACCACCTCCCTTGCCCCTGTGTCTCTGTCAGTGCGAGCAACGAATCCTCTAGCCCCTCAAACACTGCTCGTGATTTTGTATGTTTCCCTTGAAGCCAGTGTCCATTCTTTTGTTGTTGTTGTTGTTGTTTTTCCTAGTACTGGGGATTGAACTCATCACCTTGCTCTTGCTGGGCAGGTATGGTGCCACTGAGCTGAATCCCTGGTTCAGTCAGTATATTTCTTATTTGAAGATGATACAGATCCCTCAGAGATGGATAGACAGAGAAAGAGAGAGAGAAAGAGAGCAGGGAGAGAGAGAGAGAGAGAGAGACAGAGAGAGCGAGAGAGAGAATGGTATTTTCTTTTTTATTGGGGTGTGTGTGTGTGTGTGTGTGTGTGTGTGTGTGTAATCAGGAAATGTTGAACTACAGTCCTAATTCTTTTTATTTATTTTAAAAATTTTGAGATAGGATCTGGCTTAAATTGTCCTCAAACGCACAATCCCCCTGCCCCAGCCTTGCAGGTGCTGGGATTATAGGCATGAGCAACAATGCTAACAATGTCCAGTCCTTTATTCAGTTTTTAAAAAGTTGAGACAAGTGCATACCAAGAGCAGGGCTTAGGAGCAGCCTTTCCTTTCACAATTAGAGAAAAAGCACTGAGTGCAAATACTGACGAAGGTGGCTCATAGAAAATAAGAAACTGATCTAGTGATCATTTCCCTTTTTTTTTTCATCTTGGGGATTGAAACCAGGTCCTTCACACAAAGCTACATCCCCAGCTCTTATTTTATGTGTTTTATAATTTTGAGACAGTGTCTTGCTAAGTTGCTAAATAGGCCTTCAACACACAGTCCTCCTGTGTCAGCCTCAGAGCGTTGGGATTACAGGCCTATGCCAGTGTACCTAGCTTTTTGTTTTAGACAGGGTCTCCCTATGTAGCTGAGGGTCACTTTGAACTTTCCATCCTCCTACCTCAACTTCAGGAGTGCTGGAATTACAAGCATGTGCTGTTTTTATAGACAGCTATGTTATGTACAAATATTATAGGCAGTCAGCCAGGGATAGGCCTTCAAGAAAGTCAATGCAACAGAAGCAAACACATTACAACTGTGGCCAGAGATGCATTGATTGGAGCCAGGCCTCAAGATAAAGATGAAATGGCCAGGCCTACCTACTTCCCCAAGGGATAAGATAAGTGGTAACACGTGGCCATAAAGTCTAGATCGACATCAGTCACCCCAGTGTGTGACCAAGATCTCTGGATCCATCCTTTCCTGAAAAGTTCTTTGCATATGTATGTGACCTGCTTCTGTACTGGATCAATATTACTAAATGGTTATACTTGGAATATTTTTGGTTGACCATAGTTTTGACTCATGTTGTACCCACCTTGTGATTTTGCTGTTAAAACTGCCTTTGAGAAGCGGGCTTTTTGGGAACACACTTGGGAGTCCTCCTGTCTCTTAGGAGCTAAAATGTCTCTGTCTCCATAAATATGTCCTACTCTTCACCTCTGTTGTTCCTTAGAATTCATTCTTTGATTTTGGGAAACACAAACTTGGCATATCTGACATCTCACAGCTTGAGAGTTATTTTATTTTCCCTATATCACTGGTAGGTCCTATATCACCATGACACTCAACTATTTACTCTTTTAAAAAATTCTTAAAATTTATTTATTTATTTCAGCTATTTACTCTTCTTTGAAGAACTCACTTCAGGTGTTGGTGGCTGCTCTGTCTTGATGTGGGATAGGGCTGGACTGAGGGGCTACTGGCTCCTAAGTTGATGGAGGAATTTATCTCACAGAGAAGCAGGAGTGGATGGATGACCAGAAGAGGCAGAAGATGATCATTTTGTCCGTACACTGACAGCTGTGAGGAGTAAGGAGGGCTGGGTCACTGAGATGTGTTCACCTGTCATCTTAGTCCATATGGGCTTCAATTACACAATACCTGGGACTGTCAGAGTCACTCCCAAGTCTATAAATGTGCCAAGGCAATAACAGAGCTGGTCATATGTTGGTGGTCTCTCTAGAGGGAGACCTGAAACCCCAGAAAGCACCGACTTTTAAAGAAAGAAAAGGAGACAGCCTGGGGGAGGAGCAGCAGTTTAATTCCTGTGGCACTATTCGACCATCACAAAGGAAAGAAGCAAGGCTTTTATACATGTAGGAAAGCAGCTTAGTTATTCTGGCTATCGTCTTTCTGATTTTCACCTCTGATGATAACCAGTGACTTTAAGTGACTCATAAAAGCTACTGGCGAATTCACAAGTCCCCTGTTTCCTTTACCAATCCCGTACATCAAAGAGCACACCACAGCCCTCTTCTTATCAGATAGTATCAAGACAGCAGGACGACTTCAGCCAAAATCAAGCCCACCGGCCCACCACAAACATCACAGATGTGCATAGTGAGTCCTATCTCTCTCACCACCCATAGAGTCATTGGGTCGCGGTCCTCTGATCCCAGGAAATAGTAAATAAGAAAACTATGAAAACCTGTTTTCTCCCGTGAGACTTTTACAAGGTCTCAAAGTTTTCTGGCATTCTTTTAACAAACAGACTTGTGGAATTTCCCAGAAACGACTTAATTTTCTCAGTTAACAAACATCTTGTGATCAATTCTTACAACTACATAGCTGAATTCTACAATTTCTCATAGTCATACATGTTGGAAGTAGGGCCTTTCCCTTGTTCTTTGAGCCTGTAGACTAATGACAGACATAACTACCAGTAAAGGATCCAATGTAACGAATAAGGGAGGACTGAATCCTAATCTTGTGCTTTCACTAGGCCTCAGGAAGGGCTGCCATGAACTGAGGGTTGACTCACAGGCCAAGTACACTGGAAATCTATAGGAGATGGTGACAGTAAGAGGAGATATGCCTGCATAGAATTTAGGGATGAAGTGGGACTGGGGGACTACTTCCTGAATTAATCTCTCAGCAGAAAGACTAAGGAGTCCTGTGTTCCAGTCACAGCTGTGCCACTAGCAGGGGCGCATGACATGGGGCTTATATTAGGTGAGGGATGGCAAATGTGTGCCGTATTCTCTTCATGTAGAGGCAGTGCTTCAACCACAGCATCATATAGATTTTTTTTTCTACAGCTGTCTAGGTAGGTTCTTCCAATAAAGTTGGTATCCAAGGTGAAAGCTACTTGAAATACC
This sequence comes from Heterocephalus glaber, assembly GCF_053883595.1. Lineage (NCBI taxonomy): Eukaryota > Metazoa > Chordata > Mammalia > Rodentia > Bathyergidae > Heterocephalus > Heterocephalus glaber. The sequence continues at coordinate 1,752,846 of NW_028258403.1, read as the reverse complement.
TCAATATAATGACCTGGAGTCTCTTCCAAGCTCTGTGGGCTAAGATCCTGACTTGCCAGGTAACAGATATTTTTCTGATGTGGAAACATCTCATTCAACAAAAAATAATGGAAACTTAGGGTTATAATTTCAGAGACTCCTTTCATTTTTAGTACATGCAATGTCTTCCTGGGGCTGTGCTCTCTCTCCTAGTATGCTAGAGAATTACGGCATTTGAGCTTGACCTTTGTCCCTTTACCCAGCACCATCATGCTCTTTTTTGTAGCTACCTTTTATCTAAAATAGCATACACCTAAAAGTTTCATACTTCACATCAAGCAATCAACAAAGAAAGGGAATTTTCTCACATCCTTTTCTTTTTTTTTTTGGTACCGGGGATCGATTTCTCACATCATTGAAGTGTATCAATCTGAAGGGGGAGGGCATTTAATTTTTCCATTTGCTGTTCACCAAAAGGAATCTGATTTCCATGCCTTACTCCTTGCTGGAAAGCAACCTCAGAAACAGCACCTGGCTAGGATGCTTCAGGAATCAGGTGGCTGCAACTGTGTTTTCTCGAAAGAACCAGTGAAGGAGTTAATATGGGGCCAACCTCACCACCCTCTCAGACCCAAAACCATGTGAAAGCAGGACTGAGGAGAGGGAAGCATGTGTGTGTTGGACAGGAGTTGCCTGCCCTAAACCAACAGGAAAAAGCAAGCAGGCTGCTTTCAGCAAACAACAGCAGCTTCCCAGTAAATATGGCAAATGGACTCAAAATGAGGTTTACCACCCCCCATAGTACAGAGAAGACCAGTAACTGTATACCTACCTGAGAAGACTGTCCTTGGGCATCTAAGTAATAAAAATTCCTTATGATTATGGCCCCTTACCCCAAATCTACAGAAGTATGGTCTTCCTTTTGTACTGGCTGCTATTTCTCTCCCAATGTTAGCCCATCCACTCACAGATGAAATCTTTCCCTGCTACCTGCTAGAATCTCCTGATTTAAATTCCCGATTCTAGTCCCTGTTCAGTGGAATAAACTTCTTTTTCTCACCGTAAAGAGCCTGTTTCTTGACCAATGGATTCTTTATAACAGGGAGCAGTTTTCTGATGGGTCCAAGAAGGCTCCTAAGAGGAAGCCCCATCATACAATGTGGAATGAGGAGTAGTTGGTAAAAGCACTAGAGAAGCGATGGACCTTTCATGCACAGGTGCTGCTGAGGGAAAAGACAAAGAGATGGGAAGCATGCTGAAGGTAGAGAAGGCCCTAAGTGTACAAGATGGTAAATCACTGGTTCATGTCTTAATTAAAAAAAAGTCAAAATTACTTATTGTGGTTATATAACATCTCCCAATAAAATGAGTTTAAACATCTTTTATTATCCTTTTATATTCTTGTCATCCAAACATGGAATCATATTGCAGTTGATATCCTTGTGTGAATATGGACACTAAAATCACCCACACAGGACAGCATGCAGAGCTAATAGCACTGGCTTTACCATTTTTCCTGTGGAATCACTTAATTCCTTCAATTGTTAGGCAAGCTTATTCTGTATTGTGCATGAGGCAATTTTATAAATTTCATATATGATGAAAAGGGGTTGCTTGTAGACTTCAAATCATTGGAAAAATTGTACCATGAGTTTATAGCTCTAGGCTAAACTGACACAATATAGTTACAAGGCTGTATTGTATTAAAAATAAGTTTTGGCCTTGGTAGCATCCTTTCCAAAAATAAATTTTCACTGTGATAGTTTGGATTCCTGATTAGCCTTAAAATAGCTAAAAAAGTGGCCACATCACGCCTCTGTTAGCTGAACATAAATACCATCCAGAGCTGAGTGGCATCCTAACTCTTAAGCAGCTTCTCCTTTCAAGTCAGAAGCTCAGGGCCTTCCCTGACACCGCTCTCCCTGTTCCCTCAGTGATCACCGCCTGGGTTCTGGAGACCTGAGTGCTGAGAGGCGTCAGATTGTCCTGCTGTCCTGTGGGATGACTCAGGTCAGACCTGCCCAGTCCTCCTTGAAATTGTGTTCAAAGCACAGCCCTGGGCAGATTCTTCTTAATGCTTCTTGTGTGATCATTCCGTAACTATTTGACTGCCCTCCGTGGCCTGTATGGTACATCCAAGTGACTTAGTTGATAGGAGAGATCTCGGGCTAAGGATGTGTTCTTGTGAAGCAGACATTAACACAAAGATGTTAAGAAGGGACCCTGGATTCTTGGAGTTATTCTATCTTCAGTTCCAAAAGACTGCAAACTGTGGGCTTACTGCCTGGTTGCATTAGCTTCAACACCACATCAGTGTCACAGGAGCTGTTGAGTCACTGGCTAATTATTCTACTATTTGCAATGAAGGGACTGTAAGGTAAGCACAGCAGGCAAACACCTTGCCTTCCACAATGAGGTGGAAACAACTGTTGAGGACATTGGCCACAGGGTTGCTGAAAGCCTCCTTGGTGTCCAGCACTTGGTGTTTCTTCAGTCTTGGGTCACTCTAGCAATGAGCACCGTTAAGCTGCTGATAAGGAGCCACCAACTGTCAATACTGCCTTGCACACAGCTTCCACCTTGGCTCTCTGTGGAAATGCAGTGTGTGCTCCTTGCCCAAGCCCCATGAAGGGTTTTCACAGTAACTGGGTGGGGTGGAGGGGCTGGTTAATTGTATTCCAACGTGGAGAAGGAACTAAGTAAGCTTAGTTGGAAAGAGATTTGATGCCCTGAGCTTTCCTTGGTCTGAGGGCTCATTCTTGTTGTAAGCAGCCTCCTAAGGTTTCTCTCCTGAGGGCACTGGACAGCTGTGTAGTGTGACCTACTTGATCAGGTTGCAGGAGTGAAATAGGAAAGTTCAGAGCTCTTCATGCTGTCTGCACTGATAATTTCTTATTTTTCTTTAGAGAGGTTGGAAAAGAATGTTCAAATAGAGTTATAGAACAGGCAGAGGACTCAGCTCGGTGGTACTGAGCCTGCCCAGCAAGTGCAAGTTCCTGAGTTCAATCATTGGTGCCAAACCAGAATACAGAGTGACATGTTGGAGGAGAGTTGGAGCAGAAGAATTTCTCCCTAAAATCTGGAAGATTGATTCTAAATGGAACCACCATAAAATTTGAAAATAGAAGGCATTTATTTAGACATTTGCTAAGTCTGAGATGAAAATTATCACCCATCTGCACACTACTTTATACATTGAATCAGGGCAAAGGGAAATTTTAACAAAAATGACCTCTCTTGTTAACTCCATGAGAAATATGAGGAACTTTCCTAGAACGTTATTAAGAACATTTCCATAATGTCAAAACAGAGTCTGCTTGATTTCACCTCTCTCTTGAACAAAACTGGATGGAGAAAGTCTTTCATTTTAGCCCTTTTTCTGCTGTCCTCAATCTTTCATTCTTCCATAGAAGGATTTTTTTCCAGGTAGAATTTTTCATGTTGAAGTTTAAGATAAAGCTATAAATTAAAGAATGAAATGTGTACAGGAGGTGAGAGATGAGTTCACCGATGTTAAATGTTCACAGACACACATTTAAAGTGTTTATATTTAAAGGTTTATTCTAGTGTGCATGAATAATCAATACAGCAAATCTCTAGTTTCATGATTCTTAGTTTATTCAAGAGAACAGTATGGAAATGTGAATAAATATTAAAATGAAACATTAATCAATAGTGTAGGTGGATTGCCTGGTGCTATGGTGCAGGATGACTGGCATAGGGAGAACCCTGAGATAAACAGTCAGGCTTCCCTGGGTCTATACTCTAATTGCCTGGATTTCTTACTTTCAGCTATTGCACTATTTCCAAGTAGTAGTGATTACTGCTGGAATATTTAGGAGTTGGATTTTCCTTCTGGTGCCTCTCAAAGAGATCCTTGGTCTCTTATATTGTTAAGGTTTGTTTTTCTACAAAATCTTCCTTACAAAGAATTTCCCATATAGCACAGCCTAAGTGTTCTAGCTCTACTTTTTCAGCTGGTATCTCTGAACCTTTCCAAACTCTTCCTCTTCCCAGAAGATAGTTCCAAAGGCTCTCAGCCACGTGGCCATGTAATGTCACAGTAACAACCCCACTCTCAGTACCAAAATCATGTCTTAGTTACTTTTTTCTTGTTGCTGTGACAAATACCTGGCACCCACTCAAAGGTAAAGGAGTAAATGTTTATTTAGCTTACAGTTTCTAGAGGTTTTCAGTTCATAGTTGGCTGGCTCCAAGGCAAGTTGGCAGAGGAGGAACAGTTCATAGTGGCCAGAAAGCAGCAAAATCAACAAGGGAATCTTCCTGTCAATAGCCATTCTACATAATTTGTGGTGAAAATCATTTAATAATTACAGTATGGCTATGGCTGACTAAGGCCCAATGTCACCTTGGCTGGAAGCTGGCTATGGCACTGGGAAACATAACTCCATTTACATCCTGGTTCTTTGAGAACTGAGTGGTAATAAAAAAGGAGAAAGGTTTCACCATGGGGAAGGACAACTTCTTTATTAGCCTGCTATCTTGTCCCATCTACTGTTGTAAGAATGCTCTCCTTACTGCCCTCAAGAACATAAGATCCTCATTGACCTAAGACCCTCAGCAACATAGGATTACTGCTGCTCTCTAAGTCACTTGATAGTCTTCCAATTATTGTGTGTGCCCAATAAGTAATGGCTAGCTTGGAGTGTCTTTGACCACTCTGAGGCACTAACCTTCCTGCCTCCCATGTTCTTTGAAATCACCTAAGTCTCTATTGTCTTTCTTTCTTTAGTCCTTGTGGTCCCCCTTTCCAGGCAGTTGGAAGATTGATCCCTCTCCCACACCTTAACAGCGTCTTTCTGCCACTTTTATCTTATACAGGGTACTGAGATTAGGGTGGTTCCAAAGCAATCATTGTACTGGTTTAGTAATCAGATGCTCTTAATCCCAGCATCACACACTCTAAATTCAGCCACATCTACAAAACCCACCTAATATCACATAAGGCTTTGGGGAGACATCTAGACCCAAACCATAACAGTACTGAACCTCATATATACAGTGCTATGTTATTTCCAATACATACATCCCTATGATAATAATTTATACAGTAGGCACAGTGAAAAGTCAACAATAATCAGTAATAAAACAGCAATTATAATCATATATTGTAATAAAAGTTGTGTGAATATTCTCTCAGCCTGTCTATCTTGTACTGTATGCACCCTCTTTCTTATCTGTGGTGAACCATGCATAACTGATTTCTTGGGAAATGGAGTGGTGGATAAGAGGAGACCATTCTATATAAACATATGTGTGTATACAGGATAGTAACTTCAGCTCAGGTAATCGGATATGTCCTCTGGGTTTAGGGCTAATCTGTGATGAAAATCAGATTTAAATTTTATAAAAATTCAGACAGTAACTGTCTTGTATACCTAAAATGTACCAATAAACTTAATGGAAAAAAAAATCAGAATTGTGGAGAATGTAGACATTCCTCTACAGTCACAAGCACCACACTCCTATTTTTTGGCCAAGGTTTCGGAGAACCAGAGAGAACAGCAATGGAAAGAATTTGTAAGGTCTTTCATTCCAAGTTCTTCATTTTATAGCATAGACCCAGAATGGCTGACATGATTAAATACATGAATTCCTGACATGAGAGTGAAACACATGATTCTTTGACATGAGAGTGAAACACATGAGTCTTTGAAATGAGGAGTGCGTTAGTACTTCACCACAATTTTAAAAGATGAGGTGGGTCTATGGTTGACTTGTGAAGATCTCCAAAAGAATGCGCGCAGTCAGAGGGGGAGGATGGAGGAGCCTGGGAGGGAGGAGGAGCTGGCAGAGTGAAGTCAGGTGATCACTCACACGGGGATGTGTAAGTGCGCGGTCCCGCCAGCAGAGGGCAGGAGCAGCGATGAAATGAACGAGAAGTCCTGGGGGTTGGGGTGGCGCTGGCGAATCAGAGGAAGAGAGATGCAGATACTCCACTGCCCACGTCTCCATTCTCTCCTGTAGGACACATCACACGACTCATATGCGGACTCTTCCTAATCCCCTCCTGAACAGCCCTGTCTTCTTCTGGGTCTGGAACTCTGTCAATCTCAGTGAATCCCTCTCTCCAGTAGGGATAATGGGGATTGTGGGGCGCTGCTTATCTTGGAAGTAAGACCTCCCCACCCCGATGGGGTTGAATTTTTACACTCAATAGCATTAGGGACAGCTAATGAATCCTCTCTCTGTGCTGACACTGCCCTGCAATCAGGGCTCCTGTGGCAGAAAAAGGGGTGACAAAGTTTGTAATAGCTAAATCTTGGAAGCAGCCCAATTGCCCATCAACTGGAAACTGGATAAAGAAGATTTACTTTTTAATAAAATGGAGTACTACTCAGCCATAAAGAAAGAGAAACTAGAGACATTTATAGTTAAATGGATGCACATTGAGGCGATACTCTTAAGTGAAATAAATAAAACACACGTGTAAATACTGGATAATTTTTCTGGTGTGAGAAACTGAAAGTGTAAATAAGGATCAAAATGTATAATAGATAGTGTGAAACAGGAAGAAAAACTCCAAGGGGGAAGGGGAAGAAGGAGGGGTTGGGGGAAGGAAAGAAGGGAAAGGAATAAATATGAGAAAAAGAAAAAACAGAAACAAAATCTTTATAAATAGGGAGGGGTGGAGGGGCTGAAGGGAGGACAAGGGAATGGGGAAAAAATATAAGAACCAAGATAGATTATGTAAAGGTGCAAATTCCCCATGATGAATGTCATCACATTGTATACCTAAAATGTACCAATAAAATTAATGAACAAAAAAAAGAGGGGTGACCAGCACCTATGGGTCCTGGGGCGAGGGGGTCTCTGGGGAGCCCTGCCTCTTGGCTCCTCCCTTACTCGCAGGGCTTTTCTTCTCAGGCTCCCCGCTAAGCTCCCCCTCTCCCGTGGGGAGTTGCTGTTGGAGACTCAGGGCTCACCTATGGTCCCCTCTTCACAGGCTCTTGCTGGTCTTATCCAGCCTTAGGCTTCACCCCTACTTTCCCACAGCTCCCGACTTTGCCTTCAGCCTCTCTCTGTCTCTGTCTCTGTCTCTGTCTCTCTCTCTCTCTCGCTCTGTCCCCCCCCCCCTTGGGACTAGTACATCCAACTGTCTACTTGGCATCTTCACTAGGACGTCAGCGTCGGACGTTTCAAATTTCACGCGACCCACATGCAAGTCATCATCACCTTCCCAGCTCCTTCCCTGAAACTGCTGCCAGCTCCGCAGTGCCCTGAGAGGACTGTAATGCGCCGTCCGGCCGGCAGAGAGCAGCAGCGCCCGAAGAATCCTGTGCTGCGCTTGCCCCAGAACCAAACCAGGAAGGTCTGGGGGTTCCCTGAAACTCAGCAGACCCCGCCTCCCTGCAGGGCCGGTGAGAGAGTGGAGAGGGGGCTCGAGAGGCACACGTGCGAGTAGTTGATTCCCAGGGTGGCCAGGATATCATATGGGAAGAGACAGGGGAGTGGGTGTGTGTCTAAGCCGTCCCTCTCCCTCTTGTTTTCAACTATCAGAACCTATCCTGAGGTCTCCACCTTGGTGACTTCATCTCATCCTCCTCGCCCCGCAAAGGCCCCACCTGGCAGCGCCACTGTGGAATTAGCTCTCCATCCTCCTCAAGCCTCAGTGAGGCTCATCTAAATTGCTCATCTCAGGTGTTTCCTTACAGCAGTGGAAGCTGACTAGCTGACTTTCTTGATTGCTAGAGGCGCAAAGTGTTTTGAAAGTGGGGACTGTCTTTGGAATTTGTGCTATTTTTTCCTTATCGTGTTGACCATTCCGAATCTTGGCTTTTCATACAAATTTCAAGATTTACCAATATTCATAAGATAACTTTCTGAGCTATGGATTAATATTGTGCTTAGTCTATGGATCAAATTGGGAAGAAGTGACATCTTAGTAATATTGACTCTTCCTATCCACAAACGTGGATTATCTATGTGTCTAGCTTAGTACTGCTGTGAACTGAGGTTTCGGGGGAAGGAGTGGACGATGTGTTCTCTGAATTTGGCCAAAATTTGAATAAACTAATTTTTGCATTTTCATGGGCTATTTTTGTAGTCTTGATGGTGGACCAGCAAAATAATTCAGTTATCTTAGTTGAGGCCTTTCACCGCCCTTGATCCCCTTTAACTTTTGGTCACAGTAAGAAATAGCTGAGTAACACAGAGTCTTTACCTCTTTAATTAGATGCATACCTAAGTATTTCTTTTCTTTGGGGCACTGTAAATGACATTGTGTGTTTAATTTCAAACTCCTGTTGTTCATTGCTGGTTTTGTAATCCCAGAATTCTGTGAGGTGAGGCAGGAGGTTAGTAAATTCTAGGCCAGTGGAGGCTACCCAGCAACACAGAGAGACTCTGGTTCAAAACAAGTGATCATTTCTCTTAAACTGTGAGTTTTGAGTAATCTTGTTACACAAATAGAGTTCTTCCTCTATAAATATGAATAATGTTATAAGTTTAAAGAGGAGATTTAAAGATCTAGGTTCTCATTCTCACTGCAGAAAGAGTTCACATCTGCTAGGAGGCAGGTTTCCCTTTCCTGGGTTTCAGAACCTATCTTTCCCTGCCTGGCACAAGCAGCACTGGTGGGCCGGGGAGAAGAAAAGCAGAAGGAATCTCTGAGCTCACCAGGAACCAAGCACAGGCACCGGTAAGAGGGGAGAACTTCAGAATGGGATGAGCAGGGCAGTGAAGATGGATGGGAGGTGGTGGTCAGAGATGAAGGTCAACATCTCAGGGGAAAAGGTAGAAAACCAGGTATCTGATTTGAAGTTTATTGACCACATGAGTACAAGTCAAAGAGGGGATTGGGCTATCCCAATCAAAGAAAAAGTATACTCAGCTAATATTCTTTTCACTGGAATTGGGAGACTATGTGAGTAGAGATTTTTAAGACGTAAGAGATCTTAAAAGGCAAAATAAGAATATAATAGTTATGATTAATAATTTTGCTCTTATTGCTTGTGTTGTTACTCTAATCTCTTTTCCTACACAGAAAAGATGGTGTGAAATATGAGATTTCGTCTCCTGTTGCTGCTGGGGCTGTTTGCGCTACTGTGTCCTCTTTGGGCTGTGACTCAGGGCCTCACTGGGGCTCAGTGATTTCACATCCAGCACATTCAGCCCAGTGCTCTCCAATGCATGGGAGCAATGTTTCATGTCAACAGTTTCCTCCAGTGTTGCAAGCCTACAAACAGCTTTCTGCATGACTCTTTCCAAAACATGGCTGTTACCTGTGCAGTGCCCAACATTACCTGCTGTAATGGAAACAAAAATTACCACTGGGGTGCAAATCCTGTCAACCTGACTCTCTGCAGGCTCACTGGAGGGACGTTTCCTAACTGTTGCTAATCCCCCAGATTGTTCGCTGTGGCCTGTAATTATTGCCAGAATGTTGACCCTGCCTCTCTGTTGCTGGCTCCTGTACACTTAAGAGTTTTGATTGCTTTTCCTATCTTTTCACACAGTTTCTGCAACAGTTTCTTCTTCTCTCTCCCTTTTTATTTCTTTGCTCCCACAGAAGAAAGAGGTAAGTGTTGGGAGAATTCGTGTCTAGGATACTGGACTAGACCTGGGAATGAATATATGCATGTATATTTCTTTTCTGCTTTAGAGATCTGTCTGTGTTGAGATGTTGGCCTTCAGAATTTTGCCAAGCTTTATTGCACTGTATTCACATCAATAAAACCACTTTCTCCTGCATTCTAGGGAGCGTCACTGTGTTTCATGCCTTTTTATATCATTGCCCACCTGTATCCCAAGAACTATTTTTGTTTTTAGGTCCTTGCGGTACCTTTGAGGTCTCCCTGTGAACCTAACCACTTCCCTTGCCCCTGTGTCTCTGTCAGTGCAAGCAAGGAAGTTCTCCACCCCTTCTAATTCTGCTCATGATTTCATATATTTCATGTAAAGTCATTGTCCATACTTGTCCCTCCAACCTGGGATAGAAAACACTGTAGAACCCAGTAGGTGTGAGAACATTCAAGTCACGTGGTTTGAGATTATGGGTCGGCGGTGGTGGTTTCTTTGTTTCTGTCACTGGGATGTTCATCTTGGGGGGCTTGAAGGTTGCTGGATCTTCAGCCATTCAAGTGGCCTGGGGGCAGATGAGCTCCATGGGAGAGGGCTTCTGGGCTCCTTTGTAGGCCTGGACAGCAAAACCTCCAGAATCAGACTTCTGGAGGGGTCTTGCTCCAAAGACATTCCACTTATCTAATGAGGTTCTATCTTTATCCCCACTTCCAAGATCCATGGTGCTAGGATTTGGGCCCATTAAGGTGTGGAGGAACCAGACATGAACCAGCCTTTGGATTTCCGCTTCGGGGAAGAATGAGGGGTGCTGCTTGGGCAGGACTGGGCTGATGCAGGCTGCTTCTCTTCTTTTGTTGTCTCTCCGCTCTGCAGCTTTAGTTTCTTGTGATTTTGCTCTATAAAACTTCTTCTGTGAAGTGGGGACCGTGGCAACCCATTTTCAGGTCCCCTCCTGTCTCAGGAGCTCTATCTCTCTCTCAATAAATATTTCCTACTTTAAAAAAAATATAGTATATATTTTGTTATTTTATCCTAATCCATTCTCATATTACAAAGGCAATTTAGTGGAAGAATCTTCCTTTTGATACTTGAGTCATGTGAACACAAACAGAACTACACATTTTTTAAAAATGTGTGTGGATAACAACAGAAAGACAAGTTAAAACAACCACAAAATAATCGTCCTTTTTTACAGGTGGACATTGAAGTGGACCTAATTCAGTTTTCTTTTTAAAAGCCTCCAAAGACAAAAGGCAGCTTAAAATCTAAGATGAATGAAAAACAAATCGGTCCCTAAACTCCTGGTCTCCGGCACCGTTTCCTGTTTTCTGTTGCTTTGATGCAGGTTCTTCTTTGTCTGTTTCTTCTCCCGCTCTTTTCACTGGCCCAGCTGCACCATTTCCATCACGCTCTTCATCACTATGAAATGTTGTTTTCTTGCCCTGAAACTGTCCTTTTCCTTTAGCAGATCCAGGCTGGGCAGCTTTATTTCCTTTTCCTTTCCCTTTAAATCTGCGACCTTTTGATTTCCATTTGTTTAGGGATTCTTGTTGGTCTTCTATGATTTTTTTCAAAGCTTCTTTCTCCACCTCTCCTTCCAGGACTTCCCACGTCGCTTCTTTGTTCCTTCATTGTAGGCTACCATTGTTTGCATCTTTGGCTTTATCCAGTGCTTCCTTGGCTTTTTCTTGAACTAGAATCACTCCCTCTTTTGCTCCTCTGACAAAGTCTGTCCATTTTATTTCACCATGATTTGAGAAAAGGATGTGCAAATTTTCTCTACAGGTCTGATCATCTAAGTCACCTGAGACCTTCAGCAAGCATCCAATCTTTTCTTCTAGAGATTTCATTTCAGCATCTTCTGCTAACTTCTGATTTTCTTCTTGCTCTTGTTTAGCTATTAATTTAGCTTCCACTTTATTTTGCTTTCTTTCTTTTATGGGGGGGGTACCAGGGATCGAACTCTGGTCCTTGCGCTTGCACAGCAGGTGGTGAAACCACTGAGCTAAATCCCCGGCCCCTTTGCTCTCTTTCTTCATTTTTCTTTGCAAAATAATCTTCCTTAAAAAGCATTAGCAAGTCTGTGTCTATAGTTCTGGCCTGGAGTTTCTGCAAACTTCTTAGCAGATTCAATGCTAACAAACACAATAAATATTGATCCCTTAAACCCTTTGTGTAAATGTTGTTCTCATCTGGATATTTAGTACTTGACCTTTATCTTCTAGCCATTCTTTGATATCATCGAGGGTTACATCTGTTGGGAAGCATGGAGTGCTTCTGCCACAGGAAGGTTCTTGGTCTCCTCGGTGATAAGGCCCTTGTTCGGTGTGTAGCCAGCATCTCTCAGCCCTGCCTGTTGCTCGAAATGCTGAATGCTCTCCTGGGTCTGTTTTGTTTTCAGGGAACTCATGATGACATGGGTAGCTTTAGCCTTCACCACCAGGACCTTGTCTGTACTGTCAGTGGCCGTTGCCAGGGTCACGGCAGTGGGGGATACACTGGCCTCTCCTTCCTCCACCTTAGCGAGGTACTGGTACTTGTGCTCTGGAATCACTGGTTTCCAGGGGATGCTGCCCATGTCCGCTGGAGGAGGAGTCATGGGCGCAGGGTTCTCCAGGGCAGCGTCATAGCTGAATGCCTGGCTGCACATCCCGATGGGCAGGGACATCTTGCCTAGAGGCCCACTGGGCCCAAGAGCATGCACTTCTGGTTGTCTTGAAGCCATTGAAACACTGGGATCCAGGTGCTTTTTCTATAAAGAATTCGGAGATGGAGCCCGGCGTCTCTCTGGGCTCGGGTTGAGTGTCGCAGGCAGCAGTGAGGAGGCTCTCGCTGAGCGCCGTCCACTGTGGCGTCTCGGTCAGCGTGTGGTGACAGTGACGCCGGGAGCTGCTCCCGCGACAGCGAGTTCTCGGCGGCTTTAGCCCGGAGCTGGCTCTGCGGCTACCTGGCTGTTCGCTGCGAGTGCTCGACCTTTCTTTCCTGGACCCTTCGCCAGCAGCGACCCTGAGCCAACAGCCGGCACCACCGGCAATGGCAGTCTGGACGGCGTCGCACCGGCCCATCAAGGGGATCTCGAAGAACAAGACGGCTGCGACTTCCTCGGTGGCGGCCTCGGCCGAAGAGCCCCGCCAGAGCGTCGAGGAGGAGCTGAGATATCCCTGAAGAAATTTTGCCAAGAAAATATTCCTGTTTTGTTTTTTATCAGTTACTGGAAATGTAAAAAGTCCCAGCAGTGGGATGAAATGAACATCCTGGCAACCTATCACCCAGCAGACAAAGACTATGATTTAATGAACATAGGCGAACCAAGCACTCCTTTCCATAGTATGATAGGTGATGATGAAGATGCAGGTAGTGATTCAGAACCCACTGAAGCCCTAACTCCAGATGTCTTAGTTGAGAAATTAGCTACTGCTGAAGGCTCAGAGCCAAAGTATTGGATTCGGGAGCAAGAAAGCAGTGGAGAGGAGGATAATGATCTCTCACCAGAAGAGCGAGAAAATATGTGACAATTTGAAATGAAAAGGAAGCTTCACTACAATGAAGGACGGAATATTAAGTTAGCTTGACAGTTAATTTCATTTTTTTTTTTTGGTACCAGGTACCAGGGATTGAACTCGGGTCCCTTCCGCTTTTGAGGCAGGCGGCGGAACCACTGAGCTAAATCCCCGGCCCCATCGACAGTTAATTTCAAAAGACCTAAATGACGATGAGGAAGACGAAGAAATGTCAGAGACTGCAGATGGAGAAAGCGTGAATATTGAAGAAGCGAAGCAAGGATCTACTACAGGTGATCAACGGCAAAACAAATTCCAAAGTTCATAGAAGAGCTTTGTTCTGCACTGCAGTTGTCAAATACAAATCCCGTTACTATGATACACTGCTTCTTTTCTCCACAATTTATGATTTAAGTACCAAAATACATACCAGTTTATTATATATTGCCAAGAATTCAATGATAACCTTAGAGACTGATTAGACTGAAAATGCCTCATGAATGCACGCATCCTTATGCCTCATACTTCACCACAAATACGGTATAATGTCATCAGTCCAAAACTGCTTTACTTCTGTAAGAACACTGGTTAATTTGTATGAGATATTATATAGCTTTTTATGCGTTAGAAGTTAACGTCTTTTAGGGGGAGGGAAACTAATTTATTTTCATCACCTGTAGATGTGGTACCTCTTACAAAAAGTTTGTTGGGCTTTTTGTATTTTATCAAAAGCCAATTGGAACAGCAGGACATATAGGTTGATAAATACTCAGGCTTTAAAGGTATTTTTAACAGTTGTCTTCAGTGTGATTTGTCTGTTTGACTGAGAAGGATTCCAAGAGTTACTGTTATATTTTCTGGTTACTGCCTTCAAAATTCCTGTTGGATTTCTTTGTGCTTACAAGGAAAAGACTGAAATTTTTCTCATCAAAACTTAAATAAATTGCTAGGTTAAACTTGCACTAGTGTCTGCTCTGCTTGTTTTGATACACTGGGCAGACTTGAAATCAGTTTCTTCAATAAATGCAATTCTAATGTAGCTATCTCAGCTTTCCCTTACATACCTACCTTTATTTCCACTCCTTTCTACACATACAAGGATCACAAAGATTGTCACAATGTTGGGAACTCTCCTTTCTCTAACATACTCTGTCATTTGCTGTAATAATGAAATTCTCATTGCCTATCAATGCCTAATAGTTCTACTATGTGAAGAAAGTAGTTGAGTAGCAGCAATATTATAAACAGGATATATAACTCAACTGCTCAATTTCTGTACTTCTTTGGTTTACAGCTTGATAATTAAATTGCTTTTATTAGCTCATTTGACTTAATTAGACCTTAGGAAACGGGTAAGGAGTTGTTGCATGATAAGAGAATTGTATGTAACCAGTGATATGATTGTTCCTGAATGTATAGATAGAATTAAGCCTGAATATTTTTTAATTTAAAAAATTTTAATAGTCCCTGTTTAAGGGAGTATGATAATGTATCTTATGACAAATGTCCTTTATTCTTTTAACACAGATTATTTGGATTATTTTTTTCCCTGAAATGAAGTGTCCTGTGCATCTTGGTTTAGTGATTTCATTTCTAGTCAATTATTTGTATCAATTTTTTGTTAGTACCAAAAATCCATTATGTGAACAGACTTTTAAAATAATTTCTGTATATTTATATATATGAAAAGATCTTCCACTTACAAGTTTATGGAAATATCAGTATGTTGAAATAAATAAAAAGTGGGAGAATTCTTTGCTGTTAAAAAAAAGAAAAGAATTCAGAGATGAGTCCCTGTCACCACAGTGAAATGATGTTACGACTCTACTGACAGACAGATGTTAATGAGGAACACTGTCCAGCTGGTCAAATTGGTAAAGCTTTCCAGGAAGAGTCCATCCAGAGGTTCTGTTCTTTTGGTGCCACCAAGATGCCTGCAGCCTAAACTCCAACACTAAAGAGGCTCCGACGACCCACATCTCCCAAGAGGTTGTGGCGCAGTCCAGACTGAAGCCATCATGAAAGAGGCGGCAACACTTGTAGCCCACACCAAGATCTGCAGAGCACTAGCTACCTGCCTGCCTACAGTGGTGGTGATAAAGCCTCTGAGACCAGGGCACTTAGCGCGAGACTTTAGACCTAGCTTCTTGCCCCATGAGACTTCTCTGAAAGAACACAAACCAAGTGTCCTTAACCTTCTACCCAGGCTAAGTCACGTGTATAAGGAAATAGTAAACATGCCCTTTTGTTTATTATGAAACAAAGTCTCACTTTGTAGTTTAGGTTGACCTTGAATTCACTGTGGAGCCCTGGTTGGCCTTGAGCTCACAGAGATCCTCCTGCCTCAGCCTCTTGAGTGCTGGGATTACAGGCTTTTGCCACCATACATGACAACAAGCATACCTTTGATGTGCAACACACGTATTTCTCTTTTTTTGGGTACTGGGGATTGAACTCAGGACCTTGCACTTGCAAGGCAGGCGGTGGCACCACTGAGCTAAATCCCTGGCCCATCACACATATTTCTTCCCAATGCCCTGTGACTCTTTCCTTGGAGTTGATGCATACACATGTCCTTATCGTGAGCCTTATGGGCTTCTGTGAGGACCAGAGCAGTGAACCATGTCAAATTGAGTCCTTCAGTGTGTAACTCTTGACATAATACAAGTACTTTTGTGAGATAAGCAGAGTGTAGATTGACTTAAACCTGCCTAGGATGCTTATTTTGACAATCCTGTAGCCCTCTCATATCCTCAAAATGTTACCAGCCATTAGGTCCTTATCCTCAGGTTTCTTTTCTGGCCATTAACCAAATGAAAGAAGGCCATTTATTTTGGTAAAAAACTAAAAAAAGCTTTATTCAAAGCTAGTTCTGAGGAGATGGAGGGGCTTACAGCCCAAATCATCATCTCCCCATGTACAGGTGTGTGAGGGTCCTTTATAGCAAGGAGCAGTGTAGGGAGGGAGTATGGTGATCTGGTGAGATGGTAGATGATTCCAGGCCTGTTTCATCCTTCCTGGACCCAGCCTCTCCCTCCCTTGTCTGTGGACTTTGACCTCCCGGTGCTAGCATCTGTGCATCCTGTAGATTCACATGGGCTGAGGAGACATGAGAATGACTGTTTGTGCCCTAGGTCTGAGCCAGTTTGGAGGAGCCACTTCTCTCTATAGGAAAAAAAAAATCTAAATTTTAGTTTCACTGTGCCCTGATTGGTTACAAAACCCTTATAAACTCTGAGCCTTTGTTTCCATTTTTTCCTTTTCTTGTATTTATTCCGTTCCCTTCTTTCCTTTCCCCTAACCCTCCCACTTCCCCTTCTCCTCTGGAGCTTTTCTTCCTATTTCACATCTATTTTTCATTTTGATCCTTATTTACACCTTCAGTTTCTCACACCAGAGAAACCATTTGGTATTTACACATGTGTGTCCTATTTATTTCACTTTAGAGTATGACCTCAATGTGCATCCAAACAAAGTCTTTGTAAATAGGGAGGGGTGGAAGAGTTGAAGGAGGGCAGGGGAATGGGAAAGAAATAAGAACCAAGATATATCACATAAAGGTACAAATTCCCAATGATGAATGTCATTATATTGTGTACCTAAAATGTACCAATAAACTTAAGGAATAAAAAAAGAAAAAAATCCAGCTTTTCACTCTGACAACACAGTCCTCTCTCAGACTTGCTGTCCTGTGGGATGACTCAGGTCAGACCTGCCCAGTCCTCCTTGAAATTGTGATCAAATCACAGCCCTGGACAGATTTTTCTTAATGCTTCTTGTGTAATCATTCTGTAACTATTTGACTGCCCTCCATGACCTGTATGGTACATCCAAGTGACTTAGTTGATAGGAGAGTTCTTGGGTTAAGGATGTGTTTTCATGAAATAGAAATTAACACATACATGTTAAGAAGGGACCCTGGATTCTCGATGTGATTTTATTTTTAGTATTAAAAGACTGCTATATGTGGGTTCATTGCATAGTTGCATTAGCTTAAGCACCACATCAGTGTCACATTAGGCATTGAATCATTGGCTAATTATTCTATTATTTACAATAAAAGGACATTGTAGGGTAAAAGTACCCAGAAAATGTCTTTTGAAATTGAGGTAAAAACAGCTATTTAAGACATTGGCCACAGGGTTGCTGAGAGCCTCATTGGTGTCCAGAATTTCTTCAATGGGAACCCTTTAGCTGCTGAGAAGGAGTGGCCAACCAACACCACCTTGTACACAGCTGCCCCAAATACCGTGGCTGTCCATGGGAATCTGGTGCACACTCCTTGGTTGTGCCATCTGAAGGGTTTTCACAGTAACATGGGGCGGGTTAATTGTATTCCAACATGGAGAAGGAAGTAAGTAAGCTTAGTTGGAAAGAGATTTGATGCCCTGAGCTTTCCCTGGCCTGAGGGCTCATTCTTGTTGTATGCAGCCTCCTAGGTATATTTCTGCACTGGACAGCTGTGTAGTATGACCTACTTGATCAGGTTGCAGGAATGAAATAGGAAACTTCAGAGCTCTTCATGCTGTCTGCACTGATAACAATTTCTTTTTTTCTTTACTGTTGGAAAAGGATGTTGAAATAGAATTATAGAACAACATGTTAGAGGAGAGTTGGAGCTAAAGAATTTTTCCTTAAAATCTGGAAGATTGATTCTAAGTGAAATACAACCACTTGTCTGAGATGAAAAGAATCACTGATTAGCACACTACACACTGAGTCAGAGCAAATGGAAATGTTAAGAAAAATTACTTTTCTTGTTTACTCCATGAGAAATCTGAGGAAATGTCCTAGCAAGTGATTAGGAACATTTCCATAATGACTAAATAGAGCCTGCTTGGTTTGACCTCTCTTTGGAACAAAATTGGACAAACAGACAAAATCTTTCTCTTTAGGCTTCTTTTTTTTTCTACTGTCTTCAGACTTTCATTCTTCTATAAAAGGATTTTTTTTCAGGTAGAAGTTTTCAAGTTGAAGTTTAAGATGAAGCTGTATGTTAAAGAATGAAATGTGTACAGGTGGTGAGAAGTGAGCTCACCAAAGTTGAAGGTTCACAGACACACATTTTTTTCCATTAAGTTTAGTGGTACATTTTAGGTATAAAATACAGTTATATTCATCATTGGGATCTTTTACCTTTATATGACGTATCTTGGTTCTTATTTTTTTCCCCTTCCCCTGCCCCCCTTCACCCCCTCAACCCTTCCCTATTTACAAAGGCTTTGTTTCCATTTTTTTCTTTTCTCATATTTTTTCTTTTCTCTTCTTTCCTTTCTCCTAATCCTCCCACTTCCCCTACTCCTTTAGACCTTTGCTTCCTATTACACAATATCAATCATACATTTTAAAAATTATAATATCAAGATTTAGAGGACATTACCACAGATTTTACAGAATTTAAAAGGATATAGAAAGCATATTACAAAAATCTTTTTTGAAATAAATTTGACAACTTCTAAGAAGTACCTTGGAAGACAAATTAATGAAACTGACTCTGGAAGAAATATAAAATTTGAATAGCACCTATTAAAGAAAGTATATTCCTAGCTTGAAAACCTACCTATATGACAACAGGCTCATATGCATTTTAACTGATAAATTATATCAAACATTTAAAGCAGAAAAAAGAAGGAACACTTCTCCCCACATTTTAGGAAATCAACTTTGTGCTAATCCTAAAACTGGATAAAGATAATAGAAGAAAAAGTATGAACACAGATGTGGAGGATGTTGTGCCCAGATCACGAAGTCCCCAAAGACCACCAAGGAGCCGATTCCGATGCAAACACACGAGGGTCGTTTATTCAAGCTTGATCAGGGACTCTCAACCGTCGCCGACACAGCGGGTCAGAATTGAGAGTCCCGAATTTCAAATTAGCGGGGTTTTTATTGTGGTTACAGCAAGGTTTGGAGATTTTTCACTTAGCAGTTACATGATTGGTTGGCATTTTGCAAGCATGAAGTGTATATTTCTGATTGGCTAGGCCCATCGGGGGTTTGAGGGGCGGCTACATGTAGGTTTTATGGGGGAAAAGAGGGACAAAGGTTAGTGGTTGACTGTCATGTACTGATGGTCAGCACATTGACAGATTGTTCTATAGATAGTGGACCCGGAACGTTCATTTCCTGGGCAAACAGATGGTTGAGTAATTAACTTAGGAACTTTGCTTCATTACAGATTATGTCTTTTGTCCCAGAGCAAGCACATTTTAACCATTAATTTGTGAGGATAATAGAGACTAGGGGAATAGTGGATTTTAGCAAAATGGAGTCGCTTTGGTCTCACATTCCCCCCTTCTCATGATGCTATAGAGGACCAATCATGGGCCTCTGGGGGTTAATTCTATTAGGTCTGTAGAAACTGGCTGGTATTGGGACCTGAGCACCATCAGCTGTACAGCGTTAATGCGTTCTCTGATGAACGAGACTAATCTATTGAGTATACAAGGTCCAAGGGTTAACAGTAGTAACAGAATAAGCAAGGGGCCCAGTAGAGTAGAGATCAGAGTAGTCAGCCATGGGGAGGAATTAAACCAGGATTCAAACCAACTTTGAGTTTGTTCTCACCCTCGCTTTCATCTAGCGAGACTTTCTCTAGCCTTTGCCATAGATTCTTTGACCACTCCTGAGTGGTTTATATAGAAACAACATTTTTTCCCCCAGGGCGGCACAGAGCCCTCCCTGTTGTAGGAAGATTAAATCTAGGCCTCTTTTATTCTGGAGCACCACTTCCACTAGGGAGGTTAATGACTCCTGAATGTGTGTAATGGAATTTTCAAGTCTCTCTATATCAGTATCTATGGCAGCCCTCAGATCATTATAATGCTTGTTTTGTAAGACTAAAGAGGAGACCCCAGTTCCTGCTCCTGCCAAGCCCAGGCCTAGGAGTACTGTCAGGGTGATTGCTGTTATGGGCTCCCTTTTTACCCGACTGGGGGCCCCCACTAAATGAACTAGGTGAGTATAAACTTCCTCCTCTGAATGATACAGCAGTCTAGGTACTAATTGCACCAGCACACGAAAGTCCTTAGTCCGATTGAGTACTCCTCCATGTACACATGGGGTGAGCCCAGTAGAACATGCCCACCAACCATCTGAAGGGGGTACGAAATATTTTTCTGAGGACATTGAATGAGTCTGGCTGCACAGGTGTTGGTGGGTGGGAGGCACATCACCTAGACATGTGCCTCGTCCGACCACCGACTGCAGGGTTAATCTAGCTGAAACCTTCTGCTGCCATCTGCATTGGCTAGGACTATCTGATTCAGTAAAATTCCCCAGAAAGGCTATCCCTTCATAGTAAGGGGGCTTAATATCATAACATAACCAACAAGATTGAGTAAGATCAGGTCGAGAGGCATTTAGGGTTTGGAAAGTTTGGACCATGAGTTTCCAGAGTGGTTCGTCTGGGTTCTGGTCCTGTCCTGGGTCCTTGTGAATCAGTTGAATACCTCTTAAAGAAAATAACAGCTCTTGATCACCAAGCTCAGTGAGCACTTCAGACTGGAGGTTAGGGATAATGGGAGGGGGCACCCCAAACATAATTTTAAAGGGAGTCAGTCCCATCTTATAGGGTGAATTGCATACCCTATAGAGGGCAAAGGGAAGGAGAGCCACCCAGTCACCGCCAGTCTCTAAGGCTAATTTAGTTAAGGTCTCTTTTAGGGTCCTGTTTATTCTCTCTACCTGTCCTGAACTCTGGGGTCTGTATGCACAATGTAATTTCCAATTTGCTCCCAGGACCTGCACTAAACTCTGACTCACCTTAGAGACAAAAGCAGGTCTATTGTCTGATCTTAACATAACAGGAAAACCATACCTTGGTAGGATGTCTTTTAAAAGCTTTTGGCCACAGTCTGTGCCGTTTCGTGCTTGGTGGGGAAAGCCTCTGTCCAGCCCAAGTCTTCATGCAAAGCTTCGTCAAAAATGGTGGAGGAGTTTTTAAATCCTTGAGGAAGTCGGGTCCAGGTCAGCTGTCCGTTGATGCCCTGCTCAGGGTCGCTCTATTCAAATGTGAAGATGTGCTGGCTTTTGGGTGCCAGTGGAAGGCTCACGGAGGTCCTGCACTGGTCAATAGTCATCCGAGTGGGGTTTCTGCACCGGCAACAAGGGGGTGTTCCAGGCCGATTGACAGGGCCTTAGAATACCCTGAGCAAGCAACATCCTGATGTGTGGAGTTATTTCTTTGTGGGCCTCTAGGGACATGGGATATTGGCAAACTCATGCAGGGTCCGCTCCTGGCTTTATCTCTATGAACACAAGTGTCCTGTGTCCGGCCAGCCCCATGCTCCCAGTCTCAGCCCATGCTCGCGGGAACATGGCAAGCCATTGTTCCAGTCAGGATCAGGAGGGGACTGCTTCTGATGTAGCAGATATTCGTCCTCAAGGCTCATAGTTAATACTTGGATGGGCTTTCCCTCCTGGTCAAGGACCTCCATGCCCCTGGGCTGAAAATGGATTTGGGCTCCTAACTTAGTGAGCAAGTCTCTTCCAAGTAGAGGATAGGGGCAATCAGGTATAATCATAAATGAGTGGGTTACCCGGCCCACTCCCAAAGTCCACTGTTCTTCAGGTAGTCCATGAATATTTTTTTTCATGCCTGTGGCTCCTTGGACCCAGGAAGTTTTGTCAGATATATGGCCATGTGGTTTAAGCAGAACTGAATGTTGAGCACCGGTATCTACCAGGAACTCAACAGGCTCCCCCTCCACTTTAAGGGTTACCCTGGGCTCAGGGAGGGGCGCCGAGCCCCATCCCTCCTAATCACTTAGTTCACCCATGGCCAGGATGGAGGCCTCTGGGTGGCCCCCCTGTGGCCTTTTGGGGCACTCTTTAGCCCAGTGGCCTTCCTTCTTGCAGTAAGCACACTGATTCTTTCCCAATCGGGGGCAATCCCTGTGTTCCCCCTTACCTTGTCCTTCTGCTGCAATCTTTCTCAAACAATGTTCACGATCCCTCAGCTCTCCCACAGTGGTGGCCAGAAGAATTCAAGCCAGGTTTCAGGTCTGGTGGTCATCTGCTTTTATCTGTTTCTCCTCTGTGGTTTTCCTGTTGTTATATACCCTCTCTGCCACTGCCACTAAGTCCTGAATACTCTTCTCTCCTAATCTGTCTACTTTCTGCAATTTTCTCCTAATATCTGGTGCTGCCTGGTTGACAAATTGCATTATTACAGCTGCCTTTGTCTCAGTTGCTTCCAGGTCCATGGGAGTATACCTACGGAAGGCTTCCTGAATTCTTTCTAGGAAGGCTGCAGGGCTTTTGTTCGGCCTCTGCTGTATGTCTCCTACCTTGGCCAAATTGGTGGGCTTTCGAGCAGCCGCTTTGAGACCTCCCAACAGAGCCTGGTGATAGACCCAGAGCCTCTCCATACCTTCTGCTGTGTTGAAGTCCCAATTGGGCCGGGACAAAGGAAAAGAAGTGTTGATAGCATCAATATTGGTGGTGGGTTGACTATTGTCACCAGGAACCAATTTCCTGGCTTCATTTTGAATCCTCTCTCATTCCTCAGTGGTAAACAGGATCTGGAGGAGCTGCTGACAATCATCCCAAGTGGGCTGATGGGTGAACAAAACAGCTTCTAATAGGTTAATCAAATCCCTAGGGTTATCAGAAAACTTGGCATGTTGAGTACACCAGTTATAAAGGTCACTGGTGGCGAAGGGCCAGTAATGATGAGGCTGGTTACCATGCTCATCAGGGGGCCCTATGGCTCTCAGTGGGAAAACAGTAGAGTCCACCGGCCCTGCTGGGGAGGCAGCATGCCGGTGGCAAGTGTTCTGGGCGGGGCCATCATAGCTGCTGGTACCCGGAGCCGGGCCTTCTTCCCCAGCTCTGGCTGGGGCTGGGACCTCTCCCCCCCCATTGTTGTGGGGGACTAGAGAGAGAGTTATAAGGGGTGGGGGAAAGGAGATCTTCCTCGGTTCCTCCTTGGAGGACTGGGTAAAGCGGCATGGTCGGCTCAGTTTTGGTTTGTTTCTTTCCGTCGTGCTCTTTGGGAGTTTTCTCACAGGCTGTCAGGATTACCTCCGGCTGTTCTTTCTGTGGAGGCAAAAAGGGCTTGACCCATGGGGGTGGGTTGCAGATTAGACTCTCCCAAGTGACAATGTAGGGAACCTGATCAGGATGTCCGGTATAGGGACGGAAAACAGCTCCTTGCATATGATCTGTAAATCAAAATTTCCCTCGGGGGGCCATCCCTTCTCAAAGGAAGGCCACTCCGAACTACATAGAATGACAAGTCTAGACTTTTTTATTTCTAAATTTAGACTATGAGCACGCTCTCTAACCTCTCTAAAATGGTCCATCATGAGGGACGGGGTTTGGTCCCATTCTGTCCCATCGTCTCAGTCCAAGTCACCACAATAAACAGACAAACAAATGCAACAGAAAAACAAAAAACAAGACAAAACTGGCCTCCGCCCGACCAGAGGCAATACCAAAAATGGGACGACGGCCTCATGCTGTACTGCGGGAGCGACCCGCACAGTCCCTCCAGGAGTCTCACAGACTCATACTCATGGGGCACTCCGTCCCCTCCAGAAGGATCTGGAACGTCTTCCAGGATCCCGGGTTGGCGGCCCTTGCAGCGCGTCCGCCTAGACCGTCTGCCAACCTACTCAGAATTGGGCCCCCCGTATTGCAGACAAACAAAGAGACACCAGACACTCACCGGCCGGCATCGACCCTCCGGTACGGGGATCCTGGGGTCTTGGGGGATCCCGGATGAGCCCCCAAATGTTGTGCCCAGATCACGAAGTCCCCAAAGACCACCAAGGAGCTGATTCTGATGCAAACACATGAGGGTTGTTTATTCAAGCTCGAGCAGGGACTCTCAACCATCGCCGACACAGCGGATCAGGATTGAGAGTCCCGAATTTCAAATTAGCAGGGTTTTTATTGTGGTTACAGCAAGGTTTGGAGATTTTTCACTTAGCAGTTACATGATTGGTTGGCATTTTGCAAGCATGAAGTGTATATTTCTGATTGGCTAGGCCCATCGGGGGTTTGAGGGGTGGTTACATGTAGGTTTTATTGGGGAAAAGAGGGACAAAGGTTAGTGGTCAACTGTCACGTACTGATGGTCAGCACATTGACAGATTGTTCTATAGATAGTGGACCCGGAATGTTCATTTCCTGGGCAAACAGATGGTTGAGTAATTAACTTAGGAACTTTGCTTCATTACAGATTATGTCTTTTGTCCCAGAGCAAGCACATTTTAACCATTATTTTGTGAGGACAATAGAGACTAGGGGAATAGTGGATTTTAGCAAAATGGAGTCGCTTTGGTCTCACAGAGGATATGAGAAGTTCTCAGGCCCTCGTGGAGGCTTGGGAAGACAGATTGTCCTGATGTCTGTGGCAGGCCCAGATAGAGAAGTTAAAGATAACTTCAGAAGACTGTTTGTCGATCCCACAGTGTTTGTTCCATCTGGTCCCTTGAGACTCTCAAATATTTGCTTGGTATAAAACTAGATAAGAATAGCTAACTTTTTAGAAGCTTTAAGTAGCCAGGATGATTTAGATTAGATGCACTAAGATTAAAGGAGCATAGTTAAAGGAGATGGCTCTTTAGATGCTTTATGCACTCACAGATATAACTGGTGGTTAGTTGACTAGCATTGTAAACTGTTAATGATTGATGTATCCTACAGAAAAATGTATAAAAGAAGAATATTACCAATAAACCTGGCCTTAACTCCAAGAGCTCTGGTTCCCTGTGCCCTTCTTTTAATAGGTTTCATCGGATGCTGTCTTCAGGTTCCAGTTTCTCACCAGGGGGACCCCAATAAGTGGTGCCTGAACAGGGACCTGAACAAATTGGGGCTCAGGCAGTATTGATGATAAGCAAAACTAATAATGGGGTTATGGGGCAAGCACAGGGACATGGTGCTGTTTTTACTACTTTAGTTCATCATTTGGTGAAGACACAAGGTGCCCACGTGTCCCAAGCTCATATAGAAGTTTGTTTAAAAGTAGTAACAGAATATAATCCTTGGTTTCCTGATACAGGAACATTGCAAGATGAGACTTGGGTAAGGGTTAAACAAAATGTGGAAAAAGCTTTGCGACAGGGAGAGAACATCCCCGTCGACTTTTGGCCTATTTGGGCTTTGATTCTTGTAGTCATGAATCCATTTACATCTGAAAGGACGTTAAAGAGGGAGGAAGTTTACAATTTGGCAAAACAGTCTTTGCATGAATATGAAATACCTGATGCACAAAAGGACAAAGTTAAAAGTGAAAGTAAAAATCTGTTTCCCTCTCTGGGGAAGGTCCTCCACGGATCCTCTGGAAGTTTTGATTTCATTCCATGATTCCCCAAAACCTTTAAAATTGGGATCAAGGGGTTCACAGCGGTGCTCTTCTAGCTCCTCATCAGATTCTAAAAATTCTGATTTTGATCTAGTTCCTGATCCTGATTATTCTTCTGATGTTATTAAGCTTACAGCCAGAAAAGGGTCTGGGGCTAAACCAAAAGTAAAAAGAGTTGCTCACCTTCACCATTGCATTTCTGATTTGTTTGCTAAAATTGCTCAGATAAACGGTTCAGACAATGATAAGCCTTTTCTTTTTCCTGTAATTAGACAACCCGGAGCTCAAGGAGGTAATGTGCCTAGATATGAAGGGTTTGATATTCAATTATTACAATCAGTTAAAAAGTCTGTTATGATGTATGGACCTCATTCTCAATTCTCTAAAGAAATGTTAAATGGGTTTGTGAGATCAGTAGGAAATTTTATCCCTTATGATTGGATTACAGTAATTGGAAGTTTATTTTATTTTATTTTATTTTTTTTCCAAGTACAATTTTTTAATAAAGATAATTACGAAAGATAGAAAAATCACTCAGAAAGGCCAATTACTTTAATAGATCAGTTTTTGACATAATAACCCACATCAATTTTAAATACTATCACATAAAGCATGGTGGAGAAAAGAAATTTTGCTTCATAATTAGAAAAACTCACAATAAAACTTGCCAAGAAAAACAAAACAAAAAGCCATTTTGAAAATAAATATAGTCCATGCCAAAGTAGTATAAAATGAAACTTGAAGTCTTCAAAAAGAAAAGTTTTTGTCCCAATGTTTCCTCGATTTTTAATGATTTTCTAAAATTGGGAAGACTCTCCAATTCAAGGTTTGCTGAGTTGTTCTGATTTGGCTCCTTTGGTATCTGTTTTTTCACCACTATTGTCCTTGGATTTATCTTCTTCCTTTACATCTGCTTTTTTGTCTTCTGTTTCCTTCTTGTCTTCCTCAATTCTAGCTTTCTTTGCTCCTTTTTTATGATCAGTCACATTTCTACGACCTCCTTCCCCTTCATCTTCAGAATCTGAGAATTCTTCATCACAAGCTATCTGCTTGTCTGATGCTCAAATAGAAATCCTCTTGTCGGGGTCTTCTTTATCTTTATCGCACTGTCCTCATGAATAGCATCTTCATGAGGTATAGCTTGCATCTGGACACCAGGTGCATGAGGTAACATGTGCAAATTTTCAAATAAAGGCTGCCATTAGGGATCTCACAATCGAGAGCTGCTGCAGCCTCGTACGTCCAACAGTGAGCAACATTGCGGATTGTATATCCACTGCCCCCAAGCATCAGTAACGGCAAGTTAAGTTTTTACAACTTCTACACACTTTGCATGACCTTTGACTGTGAGATTGAAGCAATCAAGCCTATTACCAGATAAAGAGTCTGCACCACACTGCAAAACCACCACACTGGGCTGATACAGCTCCATCACCTTTGAGATAATAGGTTTAAATATCTGCCCATAAGACTCATCATCTATACCATCTCTCATTGGAAAATTGACAGCATAGTATTTGCCTTTCCCAGCACCAATGTCCCTCAAGTCTCCTGTGCCAGGAAAGTACTCCCCATATTTATGGAATGAAACAGTCATTACGCGATCTGTTGTACAAAAAGCTTCTTCAACACCATCACCATGATGGATACCTATATCAATATATAAGATTCTCTGATGATAGTTTAGTAATTCAAGGATGGCAAACACAATATCATTAACATAACAGAATCCTGAAGCTTCTGATTTTTTTGCATGATGTAATCCGCCAGCCCAGTTAACAGCCATATCAGTCTGCTGCCGATTTAACTTCACAGCCCCAGCAACTGAGCTACCAGTGGAGAGCTGACAAAATTCAAAGAGTGCATCGAACACCGAACAGTCTTCCCCAACATTGAATCTCTGCATCTGCTTACCCTACTCAGACATGTTATCTGGTCGTATAGACCGTAGAAATTTGATATACTCATCACTATGGTACTTTGTCATTTCTTCAGCAGTGGCTTTGTGAGGCCTATATATTTCCATTTTTCTGTATAAACCATAATTTAACAGCAAGTTATGAGTCATGGGGATTCTATGAGGTTTCATGGGATGACCTTGCCCATAGTAATAATTTCCAATGTCACCGTCGTAATAGTAGCAGACTTTCTTCTTGCTGCCTCCCTGACTGTACGCCATGGGACCGGCTGCCGCCTCCCGGCTCCTCCTCCCACTGCTGCTGCTGCTGCCGCCGCCGGCTCCGCGCGAAGAGAGGGCTGCGGGCCCGCGGGGTGGCGATCCGCGCAGCGGGGCAGGCAATGCGCCGAGGGCAGAGAGCGGGGTGGGGGGCGCGGAGCGCGGGACCGCCCGGACAGGCTGGAAGTTTATTAAAGCTATGCAAAAGGCCCAAGAAAAAACAGCTCGTAGTATTGGAATAAATTATGAAATGTTAACAGGAATAGAACAGTTTGAAGATATTAATAATCAAATCACATTACCAGCTATAATTCATGATCAATTACAGGAAATTGCTTTGGAAGCTTGGGATTGTATTTCCCCAGAGGGAGAACCAAAACAAAGTTATGTTAAGATATATCAAGGGGCTAATGAACCTTATTCTGAGTTCCTTGCCAGATTAGAAACGGCCATATCCAGGGGAGTGGTTGGAGAACAAGCTCACAAACAGTTAAAAGATTGCTGGTTTTTGAAAATGCTAATGAGGATTATCAAAAGGCTATGTTACCCATTAAAGAGACAGGAACGGTTTGGGATTATTTAAAAGCTTGTCAAAATATCAGTTCACAATCTTACAAAGCAAAGATGCTGGCTACTGCACTTACTGAGATGACCTTAAAAAATGGTTGAGGTGGATTTGCAGCACTATGGGTTGATTATACCTCCTGATAAAATTCAAATAAAATCTCCTTATCAATATCTTGGATATATCATAAATCAAAAACAAATTATGCCACAACTTATGAAATTGGATTTATCTCATTTAAAAACACTAAATGATTTTCAAAAATTTTAGGTCATATTAATTGGTTTCGCCCATCCTTAGGAATTCAATCTTTTAAAGATATTACAAGGAGATTCAGATCTAATCAGCCCTTGAGAATTAACACCAGAAGCATAAAAGGAACTTGAATTGGTACAAAAGAAAATAAAGGAACAATTTATAGTTAGGATAGATTTGTCTAAGCCTTTCAATTTAATAATTTTGCCTTCTGAAGGTACACCCACTGTATTAATTGCCCAAGAGGATCAACCTGTGGAATGGATCCACACAAAACATACACAAAAAAGAAATGTTGTTCTTTATTATGATTTAATATCTCTTCTTGTTTTTCAAGGTCTATCCCAAATCCATCAGCTCACTGGAGCTGGGCCAGCAGTAATAATTTTTCCTTTTAATTCTGAACATTTTACTAGTTTATTAACTTTATCCACAGCATTTCAATTATCACTATGCATATTTTGGTCAAATCCAATACCATTACAATTCTGCTAAGATATGGGAATTCTTTAAACATACTCAGTGGATTGTTGATCAGTTGTTTCACCACACCCTCTTTCTGATGCTCCTAATATCTTTATTGATGGTACTAAACAGGGTTGTGCCGCTATATGGTGGGAAAAAAATTATGAGATATTTCCTACTCAATATTCTTCTGCCTGACAAAATGAATTGTATGTTCTTATTCAAGTTCTAAAGTTGTTTCCTTTAGCTATTAATATTATTACAGACTCTAATTATGTGGTGTATGTGACCAAAAATATATTGATTGCTTTCCTTTTGTCTTTTTTGTTTTGTTTTGGTACTGGGGATCGAACTCAGGACCTTACACTTCTTTTGAGGCAAGGAGCAGAATCGCTGAGCTAAATCCCTGGCCCTTAACTTCCTTCTTAATGGTAAGACATCCTGTACTTTTGGAGCTCTTTTCTCTCCTTCAGGAACTTTTACGAGCTTGTTCCTTTCTAATATACATTACTCATATAAGAGCCCATACAGAACTGCCTGGTCCATTAACATATGGTAATGAACAAGCTGATAAACTCACCAGTGTAAGACTGAGGGCCTTATCAAATGCTCCGAGGAGCTGACTGCAGTGAAGAACACCTGGGAAGGAACACACCGGACAAGTTGGAAAGTAAAACAGAACTTTATTAGTCTGGCCAGACAGCACTCCCAAAGCGAAGTAGCTTAGAGAGGCAACTGGCTCAGAGTCCGAGGCTATAGATTGTTCTATAGATTGTGGCATCTGGAACATCAGTTCCAGGCAAACAAGGAGTTGAGTAGTTTACTTTGGAACTTTAGGTCTGTTACAGATTTTATCTAGTGTCCCCAAACTAACAAGCATCTTTATCCATTAACTCACATTCAATCACAGTTGGGGCTAGGAGGTTTTATGATTACAGAGTTATGCAGTTCCACAACCAGAACTAAGGTATTTTTTGTATCAGCTGAAGATAAACATATTCATTTACATACTAATGCAGGAGGATTACATCAAAAATATAAGATCCCTTATTCTCAGGCAAAACAAATTATTCTTCATTGTTCTATTTGTCACCCTTTACATATCCTTCCTCTCCCAATGGGTAGTAACCCTAGAGAAAAACAACCTAAGAATCTTTGGCAGATGGATGTTACCCACTTTCCTTCCTTTGGTAAAATGGCTTATATTCATGTTACTATAGGTACTTATTCTTCTTTTATGTGGGCTTCTGCTATGTCCAGTGAATCTTCTGGCCATGTTATTAAACATT